>NC_090319.1:223696588-224014712 GCF_040869045.1 Eurosta solidaginis
ACGACTGCGCTGTCTCAGCTGCGGCTTATGTCGGTACGTCTGCGAAAGTGTAACACTGGTATGGTTGGACGTTGTATACTTGCCGAACTCTGCTGCCGTTAACGTCGTATGTTTGCGTGATTCTGCTGCGGTCACCGTCGTATGCTCGTGTAATTCTGCTGCGGCCAACGTCGTATGTTTGCGTAGATTTGCTGCGCCCAGCGTCGTATGTTTGCCTGATTCTGCCGCGGCCAACGCCTTATGCTTGCGTATCTCTGCTGCGGCCAACGTCTTATGTTAGCGAAACTCTGCTGCGGTCAACGTCGTATGCTTGCGTGACTCTGCTGTGGACAACGTCGTATGCTCGTGAATTCTGCTGCGGCCAAGGCTTACGGCGATGGGAGCGAGCGTGATCTAAAGCGTTGTAGATCGGTTAAAACCAGTTTACCCACAATCCTCAGCCCACGGCCCTCTCCTATGAAACGAACTGCCTGGCAATGTTTAGAACCGACAAGCCTTTCAGATGCCCTTCAATTGCTGCTAAGGTGACGATCGCACTTCGCATCCCATTAGGTGAGATCCGTTGGCCTCGAATCAGACACGTTTGACGTTTCACTTCTACTGCGGATGCCGACGTACTTTTGCTGCGGTTGGCGTTTGGCTGAGCGCCGGTCACGATGCGGTGGTGGACGTTTGCTTACGAGGGAGCGAGCGTGGTCTAAAGCGTTGCAGAGCGGTTATAACTAGCTTATCCACAATTCTCAGCCCACGACTTTCTCCTATGAAACGCACTAGCTTGCAATGGTTAAAACCGATATTCCTTCCAGAACGCTTCAGTATTAGCTCAGGTCGCAACCACAACCACGTGCTGACTGCCTGTTGTCTTGTTGTGTTGTCTTTTTCATAGCCAATGCTCTTAATTTTGCTAGCATAGTTCGTTGCGTTGCCATGGTTACGGTGTTGCTGTGGAGTGTTGCGGCAACTTGTTGGGCTAGTGATGTAGTGATGTGTTGGCTATGTTGCTGATCGTGTTCTTATGTAGAGTTTTATTTGTGTTGCGTTGTCTGTGTTACTGATCCTGTATTGTAGGGCGGTGGTTTTGTGTGTGCCAAATTATTGGTTTATAGTTGGTCCTCACAATAATACTAAAAGATAGAAAATAATTAGGTAGGTCGTAGGTACTATTCATCACACTCCTCATCAATCTAGGGCATTGATCAGACAATTAAATAAAAGCGTTGAGCGCGTAAAATTTCTAAAAATGTGAGGCGTAGCATAACCTTATTAAGCTTCAGTTGGCCTTATATATGACTTTCAATAGCAAAAAATTTCTTATCTCAGGAAGTCAAATTGTTGCTAGACATAATTGCAGCGAAAAAATCAGTAATCGAGTGCAAAAAGACGGGCAAGCTGCGATAAAAAAGACAAAGCGTGGATGGAAGTAGACAAGGAGTTTAACGCGTCCTCTACTAGGAATTACAAGATTTTAAAAACAAAGTATTTAAATAAAAAAGCTGATTTTAAGAAAAGGTCAGCCGCGAAAAAAGTCACTTTGCAGAACTGGTTGTGGTCCATACTAAAAACTGGAGGCCACTGAGTACGATCATCAATTGCGGAACATTGTTCCGGAAAAGCAAGTTGGTGGAAGTCCCTCTAATTACGATAACGACTGCATGATGAACAGTTTTGAAATTTCATTTATAAAAACAAAGGCCGAAAGATTACCCGATGTCTGAAGAGTGTCCGCAAATTAACGAGAGTCAGGAACCTAATGAGTGCCCGGAGCCTGAACAGTCTGCTGAGCCTCCCAGAAATCTTTGTAAGTAACGTCTATAAACATATTTAGGCAGCTCACTACGAGACTTGTGAACTTCCTTATTAGTCTTTACTTTAATTATTATTATTTTAATTTCAATTTGCAGCATTTGAACAAGAATGCGGAGAGTGCGCCAAGTATACACCTACCGACTTGAAAAAACAGAAAAGCGAAAAACTTAAAACAAAACAACAAACAAAAACGTCGCAATCCAGCTGGACGAAGCTGGCACAGATAAAAACTAAATGGACGGAGGAAAAGCTGCAGACTGAGGTAGAATGCCTAAATTCTGAGCATTCATTGCGAATGGTTCACAGTAAAGAAATGCATGAGCTGCAAAAGAAATATCTGCAGAGAAGCATGAGTTGGAAATCTCCATCGTTTCGCAAACTGCTATGATATAAGGGTGCTTATTTCCAAATCACTTCGTTTTTATTTTAATACTTTTCTGATTTAATTCTAAATTGAAAGCTGTGTAAATCTACGTTATAAATTATATGGATGCTTTTTAAAGTGCAACAAAATTTCTAAAACTGCTCGTTGGTGATTTCAGATAGCGGTTATCAATGTAATCAGTGGATTATAACTTCAATATGTTACGTTCGAACTTCTTCCGAAGCGTTATATAATAAATCACAAATAAATTTAGAATTATATCAGAAAAATATTAAAATTAAAATAAAGCAATATAAATGGTTTAATCATTGCAATATGAGTGCAGCTATAAATATGCGACGGGGTATATCTCCAATACAATTGTTATAGTAATAATAGTATGTATATTGGATTTAGACATTTGATATTGGCCACCATGAGTCCCATGAAGGGTCCGCTTTTCGCAAGCTTTACATTTTTTTAAATTTAACGTCTTCCTTTTGTCTCATTGTTTTAGTCTACTGAAGTTGAAATTTGGAAATTTTCTAGCCAATAAAATAATGGTTAAATCCTTTATTAAGTTATAACTTATGTATTACGCATTCCCTTGAAAAATTATAAGCGCACCCATAATCATATATTTTAAAGACGAATGTCAACTCAGTTTAGTTTTCATTTTATTTTCATCTATATACATATATAATCCCAAATTTATCTACATACACAAAGATAACTAGCAGGTAATTTTATCAGTTATTTTATTATTATATTTATTCTAGTTACTTTTATATCAAAAACTAGAATGAATTGTATAACGAAAACTTGTAAGTCAATTTCTACAACGTTTTCGAACAACTTCGAGAAGTTTTTAAAAAGTCTACAATTTATATGACTACAAAACTGCATACTCAAAAAGTTTCTGGAAATTCCAGCTACATATTTTTGTATGTAACTCCATGAAAATAAAAAACAAACCCAAAATGTTTCATAAGAGAAAAATGAAATGCATTGTCTACTTTAATACTAAGATATAAAACATTAAAAATCGTAATATGGATGCCATGTACAAATATTTGTAAACGGATTAGACTGAATTGTACCTTATGTGGTGGCAAGTTCCTTTTTTGATTAAAAGTCATGAAATATTAGCCCTTTTTTGCATGTATATACATACATCCTATAAGTTTCTGATCGATTTTTTGAGGTTTTTTTCTGCATCAAAACAAGAAAAATAGGCAATTGATGAAAATCGATGTAAAGAAGCCTTAAGAGAGGCGTCAATGTTTTCAGGAAATTGGCACGAACAATGTTTCTGCACAAGCAAAGAAGCACATACACAGATGTGGTCGACTAAATACCGACATTTTTTTAATACAGTATTCACAAACAACTTCTGTTTATATAGTCCATTGAATTTTTGTCGCAAATATTTGGTCCATTAAAAATCGCGTTGACTTTTTTTTCTGAAAGCATTCTCCATTTTGTTCCATATAAAAACAAATGGTGCTCATTCGTCGTATGGCGGTTGTATGATGAAAATACTACAGGCTCGTTCCATTTCAAGGCACCCGGTCCGCGCAGGACATGATTTTTGATTTCGATGAAATTTAATATGCTGCCCTTTGGTCAAAATAATGAAACACGTGTTTGTTTTTTTGCCTCAAAAAAATTTTTTTTCGGATTTATCGGCAATTTAATTCCATAAAATGCAGTCGGTATTTTATTCACCTATTTTTTCAACTGTTAATAACTTTGTCAAAAATTAACCGATTCTCATAATTTTTTCTTTGAAATGTTCGTTATTATATTTACTTTTATATAAGTTTATAAACAATAGCATATAGTTAAAAAAAGATATTGTTTAGTATTTAGTAAAAATTCATGACTTTCTTACAAAATTAATTTCTCAAAAAAGGTTATCTTTTTTTGCTTAAACTTTTTCTATATTGAGTGAAGAGAATATGGCAAAATATTTCACTAAACCTCCAATCCGTCACAAGGCCCTTGCCATGCCCTGTTACAAAATCACTGTAATTCTGAAAAATAATAACAAATGAATGTTTTTAATAATAAATGTGATATTTTAATTAATTTTAAGTATTTGGCATTGATCGCCTTGTATGCTGATATGCATTCCATCAATATATGGCGAAAAAAAGTTTAATATTCAAAAATTCATATCTCGAAAACAACAAGTTTTGTCTAATAGGCATTTAGGCAAGTTGAAATATGAACTCTTCACTCAATATAGAAAAAGTTTAAGCAAAGAAAAGATAACCATTTTTGAGAAATTAATTTTTGAAAAAAGTCATAAATTTTTACTAAATACCAAACAAAATTTTTTTTGACTATATGCTATTGTTTATAAAGTTATATAAAAGTAAATATAATAATGAACATTTCAAAGAAAAAATCATGAGAATCGGTTAATTTTTGACAAAGTTATTGACAGTTGAAAAAATAGGTGAATAAAATACCGATTGCATTTCATGGAATTCAATTGCCGATAAATCCGAAAAAACATTTTTTGAGGTAAAAAAAACACGTGTTTCATTATTTTGACCAAAGAACAACATATTAAAATTTCATCGAAATCAAAAATCATGTCCTGCGCGGACCGGATGTTTTGGTCAAGGAAGCTCTTAAACCACTTGAAACTTGCACTTTGTTAGAACAGAATTTAATGGGCTACAAAACTTTATTACATACAAATGGAATATAGATTTGAACTAAGATTTCTATAAGAAAATATGGAAAGTAAAAATTATATGAATGCTTAAAACATACAAATTCTAAGTGGGTTATGTATGGAAATAAATGAAGAGCAGTATATTTTATAAAAAACATATTTTATTAAATTTCCTTATATTTTTATTATGTATTTATTCTATATATATGTGAATGTTATTTACTCATGAATTAAAAAATATCCAAAAAAATTTCAATTAAAAGATAAAACAAAGTCTTCAATTTGTGGTTTCTTTGGAATATCCTAAATATCCTAATTATTAAATTAATCAACTGGCCAAAGCAACAACGCAATATAAAATAAATATGACTGCTTATATTCTCTGAAATATGTATTACATAGCAATGAAAAATATTTAATTGAATTAAAAAATAATGTATTAAATATGTTTGATATTAGTTGTCCATTCACTTGAGCCTCACTTGAGCAGATCAATTTTAAGAAAAAACTCTTCACTATCGTTATCGAAATTTCCTGCAAATAACGATTTCAAATTTGATATCCTTGCACGTTGGCATGGCCTCAATGGAATGCGACTATAAATGCGTGAATTTCGCAGTATTGTGGCATCGTGTGTGGAACCAGGCCACCGAGCTACTATATCTAGTATGTTCAAGTTGCTGTCTGTTTGAAATTGCGATATAACTCTGCATCATCACCTCCTATGACAAGTACATTGAGATGGATATGTGTAAATATACATACGTAAAGACATTATTATAATTGTTTTAATTTCTGACACAAACCTGGGGATATTATTTTTACGTGTGTGCAGTCTAAAGCTGCAATTACGCGAGGAAATTTAGCTTTTAAATAAAACTTTTGTTGTTGCTGCCTTTGTCCTTATTCTGTTGTTGGATTCGAAATGAATTCTCCTCGCAACAGAGCTAAATGGTGAGAAACCAACCTTATGACTCGGGATGCCGCAGTGGGAGAAACTCCCATTAGGTCCCCTCCGGTCCTTTTCATACAGCCCGTGACATAAAACCGTAATGTTATCAATAACACTTCCTCGGGAATTAGACCATTATTCCTAGAAGAAATGTAATTAAAGACGTAGCACACGTATTTTTTACATATGGCTTATCATGTTATTTTCCTTTCTATTCTATCTCGTATAATGGTTAGTACCATCATGCTACTTCTTGGCTTATGCAAAAACTATTCCGGAAGCTTTGTTCATCGTAATTTCTTACATTCCTTGGACGTTTGGCTGTTATCAGACGCTCTAATAGCTCAAACTCCGCATCACTCTCATCACTAAACTCCATTTTAATAACATTAATAATTTAATATTAATTAAGGTTTGATTAATTATATTAAATTGCAGAAAAACGACAAAAGTAATCCTTTTTGCTATTTTATCATTTTATTAAGGTATGAGTAATCAGCTGTTTTTTAGTCGCAGGCAAGCTTGCATTTTCCACATTTAAATAGCCGAAGTTTGGCATTTAAATATAATTTAAATATGGTGTGGTGAACGTGAAATTTCGTAGATAATTGCTAATCTATACTTAAATATTCCATCTGAAATTTGGCCTAACTAGGGCTAAGCAAGTGACGGAATATTGTACAAAAACTATTAATGACGGAATAGCGTGCAGTGAAAGTTTAGATATTATTGAGTCACTTCCAGAATTCTCGGATAGATCCTACGTTAGTTGGAGAGAGGCTGCAAAAAATTCGATGAGTTTGTATATCGAAGGAAGCATGAAGAATTTCGGAGCATTAACCATACTTCGAAATAAAATAGTAGGGAACGCCAATAATATCCTTACTAATCATGGCCCAGTAATAAACTTAGAAGCTACATTTTCTAGGATGGAATTTGCTTACGCCTCCTCCTTTAAACCAAATACTTTTCACATTGGCTACTATTTGCTAAATGCACTTGGGAAAGCACAGGAGCTTCACCCAAACCAAATGCTTTCAGAATTTACTTTGAGTATCTTAAATACATTCCTTCCAGAAAATAAAAGTTTCAATAATATGTTACGGAGTCCTAGGACAAGGATTTGAGATATCCACAAGTGAGAAATAATAACAATACGAATTTCCCAAAACCAGAACCGATGGATACATCATCCGATAATCTGCCATTTGGCCAGCAAAAGCATTTGGTTATAATCAGACACCTCAACAAGGAACGTTCGGTTAAAATCAATCATCCTATCCAAAAATATTTCGAGGTCAACAACAAAATGATAATGCACTGAAATGGCAATTTAACCAGTCAGTAAAATGGAATATGAATTTTAGTCAACAAAGGTTGAGAGTAGCGAATAAATAATTTAAATGAAAATCATTTTTTAGACCATGCCTCCACTTGTCCTACATTTTCCGAACAGATAGACATAGCGGAATAGTGATGAGGATATTAATAAATACCGGTGCAACGAGTTGTTATATCAGGAAACGTATATATTATATATATATATATATACTATATAACAACGATAAGGAATTAGCAATTAAGAAGAGGGTAAGAATTATTCATGGTTCGACCATCATTACTTTGTACCATGACATACATCTATTTGGATTCAGGGAAAGATTTTATGAAATATATAACTTATAGCGTTTTCTTTTCTGGCTAAAGTGGTACCCTTTTTGTACGCCGCGCAAGGGTTGTTGTTCTATTCTAAAAAACAGGCAACGCCTTTACGGGGTATTTCGTTCTTTTGTGAAAATTGTTGTCTGCTCGCAACGCAAAAGCGTTACACTTTTACCCTTTATAAAATGGCGGTGTGGCATTGCAACTCTGTGAAACTCTCAATTCGCTCTTAAGTTCCACATATGTATACTCTGTTAATATGAGCACCCAGATTCGCATTCATGAGTTCAAAATTGCTTCGTTCTGCGCAACTACGACACAGTTGACTGTTTGAGCGAATGAAGGAAAGAGAGAAAAAAACAAGAGCTAAAGGAAAATGACGTAAGAATTGCCCATAAAAAAGAGCTGATCTAATGTTTACATGCGCAATCTTCTTGTGTGATTTGTGATATGAGTGAATATGGTGAGTTGAAATGTTCTTTGTATGCGCTATAAATGTTGGCAATTTTCTGGCGTTGGAGTAATTCTATTAAGGTTTTACCATTTACTTAGGCAACAATTTATTTCAGAAAAGAAAACGCTATTAGAAATTGTATTTGCAGTAGGAGTCCACTTTTTAAAGAAAATGAAGGCAAAAATAGATATGGGGAAAACAGAACTTCTATATGGAGATAACAATAAGGAGAAGTTATGTATTGTGAACATGGAGGAAACTAACCATGGTAAAATATATATAAAGCGAACCCCTTGGGACAAAATAAGCTTAAGTCGCCAGCCGACGATAATTCCGGCAACTCAAATAAAAAATATATTTTGGAACAAAAAGATTCTACAACGCCAACCAATGATAATTCCGGCAAATCAAATAAAAATACTCTCCGAACCCGTGCGCATCTTGCGCAACAAATATAAAAGTCTCATATCAAATATCAAGAGAAATCAGCTGTTCTATCAATCATTCATCTATCAATAAAATCTTACATGCGCTTGCGCTGCCATCTGGCGAATGTTAGCAACTTCCGGTAATGCGGTGTTAGTTCTAATCAAATATTAACAATAGTGCCATAGTACAAATAAATTTTTTTGTGTGCTCACAATCCTTTATTTTTAACAAATTATTTTAATAAAATGTAGCTAAAGAAAAGGACTTCGACCAATAATGCCCAAAGCTCGCAAATAGCACGAATCTCCATCTTTACAACCAAAACTTTATTTATAGATTTGGATTCCAATTAAGAGCGAAAAAGGGACCTGCACATAATATCAGATATTAGAAATAATATATAAGATATTGTGGAACAAAGCGGTTCTACAACGCCAACTGATGAGTCATACCACTTCGAAACCAAAAATTCAATGAAGTTACTTCGGGTAAAGAAATCCTTGAGGTCTTTACCGATAAAACTTACGGCTTACGCAGATGACGTTGCAATTGTCATAAGTGGAAAGTGCCTTCCAACGATTAGTTCTTTGATGGATCGGGCGCTTCGCGATATTCATACCTGGGCATCTAATGGCGGATTGAAAGTCAATGCGGAGAAGACGGATATGACCTTGTTTACAAAGAGGTACAAGGTCCCAAATTAGACCAGGCCTAAGTTAGGAGGGGTGACCTTACAGGAGAAACCTTGCACAAAATATTTAGGAATCATCCTAGACAGTAAGCTGTCATGGAAGCTCAACGTGGAGGAGAGGGTCAACAAGGCCTCAACGGCACTCTATGCATGTAAAAGAATGCTGGGGTGTACGTGGGGCCTATCGCCCTCTCTTTCTAATTGGGTTTTTACAGCGATTGTAAGCCCTATTCTATACTATGGAGTTCTTGTTTGGTGGAAAGCCACACAAAAAACAACATACCTCAAAAAATTAGAGGGGGTATGCAGACTATCGATGCTTAGCATTACGGGAGCCCTGAAAACAACCCCGACGGCTGCACTGTATGCCATTTTGCACATCCCACCTGTAGACCTGGTAGCAAAGAACAAAGCGTTAACGACCGCAACCAGGCTCGGTGCTTCGGGGCAGCTTGAGCGAGGCGATACATGTGTACACCGATGGTTCCAAAGTAGTGGAAGGAGTAGGGTCTGCGGTATACTGCGCTGATCCGGAAATAAGCAGATCCTACAGGCTGCCGGATTACTGTAGCGTTTTCCAAGCGGAAATATTAGCCGTAACCAAAGAAGTAGAAACCCTGGAAGAGAATAGCTTAAGCTGCAACCGTGCTAACTTTTATATTGACAGTCAAGCAGCAATTAAGGCAATAATCTCGCGTAGCACAGCATCTAAATGCGTGTTAGAGTGTAAGCAGTCTCTGGAGAGAATCGGGACAGGAAGAAGCATACATCTATATTGGGTCCCAGGGCATATGGGAATAGATGGGAATGAAAAAGCGGACGAACTAGCTGAAAAGGGCGCATCCCTTGAAGCTTGCTCCGTAGATGTCCCAATTAGATTGGGCGAGATTAAGCGAAGTCGAGAGGTGCACACGATCGACCAAGCGGGAAAAGCGTGGGTTCAAGCGCGGGGCTGTAAAGTGTCGAAGATTATGCGTAGGTCTTACAACCTTAGACTAACACAGTTCCTCCTATCATTAAAAAGAGAGGACTGTAGACTCATGACGGGTATTCTGACTGGACACTGCCTGCTGGCGTCACATGCCTTTAAACTAGGCTTGGTCAGTGATAGCAGATGTAGGAAGTGCGGGTTGGAGGAGGAAACGATCGAGCACGTTCTGTGCTCGTGCCCTGCACTTGCCAGGCTGACTCCAGCTATTAGGAGTGATACAGCTGTCAGATCTAGAAGCAGCAAGTGGCTTAAGTCCTAGGAAGCTTCTAGTATTTGCCAAGAGGACGGAGTTATTTTATAACTTATGTCCTGGTTTTTGATAGGGGTTTTCAGTTCGGTCGTTAAAACAAACTTCTGGTAACACTACGGACTCAATCAGTCTATGTGAGGTCCTCATGGACCGGCCAGTTCAACCTACCTACCTTACCGATAATATATTGGGAATAAATAATTTAGATTTGAAAAAATATTTACAGTGACGAATTTTCTGATAAATATATAAATAAGGAAACAAAAGCTATCAATATTCCGTTGTTGAGACAGGACGTTATTAAAATAATAGAAAAAGCTCATAAGGATGTAAATATGGATCTACCCTTCAGAACTGATATTGAAGCAGAAAAAAACTGAGGATGACAAGCCAGCATGGGCAAAACAAATATCCACATTCTATATCTGCAAATAGTTCCTTTAATGAGGAAATTCAGGGTTTACTAGAAAAAAAAAAAATAAAAAGGCATAGTAATTCACCTGTTTGTGTTGTTTTTAAAAAGGGAATAAATAAAGATGGGACCTGGGGTTTACTTTTTAACTTGGGAGAGTGAAGATATTTTTCAACAATCGATTTTGAGTCTGGAGCGTTTTCGGTAAATAATGCAAAATATGAGTATCTGAGAAACAATGAATAATATTCTGCATGAGTATATTGGTAAATTCTGCCATGTTTATGTTGATAATATTATAATTTATTCAAAAACATTAAAGGAAAACATATATCATTTAAAGCATATAGTGCAAACACTTGAAAAGGTTCATATGAAAATATCTATAGAAAGATCAAGATTTATAGGAACGGAAATCGAATTTTTAGGATATGTTGTATTCTCAAAGTTATAAAAGAAGACCCAAAAAAAATAAAAAACAAAAAAATTCCAAACATTACGCCACCTTTATGCCGTGAAAGATTTAGAAATTCACACGGATCATCAGCCATTGTCATTTGCAATGTCTATAAGAAATCCCAATATAAAAATCAAAATATGGAAAGATTTTATTGTGGAGTTTTCACCGAGGATAGTTTATAAACCAGGTACAAAGAATGTTTTTGCTGATGCATTATCTAGGCAACATTTAACAATTATAATAAAAATTTAACAGATACGAATAAAGAATATTCAGATTCAAGTGGTACACTGATTTCACAATACGCAACATTCGGCTGAAAGCAGCGATGAATATCATATTAAAAGAACGAAAAAGCAATTAAATAATTTTAACAACATATACTAATAGATAAAAAAGCAAGAATTACCACTCAGGAATGAATTTCATGATATGGTAACATCAGGTTTTTAAACAAATATGACACACCACAAAATATTTTTTCCGTACTCTCCGAATATTTAAATCCGAAAATTGTTACAGTTATGGAAGAAACATTTTAGGGAAATGTTTTGCACGCACTCTCACGGCTGCTACGCGCAGGCACTTAAAAATGTAATTTTCTTTTATATATATACTTTTAATTTTGTCAGTACGCTTTATTTATAACCTTAGTTTCGTTTTCGTATCATTACAAACTTATTCTTTATGATTGTATAAACTTTTAATTTCCACTTTATACTTTTAATTTACTTCCTAAGAAACTTTTTAATCTTTCTTATCTAGGTCGCGTGTTTAATTTTCGCGAGTCATGCGCCGGCCGGTTAACTTTTAACTGAAAACTGCCCCTAATGCAACTCTGTAGATAGGCACCTTTTCTTTAGGTTGTTTAGCAACGAAATTCCTGATGGCGTCGAGCAACGTCAGTTTCAACCAATCAGAAATTCTCCGCGTTGCTCGACTCTAACATTTTTAGTGATGCCAAGTGCATCTGATGCATGGTTGCATCTTGCACTTTTCCACAGAGGGGAGTTGCCAGCTTCAGTTTAATATGACACTACATCATCCCCCCTTTGGAAAAGAAGAATTTGGTAAGATTAGTGATTAATCTTGCCACATTCTTCTTTCGGCTTTAATGTTGTTTTAGTGTTATGAATGAATGACTTTGCTAGCATTAGGGTGTTCTAACCCGGAACTCATTCGTTCACCACCATTTGCTAGGAAATAAAAATTTTTTAAAAGTTAGTGTTAAAATGTTTATGATTTATCGAATTTTAAGTTTTGAAGTGAACCCGCTTTTTTTCTTATTGTAGAATCTACGTAAGTAAATGTATATTTATTTGTTACATTGGAAAAAATTTGTTTTCTTTAGCCTTCATTGGCGGATTTTTTAAATAGATTTATATCTAAAGATTATATAGGCTATCAATTTAACTAATTTTTTGTACTCTATTTTTATGTACAATTTTTTCAATTTCATCATAAATCTTTATATTTGGTCCATCAATATTTCTTACAATGTAGGGACCTTGATATATATTTTTATGTTTAATTCTAGGTTCTGTTTCTACTAACACTATATCATTAACTTTAATTTCTAAAGGCTTAGCCGTTTTATCGTATAAATCTTTATTTCTAATTTTATGTTTATTAATAAAATTTTTTGCCATTTTATGCGATTGTTGCATTCTAAACTTAAGCTTTTTTTGTGTAATTTTCTACATTATAGATCGGATCAATTTCTTCTTTTTGCAATTCATGTGGCATTGTAGTTTTTCTGCCAAATATTAATTCAAAGGGAGTAAATTTATTATCAAAAACCGAACTACTAGTAGTATTGTGTAGAAATGTGAAGTATTTCAAATATGTATCCCAATCTGAATACGTTTCGTTAGATATGCACGTAAGTATTCGTTAAAGACTATGATTTCTTTCAACAGTACCAACAGCTTCGTGGTGGTAAGCTGTTGAGAAATCATGATCAATCTTTAAAAGCTTTGTCAATTCAGAGAATAATTCGTTCTTAAATCGGTTCTAATAGCTTTCATTGTACCATATGTTAATATAAAGGTTTCAAAAATAGCACAAGAAATAGTTTTTGCTGATTTATCTGGTACAGCTACTGTTGCCAGGTATTTAGAAAAGTCACAAATCATAGTAACAGCGAACATGTTACCATATTTAGATTCCGGAAATGGACCTATTGGATCGACAATTACTTTGTAAAATGGTTTGCAGGGGGTTGGAGTCAAGACAAGATTTTCCTTTATTTTTGCTTTTACTTTATTTAAAAGGCATTTTTTGCAATTTTTGACAAATTTCGCAATGTCTATTGTCATATTTTTCCAATAGTTTTTTGTTCTTACTTTGGAATATAATCGTTTTGTACCGCAATGACCGCCTAACAAAGGGTCCTCATGATAAATTGTCATAAGTTTTTGTTTTTGCTCTGTTTCTGTTACAGTTTCTACAGGATCTGTTAGTATTATTTGTAATGATTTTAAAATTTTATTACCGCTGATTTTAAAATTTGTAAATGAAAATTCTTTGAAAAATATATCATTTTTTGGCCATTCTAACTGCTTAATATTGTGACTGCCGGCTGCTTTTTCAAGCCTCGAAAATAACTCATCTAAATTTTTTTTTCCGTTAGCATTCACAAAATTAAGTAAATTTAGTTTTTTATGTTTTAAATGCGCATAAATTTGTATATTAGAGATCTCATTATTTTTATTAAATTGTATAGTCGACTTTATTCGCGGTATCTTTTTTGAAAAATCGTATGAAAATTTGTCATAAACTTGTATTTTACGCGTATCGCAAAAAGTATCATTAAAATTATCGTCTTTATTTTGTAATTCCTTTGGTTTGGTTTGTTGTCGCGTTTGGACCGCTAAAACATGCTTTGTAAAAAATAAATAAATGTAAGGCGCGATAACCTCCGAAGAGATCTAAGGCCGAGCTTCTCTTCCAATTTGCGTCGTGCTCCTCTTGATTTTTCCCTACAAATTGGCCGGACGGGACCTACATGTTTTATGCCGACTCCGAACGGCATCTGCAAGGCAGATGAGTTTTTACTGAGAGCTTTTCATGGCAGAAATACAATCGGAGCGCTTGCCAGACACTGCCGAGGGGCGACCCCGCTTAGAAAAATTTTCTTCTAATTGAAAAATCTTATTTCTAAAATTTTGATGTTGCTTTGCACGGGAGTTGAACCCAGGGCATACGGTGTGATAGGCGGAGCACGCTACCATCACACCACGGTAGCCGCCCACATGCTTTGTAGGTTCTATTATTTCGTCTTTACTAATGAGTGAAAGAGCATCAGCCACAACGTTAGATTTTCCTTTTATATATTCTATTGTGAATTTATATTCTGACAGTTCTAATCGAATTCTAGAAAGTTTAGACGAAGGGTCTTTCATGTTAAAAAGATAAACTAGTGGTCTATAATCGGATTTTATTATGACATTTTTTTACCGTAAACATATGGACGAAAATGCTTTATAGCGAAATGTATTGCTAGGAGTTCTAATTCGATGATTGTTTTTTTCTGTTCTGCTTTATTAAAAGATTTTGACGCGAAACAAATTAGTAAATCGCTATCACCATGCTTTTGGCTCAATATAGCACTACAGCCACTCTTAGAACCATCTACTGTAATTATAAATTCTTTTGTGAAGTCAGGGTATTATAGAAGTTGAGGAGGCATTAATGCAAGTTTTAGTTTTTCGAAAGCGTTTTCGCAACTTCATCCCAAACAAATCAGACTTCTTTCCGATTTAGACGATTTAAAGGCGCTGCCAGAGACGCAAAGTTGGGTATAAATTGCCTGTAGTAATTTGCAAATGCGACCAATCGCCTAACCGCATCTTTGTCTTTTGGTTTAGTATACCTTTTAATAGCGTCTATTTTCGAATCATCTGGAAGCAAACCTTTTGACGTGCATTTATGGCCTAGAAAGGTTACTTCGGAACGAAGGAAATTAAATTTTTTGGGATTTAATTTTAAATTAAACTTTCTACAGGTTTCGAAAATTGTTTCCAAATTCTGGAGGTGGTGTGTCTGACTACACCCAATGACGATAACGTCATCAATATACAATAAAGCCTGATTTGGCGCAATGCCTGAAAATGCTATTGACATCATACGAGAAAAAGAGTTTGGTGCTATATTTAATCAGAAAGGTAAAACTTTCCAACGAAAAGCTCCTCGATCTGTACTGAAAGAAGTTACGTCTCTAGATTTAGGGTGAAGGGGTATTTGGTGAAAACCAGAAAAAAGATCTAAAGTGGCAAAGTATTTGGCTCTGACAAGATTGTCGAGTATGTCATCTACGCCTGCTAGTGGAAATTTGTCGACTATAAGCTTTTTATTGACTGCTCTGAAATCTACGCACGTACGGTATGACTTTTTGCCTGTTGGGTCTTTTTTTGGTACCACAATTAAAGGACTGTTATAATTTGAAGAACAAGGTTCGATTAAATCATTCTGTAATAGGTTTTCGACTTGTTTATTTATTTCTTCGCGTTGTGTGTATGGCAAACGGCAATTTTTAATATAGACAGGAGTTTTTTCAGTTAATCTAAGGTTTTGTTCGTAGAAATTATGAAGCGTCATTAAGTCGGTTTTTAATGCAAAAATATCAGAATATTTCAAACATAAATCAAGTAATTTCTTTTTAGCATTAGAAGGAATTTGTTTTGCTAAAATTGATTTAAGCTCTTCTATGTGTTTTGAATCGATAGGTGTATCATTTGTGCGAAAGACATTGAAGTTTTTTATGTCTTCAGTTTGAATATTGAAATATTTTACGTAATTGACCTCGTCGGTGGTGTTGATAACTTTTATAATTGGATTTTTTGTATCAACGATACATTTTGCTGTGAAAACACCGTTACAAAATTCATGAGAATCTACAAAAACTGAACTTGTCGAACTTTTCAAACTAAAAACACGAAAAACTTCGTATCTTGGTGGAATTACAAGATTATTTGTGAAGTGTTATACAAAATTTAAATATTTACCTTTTCTGTCCCTTGTCCGAATGTAGTTGTTGCATTAGCACAATTGATTTTGCATTTGTTCGTTTTTAGAAAGTCTTTCCCTTTTATACCGTCCGAAGGAATATTAAAGTTGTCATTGACAACGTGAAGAGTCAGAGGAAAAAATATATTTGATGCCATTATACTTGTATTAACTGTTACTAGTGTTGTTACCGTGTCTGTTGTTATGCCTGTTATATTTATTACGTTACTATCGTCTACTTCTACATCGTTTGCCAATCTGGAAATTTTTATTAGTGAAATGTCTGCCTGCGAATCTACTGGAAAAGAACATATTTTATGAGAATCGCTAAAAGCGACTTCGACGAAATTGGAAAAATTTAAATTTAGACAATATATTGACTGAGAAGTATTTAGTCAAATTGCTCCTGCTCCCTCAGTGTTCGCGCCTGAGGGGCTTCGGCATTTAAAGAACGAACATTGGCTGAATTTCTAGTATTTGAACCCTGATTATTGGAATTTCTGTTATTTACGGACCGATTATTATTGTTATTGTTGGAATTGCTATTGCCTGTATTGTAATTGCGATTATTGCATCTGTTATAATTATTATTTCGGAAATTTGTATTATTGTTATGCCTATTTGCGTTATTGTTAAATCGAAAATTACTATTGTTGTTATATCTGAAATTACTGTTGCCTCTGGAATTTCCACGGAAGTTACTATATATTATCGGACGGGACCAAAACGCTAACACTTACCGCTCTTTAACTTGCTGTTCTCGCTCTATAATCATTTTCGCTACAACGTCCTTTGTATCTTTGAAAATTGTTGACGCAAGGATTGATTTCGCCATATCTGACCTACTATTTAATCTACAAACCATTGCTCAAAAGCCATTTCATGGGCTTTTGCCGGCGTCATACCTTCAATGATTAGACAGCGCTCTAACGAGTCAGAAAGCTCTTCTACCTGCTTGGAAAACTTTGAAAAATTGTTATTGATTACTCTTAAAGCTGCAATCTTTCGAGTTTTCTGGCCTAATTTTACTACATAGCGCTTCTTTAATTTGGCTGACTGATTCTATATGCGTTGGTAGGGCTGCGCGAGCTTTGCCTTCGAGCTTGGATTTCAAAAATGCAATGACAGTAGGAGTTAAAGCTTCGTCACAGAATACTTCCATTAATTCAACTTTATTTATAAATGAGTCAAGTGCTAACGGGTCTCCACTGTAGTTTTGTCGCATAATCGAGGCAAACGTATTAATAAACGATTTTTTCTCCTCGATTGTGGCCATGGTTGTAACGTTAAGATTCAGAGTTAGAATAGAAAAACTAGAATTTGGAATTACAGGTTGATCAGCAAATCCTAAAAAGTTTGTACTCAGGGATAATTTGTAATGTTCACTTGTTAAGGTATCAGTTGAAGATGCAATTGAAGCTGAATCGGAATCTGAATTATTGGAGTTCAAATCTTGCCCTGAGTTTTTGGAATCTAAATTTGGATGTGATTTTTCTGAAACTACCTTCCGGTTTCTTGGGTTCATTATATCATTCATTCATTAAGTTATTCATTCATTTGAACAAACATATATTTCAACCCTTTTTGGAATATCTTAAAATATATTGACTCTTACATACATATTCATACAGTTGTACATACGTATATTTTGGCTCGCTTTCGTACGGCATGAGATTCTATTGACATATTCATTCAATTGTACAAAACTATATTTTGTACACCGTGCATCATATGGTAACCTGAGCCTTGGTATGCCACTCTTTAGAGCTTGCCCGCGACAAGCCTTTATCTGTAGACAAATTATTACCATGATTCATTTATGCTTGCGTTGCACATTCCACAGCCAATTTTAGTTATGCTTAGAATGCAGTTCCCAGGGAACTGAATTGAATGTATATGTGTGTTATACTTAGTTTGTAAGTATTAGATTAAGTAAATATTTTAGCTCATAGAAATTTTTTATAAAAGAAAACAACTTTTGAATAAAGAACAGAATTCAACCTGCTGCCATTTCAATTGACACTAAATTCTATTTGGTGCCGCTAACTGGGCACTGCAACATAGATTTCGATTTTCTCTTATCCGCAAACATTACATGGCGATCCTGCCAGTTCTGCTTAGGCAAACTGCTGTTTACAATGCAGTCTGCAAAACATCTTTAGCAGGACGCGACGAAGTGCTTACAAAAAATTGCAATAGAAAATATGTTACAATATCCACTAGGGGGCCAGTTTCTACAGGACAACTTTTATGTGGATGACGGAATTGGTGGTTCAGACCACAATTGAACATTGACAATTGAAATTCAACAGCAATTAATACACATTTTAAGGAAACATGGCCTCAACCTACAAAAGTGGTACTCGAATGATTCACAATTACTGCAAAATATTGGTGTGGAAGACCAGGAAGTTGATGTAGACTTTGACAACGAGGGCAGTCAAACCATCAAAACTTTGGGTTTGACATGGATGCCTACAGTTGATCGATTTTGCGTAAAGGTGTGTCTAGCATATTATTATGAACACATGGAATTGAAGCGTAAGGCATAGAGAAGTGGAATAGACCTTGGCCTGCAGACACACATCAAGAAGATAGGACATTATTATGAACACAGGGAATTGAAGCGTAATACTGTTTCACACAGAAACTTAATGATCTCATTTCACCTGCTAATGAAATCGTAAATTTTTTGCTTTCACACAGAAGTAACTGCTCGATTAGTATGAAGGATGAGACAGACAATCATGGCGGAACGATACAAGGTGGCAGCATGGTGACATACCTACAAACAAACAAAAATTCCATGTACTTGTAAATGGACAATTGTCAAAATCGTACTGCGCCGGTAGTTGATGTATCAAATCAAATAAAAAAGGTTATACTCAGCTGTTCGATGCGGCCACCTTGTATCGTTCCGACATGCAGACAATGACATTTGCTTTGAAAACTAAGAAGCGGAAACGGAAGGGGAACGCTGCCAGCAGAGTTGCATTGTGCTTTTGACTTCATTAGGCATTCGATTAGATACTAATGAAATAATAAGAGATTCGAATTTTGTAGGGAAGATTGAGCTCAATAAGCGTGTTAATATAGAAAAATGCCTTTATTATTCAATAAGCAGTCTGTGTGAAAACAATATAAGGCATAGAGAAGTGGAATAGACCTTGGGGTGCAGACACACATCAAGAATACATGGCATAGACCTTAGGCTGCAGACACACATCAAGAAGACAAACGGAGTTAGCAGATTATGTATGTAATTATTTAGGTAGTTTATTTTAAAAGCATTTGGCAACCTAACGGCTGCCAGTTTACGGGCAAAAAGTAGATTTTTGCTAATAAAATAAAGAATTTTTTTTCTTCTGCACTAACTTTTTCAATGAAAAATTTGTTTTAATAATTATTATTTCAAAATGGGAGGCAAAGAATCCAAAGAAGGAGAACCAAATGCAAACGTAATTAATTCCATTCAAGTAATTGACCATAGTGAGGCATTAGACGTTATCAAAATCTTTTTGATAATTTTGACGGTCTTCACTTGCGTCAACTTATTTCTAAAATTATAATCAACTCATAATAAATTTTTTAAGAAAAAATACATGAGCCGAGCAGATGGTCTAGACAAAGTCTAAACCCAAAAAAAAAAATATATTTTTTATCACGATGGGCAAATGGGAAACTATTCTCAACACACTTGTGGAAAAAAAATTTTAGCAGAAAAAGCTTATAATTGCATTGCTAAAAATATAAGCATACAAAGAATAACCATTTTAAAACACCTCACGACAATATTACAGTCATTGAATTATATAGGCAAAGCTATACAAGAAGTACATAGCAAATTAACTGCCAGCCAACAACTAGAAGAACAACAAATTTTTTCCGGTGTTAGAGATAAATTAGTATCCTCGTTAGGTATATATAATATTGAGGCATTAGTCCCAATGTCATTTGAAGGAGAGATAGAAATTGATTTCGCTAGCTTATTACCTGAAACTCAACCAAATCTAGGGGAAACCGAAAGCAACAAAATGTCACAAACAATAGTCGAATTTTTAAAGACTGCTTCATCAATTTTGCCAGAATACGATGGTAAAGCTGAAAACTTGAATAGCTTTTTGGATGCTTTGGATATCTTAGAACAAATTAAGGATACCCATGAAGCTGTAGCGGTTTCGATGATAAAAATCAAGCTAAAAGGAACAGCCAGAAACCTAATAAGCACAGAAAGCTCAATTGCGGTAATAAAACAAAAATTAAAAACAGAAATTAAGGGAGAATCAGTTGAAGTTTTGGCAGCAAAACTCCTGAATATCCAACAGCGCGGTAGAACTGCAAATCAATACACTGCTGAAATTGAAAAGCTCACAAAATCGTTGGAAGGAGCATACATATCTGACGGACTAACACCAGAGTTAGCAACCAAGTATGCTACACAATCAGCTGTGAAAACTATGTGTAAAAACTGCTCCAGCGATAAAGTAAAAACAATTATGCAAGTTGGAACGTTCACAACAATGACACTCTAATACTAGGACCATATGACTACCCAGAAAGCATAATAAGTTAAAGTTAAAGCTAAAGTTAAAGTTAAGGTTAAAGTTAAAGTTAAAGTTTTTTTTTTTTTTTGTGTTTCGTGGAAGGAGGAAATGCTTTATGCACTGACCGGGATATTTCAGCCTCACTGCGAGACTCTCCGAGTGTAGGACTCCCTTCTTCCATGAAGGCCTACCCACTAAAACCTAACCTCCCACGGCCCGCGCTAATCCCCGTACCTGGGGACCGCGTTTAGCATTACTTCGGGTACGGGTGCGCGCTACGTGAGCTCTATGGCTACTCTCACGCTAATGAGCTAGGCATCCGTCTTCTCGTTTACTGGTAAGTATATGCCTCACATATGTGCTGACCGTATCCCATCTGTCTCTTCGACAGGTCATGTTATTAATGACACTGCCCGGGGATAGGTCGCCAAGTACATCTTCTACCCTCCTTCGCTGATGGGAGAAGTGCCTGCATTCGAAGAAGGTGTGGCGTACATCGTCTATTTCCCCACAGTACAGGCAGCTCGGGCTATCAACCTTACCCATGCTGTGTAGGTATTTGCGGAAGTAACCATGTCCCGTTAGAAACTGGGTCAGGTAAAAGTCTACCTCTCCGTGCGGTCGCTTCAACCATGGATTCAGTTCAGGGATTAGTTCCCTAGTCCACTTTCCTACGATGCTGTTGCTCCACTGATCTTGCCAACGTCGGATCGATTCTGCTTGCGCCTGCATGGCAACAGCAGCTCTACTTGCTTGCGATCCGTTGTCATATATTGTTTTTCTTTCCTCAACGAGAAGATATATCGGTATGGTTTCCGCAACGACCAGGACAGCTTCAGCTGATACCGTGCGGTAAGCCGAAGATATTCGCAGCGCCCCTCTGCGTTAGACCGAGGTGAGGGCGACTCGGTTCTTCCGGTATTTCATTGCGTTCGCCCAGATTTCTGCACCATATAAGAGTATAGAATCCGAGGCTGATGCAAGCAACTTCCTTGTGCATGGCTTTGGGCCACCTGTGTTTGCCATTAATCTACTCAACTGCGCTATTATGCGCGCAGCTCTTTCGCAGGCCCCTCGTATGTGATCCGAGAAGTTGAGTTTGCTGTCTAACCTCACTCCCAGATATTTCGTTGAAGCGAGTGTTTCTATTGGCTGGTCCCCAACCATCATGTTCCTGGTAGTGGGAATACGTCTTTTTGTGAGGATGACGATCTCCGTTTTGGCTGTTGCTAACTGGAGACCGTGCTCAGCTTGGTGCTGTTATCACAGCTGCCACGTCGTCTGCAAAGGCAACGAGGAAGGTGCTTTCTGGCATGTCTAATCGAAGAAGACTGTCGTAAGTTATATTCCAGAGATCGGGACCTAGTACCGAACCCTGGGCTGCTCCACCTGTTATTTTTACCTTTTTTTGACCGAGAGTACTTTCATATATTAGATACCTCTCTCTTAGGTAGTCCCTTAAAATTTCTAACAAATATTGCGGTACTTTGAAAGTGCTTTCTAGTGCCTCAAGCATGTCCTCCCACCCATCTGAGTTAAAAGTGTTTTTGACGTCCAGAGTGGCCAGCAACACTATAGGTCTTGCTCTGTGGCACGCTGTCTCGGCTTTCTTGACTGCGTCTGAAACTTCTGCTATGGCATCTATTGTGGAGTGCCCCCTCCGAAAACCATGCTGTCTGGGCGACAGTCCTCCGGCGTCCTGTAATGCTCTGGTGAGGCGTTGCTTCAGGAGACTCTCCATCAATTTCCCTGCTGTGTCCAACATACATAGGGGACGGTAGGATGATGGAGAGTTGGGTTCTCCTTTCCCTTTTGGAATGAGAACCAGTCGTGCTGTCTTCCATATGGTGGGGAAAGCTCTTTCTTCGAGACATTTGTTGTACATGTGCAACATAAGTTCTGGGCAGTCGTTTGCAGCTAGTCTAATTGCCTCCGCGGATATTCCGTCGGGCCCAGATGTTTTCCTAGATTTCATAGTTCGCACGGCAGTTTTAAGCTCTTCTTCTTGGAATGGTTCCACGTTGCGATCTTCATAGGTAACGTACCCCGCCCTCCCTAGGCAGTTGGGTGGGAAACAGGCCATCCACAATGTTCCTTATTTGGTTCTCGTCCATCAGCTGGTTTGGCGGACGGAACTTCTTCATTACTATCTTATATCCCTGCCCCCATGGGTCTCGATCCACTTCCTCGCGAAGCGCTTTCCAGCACTTAAGCTTGCTTTGCTTAATGGTAGCACTAAGAGCTTTCTTCGCTCCTTTGTACGCTTCCGACTTTTCTTGAGCCTCAGGCCTGCCGCGCTCGCGAGTTGCTAGCCTTCGTATCCTGTGGTATATTTTCCGCAGCTCCGCGATTTTCGCTATTCCACCAGTATACCTGCTTTTTACCCCTCCATACTCCCTTCCGTGGCATAGAGAGGTTGCAAGCGTGGCGAAGACTGCTCATTGTCTTTTCAACCGTCTCTTCCGTCGGACTGGAGTTGTTGATTATCCGTCGGGCATCCCCCAGTACTGATGCGGAGAACGTGGCAGAGTCGACCTTGGATGCGTCCCATGCTTTTGTTCTGCGTGGCCCGTTCGGAATCTGCCTCTGACCGGGATCGTTTAGGTGGAAAGTGATGTAGTTGTGAACGCTGCCAGTCAGATCCTCTATGACTCTCCATCCAGCAGCGGTCAGCAGCAGACTTTCTGACACTAGTGCTACATCGGGGATGGAGTATCCAAAGCCTGGCCGTCGGTATGTAGGGGGTCGTACCAGTGTTAAGCACGTTCAAACCGAGCCTCGCTGCCATCTCAAGGACTAACCTTCCACGGGTGTTAGTCTGCGGCATTCCCCATTCGACGGCTCTTGCGTTAAAGTCTCCCGCCACAACCAGGTTACTAGTTAAGTCCCTCAGGTCGTCTTCAATAAGTTCTAGCTTGTCCCTGAACGTTTGAATGGGATCATTCGGGGACAAGTAGCAGCTTACTATTGTGGTATTATTCGTAGTTAGGCGGACGTAGCTTTGTCCGGCAACACGGTTCACAATATTGGCGTTTGCATCTGTCATCCAGATTGCGGCGGTTACCGGTGTTGTCTATATGCCAATCATTTCGGGCTCTATAGGGTTCGCTGATGATAACGCTGTTAGCTTTATGATCAAAGACCATCTGTTGTAGTAGCTCATCACCAAGTCTGCTCCGGTTTAGGTTGCCTTGGATAAAACTAATCACTATTGAATTGAGACTTTGGCCTTTGCAACAGCGAGTGCCGCTCTGAAAATGCTGCATGCTCCAGATCCAGGGACTTGATCGAGCTTCTGTGTATTACACAGGTAACATTTTGGAGCTGCGGTACAGGCCGAAGCTTTGTGGCCGCTTTGCCCACACTTCCAGCAGGCGTTACTCCTGTCTGGACCCTTGCATTCTGCCTTCCGGTGTCCCGTAGCCGAGACACCTAAAGCAGCGTTGTACTTCTGCTCGCTGTCTGATTCGGCACTGTATCCATCCGATAGGAATTTTACCTTTTTTTGAATATGGCGTTGCCAAAATTCTCGTCCACTTCGACGAACGCCATTTTTCTGTTCTCTTTGGTTTGCTGCGAACACAGAGACACGGAGAGGTCTAGTGATTTCTTCTTTTCCGACCTCCCTCCTTATTGCGTCTTGGATTTCTGTTTCAGTTGTGAGACAGTCCATGCCAAGTACTTCCAACTTCATCCGCTTGGAGAGCTGTTGTGCTTCACCGACCTCTCCTACTGCACTACCTATAGCTGCTCCGAAGGCCGTCTGGTCACTGCAGCGCGCCGTTTCAATCAGTACGTTACCAGATTTGGTTAAAGTTAAAGTTAAAGTTAAAGTCAAAGTTAAAGTTAAAGTTAAAGTTAAAGTTGAGGTTACAGTTAAAGTATTTGAAGTTGAAGTTAAAGTTAAAGTTAAAGTTAAAGTTAAAGTTAAAGTTAAATTTAAAGTTAAAGTTAAAGTTAAAGTGAATGTTAAAGTTAAAGCGAAAGTTAAAGTTAAAGTTAAGGTTAAAGTTGAAGTTAAAGTTTTTTTTTTTTCGTGGAAGGAGGAAATGCTTTATGCACTGACCGGGATATTTAAGCCTCACTGCGAGACTCTCCGAGTGTAGGACTCCCTTCTTCCATGAAGGCCTACCCACTAAAACCTAACCTCCCACGGCCCGCGCTATTCCCCGTACCTGAGACCGCGTTTAGCATTACTTCGGGTACGGGTGCGCGCTATGTGAGCTCTATGGCTACTCTCACGCTAATGGGCTAGGCATCCGTCTTCTCGTTTACTGGTAAGTATATGCCTCACATATGTGCTGACCGTATCCCATCTGTCTCTTCGACAGGTCATGTTATTGATGACACTGCCCGGGGATAGGTCGCCAAGTACATCTTCTACCCTCCTTCGCTGATGGGAGAAGTGCCTGCATTCGAAGAAGGTGTGGCGTACATCGTCTATTTCCCCACAGTACAGGCAGCTCGGGCTATCAACCTTACCCATTCTGTGTAGGTATTTGCGGAAGTAACCATGTCCCGTTAGAAACTGGGTCAGGTAAAAGTCTACCTCTCCGTGCGGTCGCTTCAACCATGGATTCAGTTCAGGGATTAGTTCCCTAGTCCACTTTCCTACGATGCTGTTGCTCCACTGATCTTGCCAACGTCGGATCGATTCTTCTCGCGCCTGCATGGCAACAGCAGCTCTACTTGCTTGCGATCCGTTGTCATATATTGTTTTTCTTTCCTCAACGAGAAGATATATCGGTATGGTTCCCGCAACGACCAGGACAGCTTCAGCTGATACCGTGCAGTAAGCCGAAGATATTCGCAGCGCCCCTCTGCGTTGGACCGAGGTATTTCATTGCGTTCGCCCAGATTTCTGCACCATATAAGAGTATAGAATCCGAGGCTGATGCAAGCAACTTCCTTGTGCATGGCTTTGGGCCACCTGTGTTTGCCATTAATCTACTCAACTGCGCTATTATGCGCGCAGCTCTTTCGCAGGCCCCTCGTATGTGATCCGAGAAGTTGAGTTTGCTGTCTAACCTCACTCCCAGATATTTCGTTGAAGCGAGTGTTTCTATTGGCTGGTCCCCAACCATCATGTTCCTGGTAGTGGGAATACGTCTCTTTGTAAGGATGACGATCTCCGTTTTGGCTGTTGCTAACTGGAGACCGTGCTCAGCCATCCACCTATTTACATTACGCATGACCTGATTTAATTTTAGCTGTGCCAGCTCGCAGCTTGGTGCTGTTATCACAGCTGCCACGTCGTCTGCAAAGGCAACGAGGAAGGTGCTTTCTGGCATGTCTAATCGAAGAAGACTGTCGTAAGTTATATTCCAGAGATCGGGACCTAGTACCGAACCCTGGGCTGCTCCACCTGTTATTTTTACCTTTTTTTTGACCGTGAGTACTTTCATATATTAGATACCTCTCTCTTAGGTAGTCCCTTAAAATTTCTAACAAATATTGCGGTACTTTGAAAGTGCTTTCCAGTGCCTCAAGCATGTCCTCCCACCTAGCTGAGTTAAAAGCGTTTTTGACGTCCAGCGTGGCCAGCAACACTATAGGTTAAAGTTAAAGTTAAGGTTAAAGTTGAAGTTGAAGTTAAAGTTAAAGTTAAAGTTTAAGTTAAAGTTAAGGTTAAAGTTAAAGTTAAAGTTAAAGTCAAAGTTTAAGTTATAGTTAAAGTCAAAGTTAAAGTTAAAGTGAATGTTAAAGCGAAAGTTAAAGTTAAAGTTAAAGTTAAATTTAAAGTTAAAGTTAAAGTTAAGGTTAAAGTTAAAGTTAAAGGTAAGGTTTAAGTTAAATTTAATGTTAAAGTTAAAGTTAAAATTAAAGTTAAAGTGAATGTTAAAGCGAAAGTTAAAGTTAAAAATAAAGTTAAAGTTAAAGTTAAAATGAAAGTTAAAGTTAAAGTCAAAGTTAAAGTTAAAGTTAAAGTTAAAGTTAAAGTTAAAGTTAAAGTTAAGGTTAAAGTTAAAGTTAAAGTTAAAGTTAAAGTTAAAGGTAAAGTTAAAGTTAAAGATAAAGTTAAAGTTAAAGTTAAAGTTAAAGTTAAAGTCAAAGTTAAAGTTAAAGTTAAATTTAAAGTTAAAGTTAAATTTAAATTTAAAGTTAAAGTTAAAGTTAAAGTTAAAATTAAAGTTAAAGTGAATGTTAAAGCGAAAGTTAAAGTTAAAAATAAAGTTAAAGTTAAAGTTAAAATGAAAGTTAAAGTTAAAGTCAAAGCTAAAGTTAAAGCTAAAGTTAAAGTTAAAGTTAAGGTTAAAGTTAAAGTTAAAGTTAAAGTTAAAGTTAAAGTTAAAGGTAAAGTTAAAGTTAAAGATAAAGTTAAAGTTAAAGTTAAAGTTAAAGTCAAAGTTAAAGTTAAAGTTAAAGTTAAAGTTAAAGTTAAAGTTAAAGTTAAGGTTAAAGTTAAAGTTGAAGTTGAAGTTAAAGTTAAAGTTAAATTTAAAGTTAAAGTTAAAGTAAAGTTAAAGTTAAAGTGAATGTTAAAGTTAAAGCGAAAGTTAAAGTTAAAATTAAAGTTAAAGTTAAGGTTAAAGTTAAAGTTAAAGTTAAAGTTATAGTTAAAGTTAAAGTTAAAGTCAAAGCTAAAGTTAAAGTTAAGGTTAAAGTTAAAGTTAAAGTTAAAGTTAAGTTAAAGTTAAAGTTAAAGTTAAAGTTAACGTTAAAGTTAAAGTCAAAGTTAAAGTTAAAGTCAAAGTTAAAGTTAAAGTTAAAGTCAAAGTGAATGTTAAAGTTAAAGTTAAAGTTAAGGTTAAAGTTAAAGTTAAAGTTAAAGTTAAAGCTAAAGTTAAAGTTAAAGTTAAAGTTAAAGGTAAAATTAAAGTTAAAGTTAAAGTTAAAGATAAAGTTAAAGTTAAAGTTAAAGTTGTAGTTAAAGTTAAAGTTAAAGTTAAAGTTAAAATTAAAGTTAAAGTGAATGTTAAAGCGAAAGTTAAAGTTAAAAATAAAGTTAAAGTTAAAATGAAAGTTAAAGTTATAGTTAAAGTTAAAGTCAAAGTTAAAGTTAAAATTAAGGTTAAAGTTAAAGTTAAAGTTAAAGTCAAAGTTAAAGCTAAAGTCAAAGTTAAAGTTAAAGTGAATGTTAAAGTTAAAGTTAAGGTTAAAGTTAAAGTCAAAGTTAAAGTTAAAGTTAAAGTTAAAGTTAAAGTTAAGGTTAAAGTTAAAGTTGTAGTTAAAGTTAAAGTTAAAGCGTCAAAGTCAAAGTTAAAGTTAAAGTTAAAGTTAAGGTTAAAGTTAAAGTTAAAGTTAAAGTTAAAGTTAAAGTTAAGGTTAAAGTTAAAGTTAAAGTTGTAGTTAAAGTTAAAGTTAAAGTTAAAGTTAAAATTAAAGTTAAAGTGAATGTTAAAGCGAAAGATAAAGTTAAAATGAAAGTTAAAGTTAAAGTCAAAGTCAAAGTTAAAGTTAAAGTTTTTTTGTTTTTTTTTTTTTTTTTTGTGTGTTTCGTGGAAGGAGGAAATGCTTTATGCACTGACCGGGATATTTAAGCCTCACTGCGAGACTCTCCGAGTGTAGGACTCCCTTCTTCCATGAAGGCCTACCCACTAAAACCTAACCTCCCACGGCCCGCGCAAATCCCCGTACCTGGGACCGCGTTTAGCATTACTTCGGGTACGGGTGCGCGCTACGTGAGCTCTATGGCTACTCTCACGCTAATGGGCTAGGCATCCGTCTTCTCGTTTACTGGTAAGTATATGCCTCACATATGTGCTGACCGTATCCCATCTGTCTCTTCGACAGGTCATGTTATTAATGACACTGCCCGGGGATAGGTCGCCAAGTACCTCTTCTACCCTCCTTCGCTGATGGGAGAAGTGCCTGCATTCGAAGAAGGTGTGGCGTACATCGTCTATTTCCCCACAGTACAGACAGCTCGGGCTATCAACCTTACCCATTCTGTGTAGGTATTTGCGGAAGTAACCATGTCCCGTTAGAAACTGGGTCAGGTAAAAGTATACCTCTCCGTGCGGTCGCTTCAACCATGGATCAAGTTCAGGGATTAGTTCCCTAGTCCACTTTCCTACGATGCTGTTGCTCCACTGATCTTGCCAACGTCGGATCGATTCTTCTCGCGCCTGCCTGGCAACAGCAGCTCTACTTGCTTGCGATCCGTTGTCATATATTGTTTTTCTTTCCTCAACGAGAAGATATATCGGTATGGTTCCCGCAAAGACCAGGACAGCTTCAGCTGATACCGTGCAGTAAGCCGAAGATATTCGCAGCGCCCCTCTGCGTTGGACCGAGGTGAGGGCGACTCGGTTCTTGGTATTTCATTGCGTCCGCCCAGATTTCTGCACCATATAAGAGTATAGAATCCGAGGCTGATGCGAGCAACTTCCTTGTGCATGGCTTTGGGCCACCTGTGTTTGCCATTAATCTACTCAACTGCGCTATTATGCGCGCAGCTCTTTCGCAGGTCCCTCGTATGTGATCCGAGAAGTTGAGTTTGCTGTCTAACTTCACTCCCAGATATTTCGTTGAAGCGAGTATTTCTATTGGCTGGTCCCCAACCATCATGTTCCTGGTAGTGGGAATACGTCTCTTTGTGAGGATGACGATCTCCGTTTTGGCTGTTGCTAACTGGAGACCGTGCTCAGCCATCCACCTATTTACATTACGCATGACCTGGTTTAATTTTAGCTGTGCCAGCTCGCAGCTTGGTGCTGTTATCACAGCTGCCACGTCGTCTGCAAATGCAACGAGGAAGGTGCTTTCTGGCATGTCTAATCGAAGAAGACTGTCGTAAGTTATATTCCAGAGATCGGGACCTAGTACCGAACCCTGGGCTGCTCCACCTGTTATTTTTACTTTTTTTTGACCGTGAGTACTTTCATATATTAGATACCTCTCTCTTGGGTAGTCCCTTAAAATTTCTAACAAATATTGCGGTACTTTGAAAGTGCTTTCTAGTGCCTCAAGCATGTCCTCCCACCTAGCTGAGTTAAAAGCGTTTTTGACGTCCAGCGTGACCAGCAACACTATAGGTCTTGCTCTGTGGCACGCTGTCTCGGCTTTCTTGAATGCGTCTATAACTTCTGCTATGGCATCTATTGTAGAGTGCCCCCTCCGAAAACCATGCTGTCTGGGCGACAGTCCTCCGGCGTCCTGTAACGCTCTGGTGAGGCGTTGCTTCAGGAGACTCTCCATCAATTTCCCTGCTGTGTCCAACATACATAGGGGACGGTAGGATGATGGAGAGTTGGGATCTCCTTTCCCTTTTGGAATGGGAACCAGTCGTAAAGTTAAAGTTAAAGTTAAGGTTAAAGTTAAAGTTAACGTTAAAGTTAAAGTTAAAGTTAAAGTTAAAGTTAAAGTTAAAGTTAAAGTTAAAGTTAAAATTAAAGTTAAAGTGAATGTTAAAGCGAAAGTTAAAGTTAAAAATAAAGTTAAAGTTAAAGCTAAAATGAAAGTTAAAGTCAAAGTTAAAGTTAAAGTTAAAGTTAAAGTTAAGGTTAAAGTTAAAGTTAAAATTAAAGTTAAAGTTAAAGTTAAAGTCAAAGTTAAAGTTAAAGTTAAAGTTAAGGTTAAAGTTAAAGTTGAAGTTGAAGTTGAAGTTGAAGTTAAAGTTAAAGTTAAAGTTAAAGTTAAAGTTAAATTTAAAGTTAAAGTTAAAATTAAAGTTAAAGTTAAAGTTAAGGTTAAAGTTAAAGTTAAAATTAAAGTTAAAGTTATAGTTATAGTTATAGTTAAAGTTAAAGTTAAAGTTAAAGTCAAAGCTAAAGTTAAAGTTAAGGTTAAAGTTAAAGTTAAAGATAAAGTTAAAGTTAAAGTTAACGTTAAAGTTAAAGTCAAAGTTAAAGTTAAAGTCAAAGTTAAAGTTAAAGTTAAAGTTAAAGTTAAAGTTAAAGTTAAAGTTAAAGTTAAAGTTAACGTTAAAGTTAAAGTCAAAGTTAAAGTTAAAGTCAAAGTTAAAGTTAAAGTTAAAATGAAATTTAAAGTTATAGTTATAGTTAAAGTTAAAGTTAAAGTCAAAGTTAAAGTTAAAATTAAGGTTAAAGCTAAAGTTAAAGTTAAAGTTAAAGTCAAAGTTAAAGTTAAAGTCAAAGTTAAAGTTAAAGTGAATGTTAAAGTTAAAGTTAAGGTTAAAGTTAAAGTCAAAGTTAAAGTTAAAGTTAAAGTTAAAGTTAAGGTTAAAGTTAAAGTTGTAGTTAAATTTAAAGTAAAAGTTAAAGTTAAAGTTAAAATTAAAGTTAAAGTGAATGTTAAAGCGAAAGTTAAAGTTAAAAATAAAGTTAAAGTTAAAATGAAAGTTAAAGTTAAAGTGAATGTTAAAGTTAAAGTTAAGGTTAAAGTTAAAGTTAAAGTCAAAGTCAAAGTTAAAGTTAAAGTTAAAGTTAAAGTTAAGGTTAAAGTTAAAGTCAAAGTTAAAGTTAAAGTCAAAGTTAAAGTTAAAGTGAATGTTAAAGTTAAAGTTAAGGTTAAAGTTAAAGTTAAAGTTAAAGTCAAAGTTAAAGTTAAAGTTAAAGTTAAAGTTAAGGTTAAAGTTAAAGTTGTAGTTAAATTTAAAGTAAAAGTTAAAGTTAAAGTTAAAATTAAAGTTAAAGTGAATGTTAAAGCGAAAGTTAAAGTTAAAAATAAAGTTAAAGTTAAAATGAAAGTTAAAGTTAAAGTGAATGTTAAAGTTAAAGTTAAGGTTAAAGTTAAAGTTAAAGTCAAAGTTAAAGTTAAAGTTAAAGTTAAAGTTAAAGTTAAAGTTAAGGTTAAAGTTAAAGTTAAAGTTAAAGTTAAAGTTAAAGTCAAAGTTAAAGTTAAAGTTAAAGTTAAAGTTAACGTTAAAGTTAAAGTCAAAGTTAAAGTTAAAGTCAAAGTTAAAGTTAAAGTTAAAGTTAAAGTTAAAGTTAAAGTTAAAGTTAACGTTAAAGTTAAAGTCAAAGTTAAAGTTAAAGTCAAAGTTAAAGTTAAAATTAAAGTTAAAGTGAATGTTAAAGCGAAAGTTAAAGTTAAAAATAAAGTTAAAGTTAAAATGAAAGTTAAAGTTAAAGTCAAAGTCAAAGTTAAAGTTAAGGTTAAAGTTAAAGTTAAAGGTAAGGTTTAAGTTAAATTTAATGTTAAAGTTAAAGTTAAAATTAAAGTTAAAGTGAATGTTAAAGCGAAAGTTAAAGTTAAAAATAAAGTTAAAGTTAAAGTTAAAATGAAAGTTAAAGTTAAAGTCAAAGTTAAAGTTAAAGTTAAAGATAAAGTTAAAGTTAAAGTTAAGGTTAAAGTTAAAGTTAAAGTTAAAGTTAAAGTTAAAGGTAAAGTTAAAGTTAAAGATAAAGTTAAAGTTAAAGTTAAAGTTAAAGTTAAAGTTAAAGTCAAAGTTAAAGTTAAAGTTAAATTTAAAGTTAAAGTTAAATTTAAATTTAAAGTTAAAGTTAAAGTTAAAGTTAAAATTAAAGTTAAAGTGAATGTTAAAGCGAAAGTTAAAGTTAAAAATAAAGTTAAAGTTAAAGTTAAAATGAAAGTTAAAGTTAAAGTCAAAGCTAAAGTTAAAGCTAAAGTTAAAGTTAAAGTTAAAGTTAAGGTTAAAGTTAAAGTTAAAGTTAAAGTTAAAGTTAAAGTTAAAGTTAAAGGTAAAGTTAAAGTTAAAGATAAAGTTAAAGTTAAAGTTAAAGTTAAAGTTAAAGTCAAAGTTAAAGTTAAAGTTAAAGTTAAAGTTAAGGTTAAAGTTAAAGTTGAAGTTGAAGTTAAAGTTAAAGTTAAATTTAAAGTTAAAGTTAAAGTAAAGTTAAAGTTAAAGTGAATGTTAAAGTTAAAGCGAAAGTTAAAGTTAAAATTAAAGTTAAAGTTAAGGTTAAAGTTAAAGTTAACGTTATAGTTAAAGTTAAAGTTAAAGTCAAAGCTAAAGTTAAAGTTAAGGTTAAAGTTAAAGTTAAAGTTAAAGTTAAGTTAAAGTTAAAGTTAAAGTTAAAGTTAACGTTAAAGTTAAAGTCAAAGTTAAAGTTAAAGTCAAAGTTAAAGTTAAAGTTAAAGTCAAAGTGAATGTTAAAGTTAAAGTTAAAGTTAAGGTTAAAGTTAAAGTTAAAGTTAAAGTTAAAGCTAAAGTTAAAGTTAAAGTTAAAGTTAAAGGTAAAATTAAAGTTAAAGTTAAAGTTAAAGATAAAGTTAAAGTTAAAGTTAAAGTTGAAGTTAAAGTTAAAGTTAAAGTTAAAGTTAAAGTTAAAGTTAAAATTAAAGTTAAAGTGAATGTTAAAGCGAAAGTTAAAGTTAAAAATAAAGTTAAAGTTAAAATGAAAGTTAAAGTTATAGTTAAAGTTAAAGTCAAAGTTAAAGTTAAAATTAAGGTTAAAGTTAAAGTTAAAGTTAAAGTCAAAGTTAAAGCTAAAGTCAAAGTTAAAGTTAAAGTGAATGTTAAAGTTAAAGTTAAGGTTAAAGTTAAAGTCAAAGTTAAAGTTAAAGTTAAAGTTAAAGTTAAAGTTAAAGTTAAAGTTAAAGTTAAGGTTAAAGTTAAAGTTGTAGTTAAAGTTAAAGTTAAAGCGTCAAAGTCAAAGTTAAAGTTAAAGTTAAAGTTAAGGTTAAAGTTAAAGTTAAAGTTAAAGTTAAAGTTAAAGTTAAAGTTAAGGTTAAAGTTAAAGTTAAAGTTGTAGTTAAAGTTAAAGTTAAAGTTAAAATTAAAGTTAAAGTGAATGTTAAAGCGAAAGATAAAGTTAAAATGAAAGTTAAAGTTAAAGTCAAAGTCAAAGTTAAAGTTAAAGTTTTTTTGTTTTTTTTTTTTTTTTTTTGTGTTTCGTGGAAGGAGGAAATGCTTTATGCACTGACCGGGATATTTAAGCCTCACTGCGAGACTCTCCGAGTGTAGGACTCCCTTCTTCCATGAAGGCCTACCCACTAAAACCTAACCTCCCACGGCCCGCGCAAATCCCCGTACCTGGGACTGCGTTTAGCATTACTTCGGGTACGGGTGCGCGCTACGTGAGCTCTATGGCTACTCTCACGCTAATGGGCTAGGCATCCGTCTTCTCGTTTACTGGTAAGTATATGCCTCACATATGTGCTGACCGTATCCCATCTGTCTCTTCGACAGGTCATGTTATTAATGACACTGCCCGGGGATAGGTCGCCAAGTACCTCTTCTACCCTCCTTCGCTGATGGGAGAAGTGCCTGCATTCGAAGAAGGTGTGGCGTACATCGTCTATTTCCCCACAGTACAGACAGCTCGGGCTATCAACCTTACCCATTCTGTGTAGGTATTTGCGGAAGTAACCATGTCCCGTTAGAAACTGGGTCAGGTAAAAGTATACCTCTCCGTGCGGTCGCTTCAACCATGGATCAAGTTCAGGGATTAGTTCCCTAGTCCACTTTCCTACGATGCTGTTGCTCCACTGATCTTGCCAACGTCGGATCGATTCTTCTCGCGCCTGCCTGGCAACAGCAGCTCTACTTGCTTGCGATCCGTTGTCATATATTGTTTTTCTTTCCTCAACGAGAAGATATATCGGTATGGTTCCCGCAACGACCAGGACAGCTTCAGCTGATACCGTGCAGTAAGCCGAAGATATTCGCAGCGCCCCTCTGCGTTGGACCGAGGTGAGGGCGACTCGGTTCTTGGTATTTCATTGCGTCCGCCCAGATTTCTGCACCATATAAGAGTATAGAATCCGAGGCTGATGCGAGCAACTTCCTTGTGCATGGCTTTGGGCCACCTGTGTTTGCCATTAATCTACTCAACTGCGCTATTATGCGCGCAGCTCTTTCGCAGGTCCCTCGTATGTGATCCGAGAAGTTGAGTTTGCTGTCTAACTTCACTCCCAGATATTTCGTTGAAGCGAGTATTTCTATTGGCTGGTCCCCAACCATCATGTTCCTGGTAGTGGGAATACGTCTCTTTGTGAGGATGACGATCTCCGTTTTGGCTGTTGCTAACTGGAGACCGTGCTCAGCCATCCACCTATTTACATTACGCATGACCTGGTTTAATTTTAGCTGTGCCAGCTCGCAGCTTGGTGCTGTTATCACAGCTGCCACGTCGTCTGCAAATGCAACGAGGAAGGTGCTTTCTGGCATGTCTAATCGAAGAAGACTGTCGTAAGTTATATTCCAGAGATCGGGACCTAGTACCGAACCCTGGGCTGCTCCACCTGTTATTTTTACTTTTTTTTTGACCGTGAGTACTTTCATATATTAGATACCTCTCTCTTGGGTAGTCCCTTAAAATTTCTAACAAATATTGCGGTACTTTGAAAGTGCTTTCTAGTGCCTCAAGCATGTCCTCCCACCTAGCTGAGTTAAAAGCGTTTTTGACGTCCAGCGTGACCAGCAACACTATAGGTCTTGCTCTGTGGCACGCTGTCTCGGCTTTCTTGAATGCGTCTATAACTTCTGCTATGGCATCTATTGTAGAGTGCCCCCTCCGAAAACCATGCTGTCTGGGCGACAGTCCTCCGGCGTCCTGTAACGCTCTGGTGAGGCGTTGCTTCAGGAGACTCTCCATCAATTTCCCTGCTGTGTCCAACATACATAGGGGACGGTAGGATGATGGAGAGTTGGGATCTCCTTTCCCTTTTGGAATGGGAACCAGTCGTAAAGTTAAAGTTAAAGTTAAGGTTAAAGTTAAAGTTAAAGTTAAAGTTAACGTTAAAGTTAAAGTTAAAGTTAAAGTTAAAGTTAAAGTTAAAGTTAAAGTTAAAGTTAAAATTAAAGTTAAAGTGAATGTTAAAGCGAAAGTTAAAGTTAAAAATAAAGTTAAAGTTAAAGCTAAAATGAAAGTTAAAGTCAAAGTTAAAGTTAAAGTTAAAGTTAAAGTTAAGGTTAAAGTTAAAGTTAAAATTAAAGTTAAAGTCAAAGTTAAAGTTAAAGTTAAAGTTAAGGTTAAGGTTAAGGTTAAAGTTAAAGTTAAATTTAAATTTAAAGTTAAAGTTAAAGTTAAAATTAAAGTTAAAGTGAATGTTAAAGCGAAAGTTAAAGTTAAAAATAAAGTCAAAGTTAAAGTTAAAATGAAAGTTAAAGTTAAACTCAAAGTTAAAGTTAAAGTTAAAGTTAAGGTTAAAGTTAAAGTTAAAGTTAAAGTTAAAGTTAAAGTTAAAGTTAAAGTTGAAGTTAAAGTTAAAGTTAAAGTTAAAGTTAAAATTAAAGATAAAGTTAAAGTTAAAGTCAAGGTTAAAGTTAAAGTTAAAGTTAAAGTTAAGGTTAAGGTTAAAGTTAAAGTTAAATTTAAATTTAAATTTAAAGTTAAAGTTAAAGTTAAATTAAAAGTTAAAGTTAAAGTGAATGTTAAGGTTAAAGTTAAAAATAAAGTTAAAGTTAAAGTGAATGTAAAGTTAAAGTGAAATTTAAAGTTAAAGTTAAAAATAAAGTTAAAGTTAAAGTTAAAGTGAAAGGTAAATATTAACTTCTCATTTATTCAATAAAAGTAAAAAATTTGTTTTCTTATCGGTCACCACGCTTAAAAAGGTTAACTTGAATTAATATCAAAGACAAAACTTGAATTAATATCAAAGAAACCAAAATGTTGCATAAATATTATAATTGCATAAGTTGATAATATGCAATAGCTTTACCGCAGCAGTCCCCCAGTGCTACACGTCCTTTTTATAATAATATCAAAATTTAACTGTCTTGCCAAAACGCATTCACCACAAAGTGTGGCAAGTCCTGAAACTCGCTCTTGAGATGAACACCATCTATGAAAGTTTTTGATTCTTGAAAGGATGCTGAAGGAACGTTCTACACTAGCTACAGTGACAGGTATAGTGCAAAAGATACGTAAAGCAACACAAATGTTGGGGAAAATCGTATACTGATTTTTAACGTATGTAGATGGCATTTAGCAATTCCAATGGTGACAGACCTTTATCAAAATTTGCTTCGTAAATGTGTTTCAAGTGAATTATTTCGCATTCTAAGCTTTGAGAAATGTCCGCCCGAACCGTAGTTTCATTCATGTCTTCAAATTGCCACAAAAAGGAAAACGTCTCGCTTAAATTTCTCATAGCTGCAAATCGTTCAGTAATGCCAGTGATTACCGAATCAGCGATCATCAGGACTGTATTGTTTTTAAAATCATACTCTGAATCATCCGTAATTATCTCATTTAAATTATCCTCAGAACGTCTTTTGAGTTATCTCTTTCGAATGTCCGGAAACTTTGGCGAGATGTTCAATTGAATAGAAACTGTTTTGCATTCGTTTAAAATAGTTTCCCATTGGTTCCTGATCGACTTCAAATCAGCTAATAAAGCATCTAGATGTCGGACCTTAACATCTATGGTGGCGTCTCTAGCTTGGAGGTAGTCAGTATTTTGAACCAAATTGAGACAGCAAGATACATTCGAACCTGTTGATGTGCTTGAGAATGCCGGTAACATCGCCGTATGCTTGCTCAGTCAAATTTGGCTTTTGGCTGAAAGACTGTGATGAGAGCTCGGTACATTTTTTTTGAGAATGTCCCATTGTTGTGGAGTGCTGCTGAAAATAGTAAAAACATTTTTGTACAATTCCGTACAACATTCTGCAGCATCAACACCACATAAATTAAGACTGTGGGTTGCACAAGGCGAGTAATCAGCATTCGACTTTTTGTCGAGAATGTGACCTAGTGCTCCGTTCTAAGCTCCTTTCATATTGGCGCCGTTATCGTAACTTTGTGCACGACAATCTTTTAATGGGATTTCATGTTTACCTAGAGTATGGCAAATTAGATCAGCGATTTTCAGACCAGTTTTTTGGTTACAATTCACGAAAGCCAAAAATCGTTCTTGAATTGTAAAATTTGTTGCTTTCGAATTGAGGTGGAGTTAGCGCAAAATGAAAGTTGTCAACGTGACTAGCATCAGGCATAGCATCAACGATAATAGCAAAATACTTGGGTTTCCTGCCTTGATCTAATATAGTTTCCATCACGTGCTTTGCACAAATTTCTATAAACTCGTTCTGAATGTCTGGGGAATGATAGTGAATTTGTAAACGTTTGTGCTTCTGTTGTGAAATCCTAGTATTTTTCAAAATGATCTCTAAGTATCGGATCATAATTGCTGATGAGGTCTTAGATGCCCATAAAGTTACCATCGTCTCGTTCACCAAGATATATACCTTCTCCTTTGAAAGCTAGACCTCTTTCACCCAAAAATAAAATAGTGTCCGAAATTCTATATAAAATTTCTTTCCACTTTTGAGTTTCAGTGATTAGCTGTTCATTGATAAGTGTATCAATTGTAGCCCCCTTTTGAATTAGATTTTGTAAAGATCGGCATTGAATATAACATTTAATGTGATCTTGAGTATTTTCATGTGATGGCAGTTTATCTTTTAGCTTCTTCCATACCTGGAATTTCGAATATCCGCACAACAAATTTTAGGTCGATTTAAAGTATTGGTGCTTAACAGACGACATGGTAGGCAATAAAAAGCACTGCTACTGGTACTCCACACTAACCAGTCACGCTCCAGTTTCTCTCCATTTGGCAAGATTCTGTTTAACAACGAGTTAGGATATGCCTCGTCATGACTATCACGTGGAAAAATAAGAGGACACTTTTGCTGACCTCGACGAATTATTTCGCTGACTTCTTCAGATCGCAAAAACTTATTATTCACGATACCGATATCGAAGTCGTTTAAATAATCTGGACTTTGATACAGAGTGGGTGGTATTGTTGGAAGACTTTCTGCAGATGAACCTTCATCAGTGTCACCACGAAAACTTTACGATTTCGGATTCATGTAAACATACATTTTTGTTTGATGTTTTTACTGTCTCCTCAGGCCCAGGCAAAAAATCATTATCAATATTCGTTAGTTTTGAAATTCGGCTTAAAATTTGCACAAGGAATAACTAAAGACTCTCCTGAATTAAAAAAATGCCTCAGTACCTCTAAATCGCGGGCCTCCTGAGAAACACAATTTTGTTTTATGTTTTTATTGTCTCCTCAGAACCAGGCAAAAAATCATTATCAATATTCGTTGCTTTTGAAATTCGGCTTAAAATTTGCACATGGAACAACTAAAGACTCTCCTGAATTAAAAAATAAATGTCTGAGTACCTCTAAATCGCGAGCCCCCTGAGAAACCCCCGGGCCGGGGGTCGATTTGTTCGCGGTTCATGAAGGAAACAGGCCAAGCCGATTTATCTGTCCGCAACCAAGCAGACCATTGCCACCAAACTTCCTATTGTTGCAACTGGGTTGGGATTAAACCCCTTATTGCGCAGTCGGCCGTATTGTCTTGAGTTTTTACATGACGCCAGTGACTTGGCAAGCTACTTAATAAAATTTTAGAAACGCGATTCATTTGTACCAATTTGATTGATAAAACAAACATCGGTAGAAGCGTGTAAAATAATAAAAGTTACGACTAGGTCGGAAACTAACAAAAATCAGAACAATAAACAGTCCAGTAGTAAAAATGAAATAAAAAGTCACAAAGAGAACCCAATAATATTTGAAGCGCTAAATAAATGTGAAGTAAAGAGACTAGTCCAACTCGTTTTCGATCCTCCGAAATTACGTTTCAAAAAAGGAAAGAAAATTTGTAGCGAAATTTATATAAAAAATCTAATTGTTGGGGCGAAGATTGACTTAGGTCATTTTTTACCAGGCTTATGAAAGAAGCCGGAAATTTAGGAATTAGAAAAATACAGTTGTCCTTAGGAGACAAATTGTTTAAAGATAATTATACCCTGGTAGACACATTTAAAGAAATTGGTACCAAAGTTCTCAAAAATTTAATTATAGCATTAACTCCAGAAGTTATGCATGTGACAAATAATGGAAAAATTTAGGAAATTCTTCACAAATTTCATCACGATCCTGTTTTTGGTGGCCGCCCGAGAATAAATCGCATGACAAATAAAATAAAACAAAAATATTATTGGAAAGGAATGAAAAATGATATCAGAAAATATATCAAAAAATGCGCTCACTGTAATAAAAATAAAATAATTAAAAATTTGAAAGAGCCTATGTTTATAACCGAAACGCCCACAAAAGCGTTCGACACAGTACAAATATATACGATATGCCCTCTTCCCATAACGGAAAATGGAAATGAATATGCAGTTACTATAGTATGTGACTTGACTAAGTATTTGGTTGTAATACCAATAACCAGCAAACACGCAAAAACAATAGCCAAAGCGATATTCGAAAATTTTGTCCTTGTTTATGTTTACATGAAGACAATTATAACGGATGTGGGAAGCGAATATAAAAATAGCTTATTTGAAGAATTATGCAAGCTTCTAAAAATAAACCATAAAACGTCAACACCCTATCACCATCAAACTTTAGGCACAGTTGATCGTAGTCATAGAACATTCAATGAATTCGTACGTTCCTACATATCCATTGACAAAAATGATTGGGATGAATATCTTAAATATTTTCCGTATTGTTACAATACTACCCCATCTACAGTTCATAATTATTGTCCATACGAACTAGTATTTGCCAAAAAACCCCAGACTTACGAATTTTTAAGAGAAAACGCAGAAAGCCCATTATACAATTATGAGGCTTACGACAAAGAAATTAAGTATAGGTTACAAATAGCGCAAGATAGAGCATATAAATTAGTAAAACAGGCTAAGGAAAAACAAAAAATCAGTTATGATAGGAAAACACAATATAAAGAAATAAATTTAGGAAATTTAGTGTTAGTAAAAAATGAATCAGGGCATAAGTTAGATAGTAGGTATAAAGGATCCTTTAGAGTAGTAAATATAGATGAAAGCTATAATTTTACATTAATTCCTTACAAGGCAGAAAAGATCGATAAAAACAATGTAGAAAATAGAAACATAGAAAACATAAATCAAACTAATAAAAATAAGTAAATTGTAATACATAAAAATAGACTTAAACTCATAGAATAAGAGAACTTTAACTTTATAAACACAAAGAAAATTTCTATTGTATGCAAAAGAAAAATACAATAATAAAACAAAACAAAAGAGAAAAAAAATGTGAAATATTCTTTGGAAATCAAGCTAAATGTCACAAAAAAAAAAAACCAACAAGTAAAGTAAGCACAAACGGATTCAAAACCATTGACCTAACTTGAGTAGCCATAGATAATTAGTGCACAAAATTATATATGTCTAATCTTTCAAAGGCGGATGGTGTAGCATTCACTCATTAAGTTATTCATTCATTTGTACAAACATATATTTCAACCCGTTTTGGAATGTCTTAAAATATATTGACTCGTACATACATATTCATACAGTTGTACATACATATATTTTGGCTCGCTTTGGTATGGTATGAGATTCTATTGACACATTCATTCATTTGTACAAACATATATTTTGTGCACCGTGCATCATATGGTAACCTGAGCCTTGGTATGCCACTGTTTAGAGCTTGCCCGCGACAAGCCTTTATCTGTAGAAAAATTATTACCATGATTCATTTATGCTTGCGTTGCACATTCCACGGCCAATTTTAATTATGCTTAGAATGCAGTTCCCAAGGAACTGCATTGAATGTATATGTGTGTTATACTTAGTTTGTAAGTATTAGTGTAAGTAAGTATTTTAGCTCATAGAAATTTTGTATAAAAGAAAACAACTTTTGAATAAAGAACAGAATTCAATCTGCTGCAGTTTCAATTGGCAGTAAATTCTATCTTGTGACGCTAACTGGGCACTGCAACCTAGATTTCGATTTTCTCTTATCCGCAAATATTACACCATGCGTATTGAAACGAAAAGACGAAATATTAAAATTTTATTGGAGCAGGATATGTGGAAATTTGTTTATGAAGATTGAATAGAAATTGAATTTAAAGGAAATTGAATTTGAACGAGAGAATTATTAGAAAATGGATTATGCTTGATTAGAAAACTTATTCAGAATTGAAAGACAAGTGGGATTTGGAAGAGCAAAACTGAAAGAATTTTCCGGTAATTTAACAAAAATCTGAATTTTGATTATAGAACTGATTTGAGTTGAGCTCAAAAGAAAATTATGAAAGTATTTTAAAGGAAATTTATGAAAATATTTTTAAAAGAAACTTGTGAAAGTATGTATTTTTGAAAGCTTTCAGATTTTATAATTATGCAATTGGTTAGCGAATACTTATTGCAAAAAAACTTTAGTTAGTGAATTTTATTGAATTACTAAATTACTTACTTACTTACGCTTTTGTTGCCCGCAAATCCAAACCCAATGATTGGAAATTTAAATTTAAAAAAAATTTGTAATCATATTTTTACGCGGGTGCACCGCTTAAGAAAAGTATAAAAATGCTTTTTTTTGTTTTTGTTTTGTTTTTTTTTTTTGATGGAGCCCACTGTCGGGCAGAGTGGGACTAAAACCACAAATTTTACTCAAATGTTAATTATTAATTTTGGCAACTTTTAAAAAGACCAAATAATAAAGCTTAAATATTTTCCGTATTTGTCCGACCCTGTCCCACAGTGCCTACCTGTAACCTTACGCATATACCTATGTATGTATATTTTAATAAATTTGGTGGATGTATTGTATGTATGTATTTATAAATAATATTTTTTTTGATTTTTTTGTTTTTTTAATTTAGTTTAATACAATAGAAAATAGTATGAATATTGGATTTGAAACGTATAGAAATTGAAAAAAGTATTTTAAGTAATTTTTATAATATTGAATTTGAAAAGTATAAAAAGTGAGTATAAAAATTGAAAAAAAAATTTTCATACCAAGTGCTGCTGCGCTTTACAGTTTGCTGTTTTGCTGCTGCGAATGGTGTACTGCTGCTGCGCCTGGTGTACTGCTGCTGCGCTTGCTGTTCTTCTGCTGCACCTGATGTTCTGCCGCTGCACTTGCGGGTAAATACGGTGAGTGAACTAGCGGTAGAATTACAAAATATAAAATATAAGGCAGATGAATTGATTGTGTATTGTAGAGGAGGACAAGGTATCGACCTCACCAATATCGAAAGTTTGTTAGTAAATACGTAAAAAGAGATGACACAGGGTAACTTGTTAGATAAAATATACGAGTGTACACAATTAGGGGAGATAATAAAATTATGAACCATAGAAGATTTGAGGATACATGCATACGACCAGAATACAGGAACATAAATAGAAGAGATGAAAGGTCAAGCTACAGGGAATGGACAAGGAAGAATCTAAACGCAGACCGATACGACTACCAAAAACCTCAATATACTACTGATAAACATACAGGATATCACGACAAAACTTCAGGACAAGTAAGACAGAATTTTAATCAAAATACTTATCACAGGCAAGCTAGCTCAGGGCAAAACAGGCCACCCCACCAATATTCAAACCAAAATAAAGACAATATGTCTTACCAAAGAAGGCAGGGACCTTCAAATAATCCCCAAATCTCGGGAAATTCAGGACAACTTCACAGGTTCCCAAAGGTAGGAAACCCTAGGCCAAATTCCGGCCAAAATCGCTGGAATCAACTTAGGCAAGACCGAGAGGAACCGATGGAAGTTGACAATATAAATAAAGAAAAACAAGAAGATTTTGTTGAATTAAATTCATGCGAATGTTGCAGAAATCAGGACAATAAAAACCTAGTTAATGATGAAGAGCAAAATTTTTTCGAGGGACCAGCTCGGACTGTCTTCCCACCATAACTTTAACGTTTAAAAAGAAAAAATTTAAACTCTCATAGATACTGGAGCATGCATAAGCTTAATTGACAGTATTATAAATGATTTCAAAAGAATTTTATTAAAAAAAGCTATTACATTTAGCACAATAACTAAAAGCGATGTTATTAAATATGAGGTGCTTACAGATGCACCTAAAGAATTCAATCTTCCACATTATGCAGAAATAAGATGGAAAATGACTCAGCTAAGAGGTCGAAAGTATAGTTTCATTATAGACATTGACTTACTTAACTGTTTCAACACAACAATAAATTTGGTGGATGGTTGTATAATGCTAAATAAAAGAACCACCTATTTTGAGAGTAATCCGTATACCAATTTAGAAATTCATGCATTAGAAGCAAAAGAATTCGATTGGGGTAGAATTAATATGAATCATCTTAACAAGGAAGAAAAAGAAGAAGTAGTAAAAATCGTAAAAAGATTTAAGAATTGTTAATTAAATTTTTTAAAGAAGGAGATCAATTAACCAGCACTACGAAGGTAGTACACGAAATCAGGACAACGACAAATGAGCTAATAAACAGTAAGTTATATAGATACCCTCCGCAACATGAAGTAGAAGTACGAAGGCAAATAAAGGAAATGGAAGACCAAGGGATTATTAGGAAAAGTCGCTCCCGATATTCCAGTCCTTTAGTTGTAGTACCAAAAAAAAAAATCGACAACTCGGGAGAAAGGAAATATAGAATTGTGATAGATTACAGAAAACTGAACGAAGTAACAATAGATGACAGATTTCCTCATCCTAATATTAATTCAATTTTGGACAAACTGGGTAAAGCACAATACTTTACAACATTAGATCTAGCCAAAGGAGAGAAAACGCCGTTTGCAACACCTCACGGGTTGTGTGAATTTATTAGAATGCCATTTGGATTGAAAAATGCCCCGGCAACATTTCAACGTCTAATGAATGAAACTCTAAGAGACTTCATCAATAAAACATGTGTGGTGTACTTAGATGACATTTTCATATTTAGTACATCCCTTCAGGAGCATGTAAGGACAATAACAGAAATTTTTAAGGTGCTAGAAAGAGCAAATTTAAAGGTTCAAATGGACAAATGCAATCTCATGAAAAAAGAAACTGAATTTTTGGGGCACATTTTAACAGAAAATGGCTTAAAATCAAATCCGGATAAAATAAAGTAATAGAAGCGTTACAGTTACCTAGTTGTCTATCGCTGTGTACGGACGTGTTTCACTAGAGCTCTGTGTTTTTCGTTTTACGATATTTTACGATATCTTTCTATTTGTGTAATACAAATGTATTTTGTGCTAAACAAAAATTAACAAATATAATCAAATATTAACAATTTGTGCAAAGCAGATTTAAATCAATTCCGTGCAATTCATTATATATAAACAATATAAACAATATAAATTAAAAAGCAGTGCAGGTGTATGTTGATTTGAGCTGTTGACAGTTGTCTGCTTCGCATATTATTTGCCTTGTCTACACGTTGTTTTTGTCTTCATAGCTGTTTTACACAAACAATATGCCCTGTTTCTGTGGACACAGAGTTGAGCGCGCTCAAAGCAGTGTGCAGTGTGAAAAATGTAAAAAAGTTTATCACCTGCAGTGTGTTGTTGGTACCTTAGCTGCCGATTTGGATCATTTTAAAAATTCGGATGAGATGTATATTTGTGGCGATTGTGCTGTTGATGACAATGCTATTGCTGTACAAAAACAACAGCAACAACATGTAAATGATAATTATCTAAATTTTATGTTATCGTCTATTCTTGCCGAAGTGAAAAGTTTGCGAGCACAGCAAGCAAGCGCGGTTGCCGGTATACACTCTCTGCAAGCGGACAAAAACCGGTTATTAGGCGAATTAGAAATTTTACGTTCTGAGCTCAGTAATTTACATAAGCTCTATGATGAAGCGGTGGGTGGCATACTGCGGGGTAGTGCTGGCAAAAAAAGAAACGAAACAAAGACAAAGGCACAATCATGGGTAACAATTCTGCCGACGCTAACATTGAAAAGAGTTCTGGCCCCGTTTTTGCTGCTAATGTCCAAAGCAATTTCAATGATGCTGTTAGCTCTGCCGAAGTGCCTTGCGCTACTAACACTGCTAATGCCGGCGCTAACATTTCTATGAACACTGCCTCTTCTCATGCTGTTAATAACCATATTATTGTAAATGATAGCAACACTGCGCGTACTTTAAATGGTAATGACGCTGTATCGAATGACGATAACATTGTTGCTGGAAATTTGGGTGATACTGATTTAGATCCGGCTGGTCCTAGGTTGGTTACTGCCGTGCCGCCCCGACGGGCAATTTTCGTATCAAGATTGCATCCATCTCTGACGGAGTCTGATGTCGTTAATTATATCTTAGCTAAGATTAATAGTACAGGTTCTATTAACATTAGTGCACATAAATTTGTTTTTAAGTATGTGAGGGATTTTTCTTCATTTAAAATATCAGTTCCAGATGTATATTTTGATATGGTTCTTGACAAATCTTTTTGGCCTATACATTCGGTGGTACATTTGTACACCACAAAGTCGAAGGTTGAGCCTCGCGCACGTATAGTTTCAAAAAACTTGATTACCAGCCCTGCAAATACGATTCAAAAGTAACTATTCACTATCAGAATGTTCGTGGTTTACGTTCTAAATTAAATGCATTTTACCTTAACAGTTTTACTTTTACTGCGGAAGTGATTGCTTTCACAGAGACTTGGCTAAAACCTGATAATTTAAATTCAGACTTATTTTCAAATGACTACGTTGTTTTTCGGTGTGATCGTCAATCGAGAGCAGGCGGTGTCCTGATAGCTGTATTGTCCAGTATTTCTACTGAATTGCTGAGCTTTGAGGACGCGCTTGACATTGAATTCATAGCTGTAAAGCTCTTTTTCCCGAATTTTTTCTTATATATTTCTTGTTCCTACATACCGCCTCGGTCAGATATGTACGTTTATGATTGCCATAAAGCAGTTATCCACAGCCTACATTCTCGTTTGCGTGATAACGATCGCCTAGTGGTTCTTGGGGACTTTAATTTACCATACGTTAGTTGGATTGGCAACGATGATTCAAACTTTTTGACTCCTGTTACTCAGCATGATTTCATTGGTTCGCTTATGGAATTGCCGCTAGTTCAGATTAATAACGTGGTGAACTCTAAAAATAAGTTGTTAGATTTAGTTTTTGGTGATAGTTCAATAGGTACTGGTCTCAGTCGAATCCCTGCCTTATCCCTGCCTGAAGATCCCTTGCACCCTACACTTGAGGTTACACTGGACAATTTACTGCCTACGATTAATTTCATGGAAGTGTTATGTCGTTCTCGTTCGAGATGTTTTAAAAAGGCTAACTTTGATTTGCTTAATCAACTGTTAGCTTCCCACGATTGGTCTGACCTTTATGCTTGTACTGATGTTGAGGCTGCCACGTCTATTTTTTATAGTTACCTAAGTGACTTTATTAATCGTTGCGTTCCGGTTCATTTTGTTAAGGCTAAGAGTAGTAAACCACCTTGGTTCTCGAGGCAACTTGCTAACCTGAACAATATTAAATCGAGGCTCTATAAGCGTTTTAAAAGATCTGGTTCTTCTGAAGCTTTTTCTAAATATTTAGTTGCCCGTTCCAATTTCCAACGCCTGAATCAAAACTGCTACAAGTCGTATTTAACAAGATGCAAAATTGAGTTTTTTAACAATCCTAAAAAATGTTACGGGTTTGTTAATTCAAAGCGCAGATCTTCGGGATTTCCATCATCTTTGTCTTTGGGTAGCGAGAATGCTAGCCTTGACCATGATATTGCCGAGTTATTCGCAGACTTTTTCAAATCGACCTATTCGTCAACCTGTACCCAAACCGGTAGTTATCCGTTCGAGATAGTTAGTTCTAACTGTATTCTCAATCCAGTCATTGATAGTGCCACTGTACTTCAGAGTTTTTTAGCTCTGAAACCGATTTTTTCTCCAGGGCCCGATGGTAGTCCTGGCTGTATGCTTAAGTTCTGTGCTGTGAACTTAACAGAACCGATCGTAAAATTGTTCAATTTATCTTTGCAATCAGCGTCATTTCCATCAATTTGGAAACAGTCATTTATCATACCTCTGCACAAGAAGGGTAGTAGATCTAATATTGAGAATTATAGGGGAATTGCTAAGCTTTCAGCTATTCCTAAAACCTTTGAACAAATAATTACCTGTCAGCTTCAACATTCGTGTACTTCCATATTATCACCCTTTCAGCATGGGTTTGTGAGATGTAGGTCAACCACCACAAACCTACTTGAGTTTACCTCTTTAGTTCGGGATGGTTTTTTGGCTTGCAAGCAAACTGATGTGATTTATACGGATTTTAGTAAAGCTTTTGATCCAGTGAATCACGAACTTCTGATTCTGAAGCTTGATTTACTGGGCTTTCCGAAGAGTCTGACTTCATGGCTCTCAAGCTATCTTTCTAATAGAACCCAAAAGGTGCTTTATAAAAATATTATTTCAAAATCAATTCATGTTACCTCAGGGCAGTCATTTAGGCCCATTGCTTTTTACTCTTTTTATAAATGATCTGCCACAGATTTTGAATCATTCACGAGCTCTAATGTATACCGATGATGTAAAAATTTGCTATACATGCTTGCCTTCGGAGTTAACTCGCTCAAATCTACTTCAGGTTGATTTGGACTCATTTCAACGCTGGTGTACAATAAATGCATTAGTTCTAAACTGTTCCAAATGTAAGTTCATGACATTTCATCGCGTGAAGCCTGAACTTGACTCCTCTGAGCTGCTAAGTCGATTGAGCTTTGCAGTTCCTGCTAGGACGTCCAGACACTACGTGCCCTTCCATTTACCCCTGTGTCGTAGAAATTTTGGCAAAAATGATCCTATACGTGTTTGGTGCTCGTACTATAACGACTTGTATAATTGCATTAGTATCGAATGTTCGTTTGTTGCCTTACGCAATGGTATACTTTTCAGTCTCAACTGATATCTTAAAGTTTATTTGTTTAATTTGTAATGATAGTTTAATTTTAGTTCTTGTTCAATGTTAAAAGAAATTGTAAATTTTTAATTTATTCCATTTGTAATTCTATACTTGTATATATTTTTACGCTATCTTTTTTTATGTTACTTTCCTTTGTATTTTGTTAGTCGACCACTCTTGTTAGTTGACTTTAAATAATTAAATAAATAAATAAAAATAAATAAATAAAACGGAGAAACAAATAAAAAGTTTCCTAGGAGTGACAGGTTACTACCGGAAATTTATAAAAGACTACGCACGAGTAGCACATCCTATAACAAAATACTTAAAGAAAAACGTAAAGATCAATACTAAGGATCCAACTTATATAGAAGCATTAGAAAAATTGAAAATACTAATTAGTTCTCACCAAATTTTGAGATATCCTAATTTTGATAAACCATTTACTCTAACTACTGATGCATCGAACTATGCAATCGGTGCTGTTTTGTCACAAGAAGGGCATCCGATATGCTATATTTCCAGAACACTAAATGATCACCAAAAAAATTACTCTGCTACAGATAAAGAATTTCTAGCGATTTTATGGAGTGTTAATTATTTACGACCATACCTTTACGGAAGAAAGTTTACAATTTTTACAGACCATCAGCCAATAAAATACCTGCATGCTAAATATAAAGGAAAGGACATGTCACCTAGACATCAATGATGGCTTCTAAAATTAGGAGAGTATCAGTTCAACATAGAATACTTAAAAGGGAAGGAAAATCAAGTAGCAGACTTTTTGAGTAGAATAGATAATGAAGTTGATAAAATGGAAAGTGTGAAAGAAATTGATAAATGTAGGGATTTACCAATAGTCAAGGATATGAAAATTGATTGGGAAACGATAAATAACCTAGAAGATGAGACGATGGCTACAATGCATTCAGCCGAAGAAAATCTTCAAGATCATTTTTTTATCAAAGAAGAAATTGTAAACAAATATAAAACACAAATTATTTTAACTAATAACAAGATCGAAGAAATGAAACAGTTACATGGAAAAAGAATAAATTTTATAGCGGAAAGCGATTTTAATATAATGGGAGAAATCTTTAGAAAGTATATCACCAAAGGATCAGTTGAAATATACTCAGAGCTTACCGATACGAAATATAACATTGTCCAACAGAAGTTAAGGGAAATGTTTTCAGATGATAATCAATTAAAATTCTATAAATGTACAATGAGGGCGAGGGACATTGAAACGGAGGTAGAGGCAGTGAAACAGATATCACTGTACCATGTAAAAGAGAGTATGCATTCAGGCATCCAGGAGACATATAATAAAATTAAAGAAAAAATTTATTTTCCAAAGTTAATGGAATTGGTACAAATAGTCATTAACCAATGTGACATTTGTAAAGAAGTTAAGTATGATCGAAATCCCATCAAACGTAAATTTTTTTACACTGAAACACCATCGGATATAAATCAAGTAATACATATAGACACTTACGTTATAAAGCGGTTTCATTTTCTAACAATAATAGACAAATTCTCCAAATTTGGAGCAGTATATGCCTTAACAGATAGAAATCACATTACAATAATTGAACAGTTAGAAAATCATTTTTCGAAAACAGGCAAACCAGAGAAAATAATCACGGATAATGAATTCAAAACAGTACGTTTGAAGAAATTTTTAGATCAAGAAGGAATCGAACCACATCTTACGAAACCTAATAGCCACACAGGAAATGAAGATATTGAAAGAATGCACAACTCTGTGGCTGAGATATTTAGGATAATATATTATTTGAACAAGAAATTACCAATCAATCAAATTATGCAAAAAGAAATAAGAACTTATAATGAAAGATATCATTCAACAATAAAAGGTATCCCGGTAGAAGTACAAAATGGCAAGATTAGTAAAGAAAAAGTTAGACAAAATATGGAGTTATCTAAGGGAAAATTTATCCATAAACTTAACAAGAAACGAGAAAGCTACGTAGAAACTAGGAGAAGAGGTTTTATAAAAAATTATAAAGCATTAAGGCACAAGGAACAACCAAAATATAAGAAGAAAAGTCTCAAGGGTATTCATCCATGTAATATTAAAAGACCTCTTAAATTTACAGATAATAATGATGATAATATTGATGATACAATGGCGTCTAAATCCTATTGTGAGATCGTCGTGACTAAAATTAAGGATCAGTCAGGATTTACAGACATTCAATTTAAGACGCAAGAAATCGTGAAAGACACTGAAATTATCTTACACATGATTAATATAACCAGGATAGAAGACATTTTAAACAAAATGACGGACAACGTAGTATCAACGAAAGCAAAATACAAAGACCTCTTATTACTCGAAATAGCAGACACAAGGAGCAAATTATTAACGCTAAGACCGAAAAACAAACGATACAAACGAGGGCTGATAAATGCAGGCGGTACCTTATCAAAATGGATATTTGGTACGATGGACGACGAGGATAGTCAGGATATAAAAAATCACCTCTTACAAACAGGAGAAAAAATTAATAAACAGATCCTTATAAACGATTATTTTAGCAGCACCCTAGAACAGATTAACGAGATTATAAATAACGATAAAATTAAAATAGAAAAAGGACTCAACATTATACAAAAATCACTTGCTGAGGAATATGAAAGAAGTTTATATTTAGAGCAATTAACAAAAATTCAACTGCTGAAAACTAGAATAGAACAGATACTTGACAGCGTAGTGGCAGCCAAGTACAAGATAATACACCCTAATATCTTAACAAGTAATGAAATAATGAAGTATGATATTGACTACGATAAGCTAAAATACCTACAATCTGGAACAGCATTTTTTAATAATACATTTCTAATACTTAGTATAAAAATACTTGTAACTTTTGTAAATGTTCAAGTTAGATACATTATACAAACGATTCCTATCATGAGATTGACTACGAAATCGAAGAAATTTTTGAATACAACAACAAAACGTATAAATTTGGAGAAAATAAACAGCTAGGAAAATTAAAGCCAAGCACACATTGTATTTTAAACTAAATTGCCAATTTATTAAAAACAAAGAGCTAGAAATAATAGAAATTGATATAGATACAATTCTTATTAAGAATGCCCGAAACTTATTAATAAATCAAACTTGTAAAGAAAACACAGTTATTCTAGTAGAAAATAATTTGTTACAATATACGAACTGTTCACTAAAAATAAATGATTATTATTTTTCAAACTAAAAAGAAAATATTGAAGAAAATACGATATACATTCAAAATGAAATGATACGCAATTTTACAGAAAAAATAACTTTAACGGATGTCATTAAACTTAATAAAATAAATTTACAGAGTATTGCAAGCTTGTATAACCATAGCAAAGTTTCATATGTATGCAACGTAAGCATAATTATTATAATAATAATGGTTGTAATATTTTAAGTTTTTAAACATAATAAAGTAATTATAAAATTAAATAGTAGAATTAAGGAGAATTCCAATCTAAAAGGGAGGGTAGTTACGTATAATTCCGCTACTCTACCAAATAAGGTCAATAGCTTGCCAAGTTATATAAGTGCAGAGTCAGCAGCAGACGATATTGACCAATTCATTTTAAAAATCACAAATAGAGAAAAGTATTAATATCCGGTCTAAATTAAAGTTGCAAACTGGCAATTCTGGGAATTCTGCTATTTAACAAAATATTAAGTACACAGCTAGTTAATTCTACTTAGTAAGCAATAATATCATTCAGTTAGCAATAAGTATTAATATTATTATCAGCAAATTGTAAGTTTCATTATTGACTGTAATAAAGCGAAAGTTCAGTTTGATTCAGAGTTACACCCTAGTCAGTCGTGTTGATTTTCTTAGCGTATTCTGCCTTTGGTTTATATCTTCCTTTTTAAAAAGCCCCGCCGCGACTTAAGCAACGAATCTCGCGTGCAATGATGCGGTATTACTGGCCTAGGATGTTCAGGGACGTACAGAAGTACGTGCAACAATGCCATGCGTGCCAAATCTACAAACCCAGCCAGCAACAAGCTGCAGGTAAGATCCTCACGCAGATTTAAGATGAACCTTTTGCTACAGTTTGTGCAGATTTCGTTGGACCAATCCCTCGTTCGAAGCATGGCAATACAATGGCATTAGTTTTCGTGGATCGATTCTTGAAATGGGTAGAGGTCATAGCAATACGGAAAGCAACGACGGATAATCTGATAAGGGGAAGGAGAGAAAGGATTTTGGCACGATTTGGCGCACCAAAAGTTCTAATAACAGACAATGGAGCACAGTTCATGAGCAGGCATTTTAAAAAATTTTTACAAAAGGCTGGCATAAAGCACCAGCTAACGGCACCGTACACACCGCAAGAGAACCCGACGGAGAGAGCGAATCGCAACATCAAGAGGATGATAGCGCAGTTCACTGGGAAGGAGCATAAGACATGGGATGAGTTGCTGCCAGAGATGACACTAGCACTGAATACGAGCTTATGCGAGTCAACAGGCTACAGTCCGCATTCGTGGTACAGGGTAGGGAACCGAGGATCCCAACGCCCTCTACGATGAGCAAACATTTGGCACAGGCGAGGAGAAGGTGACTCTCAGCGAAAAGATGGCGAAAATGAAAGAGGTATATCAGATGGCACGTCGTAGACAACAGCAAGCATCAGCGGAGCAGGCAAGGCATTATAATTTACGTAGGAGACAGTGGCAACCGGCGGTGGGCGACTTGGTGCTAGTAAAAGAGCATCAGCTGTCCAAGGCAGTGTACAACTTCGCAGCAAAGTTAGCACCAAGATACAGTGGGCCGCATCGCGTAACGAACTTCGTACCGCCCGTAATCGTCGAGCTAGACAAGGTGCATAACGGCAAAAGGAGAACGGCACATATAAAGCGAGCTAAAAGCATACCATCAGGCGACAGTCGAAGAAGAAGCAAGTCCGGAAACAGAAAGAAGAATACGTTCACCCCCGAGCGTGGTAAGTCAAAAGCTACCCACCAAGCCCCGAATGGGGGCTTCACCGAAGTTCCCATCGGGGAACAAACGAGACGGCCGACGACGATAGCAACAACACAACACGCACCATCATCCGCATCGTGTATTAGAAACTCGAACCAACATTTCACCGAGATATCCACCGAGGAACACACAAAGCAACTGGCCGTAGTAAGAGCAACGCCACACCCCAGCGGGTTAGGGGATCAGAATATTTCCGCGGTAGGTATGCCTGTCGTAAGACGCGACTAAAATACCAGATTCAAGGGGCTGGGTAGCGCAACTCTTCAGGTTGCCAGCGCAATATATAGCTTCTCAAAACCCAATTGTCAACCTCACCTATCCGCGGCGAATCCTGTTTCACTAACAGAAGAGGCTCTGGCGACCCCAAGCTCCTCATGGAACTTGGGGGTGGAGAGGGAGGGAATGGCCTGAAGGTTTAATGTGGCCACATAAATCGTTCCCGAGATGGTCGGGCTAGCACCTTAATGTTGCTTTGGTACCGGAGCGTACCGGATCTGTATCCGGCAAAGGACCATCACATCGATAACACTCCCCAAAGCCTTCGGGGAGCAACCTTATCGCTACAACAACAACAACAACAACAAGCAACGCCACGCGCGTCAACATCGCAAACAGTCCATGTCACGGAAGAAGATCAGACGAATTACAGCACGGTGGCGATATGTGGTTCACTAGAACTCGCCCATTGGCTTTGGGGCCCACACATTTGAACCTATAAAATAATAATTTTTTTGAAACACCCTAATATACACTTACATATTTATTATTTCGCAAAAACATAATTTTCTCTGCCCGTATATGGCAAATATTTTGGGTGGATATTATATTTTGCATAGAGATCAAACGGGAAAAACTTTGGCTTTGCATTGAGATCAACGAACCTGCTGGAATTCTAAACAACGATGGGAATACAGCAACGCAATAAGCAACACACATAAGCTCCCATTGCAAGAGCACCAAAAACGTACAAACATACGTATACAAAGAAATTACAACCAAGCACAACAGGCATTGAAGCGAACCATCAAGGCGGACATCGCACAAAAAGGAAACAAAAAAATGCAATGCACTAGAAAGACTTCACCTCAGCATACCAACAACACAGCGTGGGTACTAGGCAGCCATAAACATTACACATGCAAGTTACTTACGAAGGGCAACCAACTCGTTGACAACAACAAGGCAGAATAAGCAGGCAGCAGAGGGAAATTTAAAGTAACTATGCTAAATTACTGGAGATGGGTACCAATGAACTCGCAAGTTAGGGGACAGTCCAGGGGGGAATTACTACATATATAATTAGAAATAAATACTTATATGCAAGTAAACAATTCAATATATGGGTAGAGTAATACTATTGTTGCAGTAATATTTATTGTTGCAGGATAACTGTCCACCTGCGCGTGGACAAGGATAAAAGGGCGACAAATTTTGCGAATTTGGGCAGTAGCCAGCTAGGTATAGTAGCCTGCTAACGCCTTGTTTAGCGGTGAATGGGACTCCTGGGATTTTTCCATCTCACGAGTTCTTTATTTTAGTAACTTTGGGGGTTTCCCACCTCATCGTTAGAGGGATTGTGGTGGTTTTCCCACCTCCGCAACCTTCAGGAAAAGCAGGGTATCTTAAAGTTGTATACTCGGTTGGGTTTTTGCCAACTCCACCGACTGGGAGGGAGTGGTGGTTCTCCACCTCCGCTTTCTTTACGAATAGGTTGAAATTTTAATTTAAGCGTAGTGACGGTGGGGGCGTAGAACCGACGGTGGTTTCGTACCTTCGTCGCCGTAGCTTTAAGGGTAGTTTTGCAATTGACTTGAATAAAGAGTTTATAACGTTTAAAGAACAAACAGGATCTTTCTCTTTAAAAGGAGACGACGTTTGTAAGGTGAAGTCCGGACAGGCAAGTATCGGTGCTCCCGTGAGTTTTTGCTTTAAGACCTCGAAGGCTTCATGTTGTTCGGCCCTCCACTTCCATTGTATGCCCTTTTTCAGCAGGGTTGTGAGTGGCTGTTTGATCGTGGCAAATTCGGGTACGAACCGTCGGTACCAAGATGCTATACCGAGATATTGACGCACCTCTTTCGCGTTCGTTGGTGGTTTCAGGTCTTTGATGGCTGCAACTTTCTCGGGGTCGGTGTGAATTCTCCTGTCGCTTGCTACATGTCCTTGTTATCGGATTTCCTTCTTGAAAAATTCACATTTCTCCGGATTTATTCTGAGGTTGGCGCGCTGCAGTCGTAGCATTACTTCTTTCAAGTTGCGAATGTGCTCCTGCAAGGTGGATCCTATTCTGATCGTGTCATCGAGGTATGCGAAAGCGTAGGGTTCCATCTCCAGCCCAATAACCTGATCTAGCGCTCTTCGAAATGTTGCAGGTGCGGAGTGTAGGCCGAACGGCATAACGCGCTACTAGAATATCCCCCGTTCCGGTACCGTGAAAGCTGTGTGGGGACGGCTCTGGGGCTCAGTGGTATTTTCCAGTAGCCATTTTTCAAGTCCAAGCTTCTGGTGTACTTCGCTCGTCGTAGCTTGTCCAGTATATGTTGTATTCTGGGTAAGGGGTATGCGTCAGGTACAGATCGGGCATTGAGCTACCGATAATCCACTCATAACCTCCACTTCCCGTTTTTCTTCTTGGCTAGTACGATTGGTGCCCTGTGTGGGCTACAGGATGGCTCGATATATCCTTTCTGACGTAATTCGTCAACTTCGTTGTTGATGATGGCCTGCATAGCTGGGTTGCGTGGGAAGTAACGTTGCTTGATAGGGCGGTCGTCCGTTAGGATAATCTTGTGCTCGACTATTGTCGTCACCTCACTCATGCTCTCGAATTTTCGAAGTTCTATTGCCAGAAAACCGCGCACTAGTTCCGCCCCGTCCTCATCGTAGGCACCATTGATCCTGTTGATCCTATCACCTATGTTATTGTTGTCCTCGCCTGGTGGCATTACCTCCTCCGTGATCTGTGTCGGCTCGGCTGGTGGCAATGTATTGTGTGTGACTGGCCTGGATAGCGCGAGATGACCTCCTCCGCAGGATATGATGGATCCCATACTCCCTAGCGTATCTAGGCCCAGTATGATGATGTCGATTGCTCCGGGCATGACGTGTAAAACTATGTGGTGTGACGCTTCTCCGAGGCGTACCTCAGTCCTTATGGCGTCAAAGATTGTGGTGCTAGTCCCGTTTGCCATCGTTATTTTGATGGCCACTCTCACCATTTCCGCTCCCAGAGTTTACCACACGTTCTGAAAGACTGCTCGAAACGCAACTTATCGATGCCCCTGTATCGATGACCGCCTCGGCTGATTCCGCGCCGAGCCTGGCTACGGCGTAAAGGCGGCCATGCTCTTGGTACATTACTACTGCCGATTCGGCGCTGGGTTCCTTGGGCTCACTGCGCCTTGTTCTTCATGAATCCCTCTGTCATTGCCCTGACGTCGACGGCAGCATTCGATTGTGCGTATATCACTGCGGCCACACTCCCAGCAACAAATTTTCCGTGAGTTTCGGCATCTATTGGCGTAGTGTCCTTGTTCACCGCACCTCCTGCATACTTTGTTGGGGTCGAATCTCTGATTGCTTGGAGGCTTGTGGTGCGGTATATTCGGTGGTGGTGGCAGTGGTGGGGGTGCAGGTTTCGGTGGTGATACCAAGGTCGTGTCACCTGCGATGTGTCGCGTAACTTCCCGGCGATATCCGCCTGATGGTCTTCGATAGTCCTCATGTATGCTCTCGTATTCCTCGGCAAGGGTTAAGAGTTCTGCGAGATGGGTGAAGTCCCTCCGACGGATGTAAAGAAGGTAGTCGGGGTGGATATTACGGAAGATTCGTTCCAGCCGCTGTTCTCTGGTGTATCCTGCGTGTCTCATCAAGCTCTGTATCGCTAGCATGTAATCCTTGTACTTCTCCTTTTTATACTGCCTTCGTTGGCGTATGTCGTCCTCGAAACGCTCGAAATACCTGACTGGCAGGAAGAAACATAAGAAATCCTGTTTGAAGCTTGTTCACCTTTCCCAGTGGGCATTGTTATTGCGATACCATTGTAGCGCGGTGCCCCCTAGTAGTTCGGGCATGGTTTTTGGTAGGAGATCCACGTTTAGCGCGTACACTTCGGCTAACTCTCTAGCCCCTCGATGAAAGCTAACGGATCCCGTCCGCAGTCGTACTTAACTGACCACTTCCGCACTTGTTCGATGATGGGTGCGAACACAACGGTCGGCTGGTACCGTTATTCCCGATGGTAAGTACGGTTGCGCGGGTTGCGTATTCCGTGGAGGTGTCTGAGATGTACCGTTGGATAATACCGCTATTCCTGATGATAAGTACTGTTGTGGGGGTGCTGTGTTACTGGGACGAAACGCGAACTGGTCTTGCTCTGCTGGTCTATCGGCGATGTTCATGGTTCCCCCTCAGTTCGACGGAATCGGTGTCTTAACCTCATTTAACTCACTCGTGTCTGTAGTTTCCTTATTAGCGGCTTCTAGGGATAAAAATTTTGCGTGTATTTAGAGTCAACATTTGCTTTCGAAGCCAGTGCTGCTATACGCTTTGGGATCTCCCGGGTGGTGCATGCATGCTCAATACCCAATTCCTGTGTGATGGATATCAGCTGCTCCTTTGAAATGTTGTCTAACCACGTGGTGTCAACCTGGTCGGCCATTTTACGGTTAGGTTCCTAGTCAGGAATATTCCTTCTGACGTTGTACGATTTGCAGGGTCCCTGCTCGGACGCCAATTGTAACAAAGCTTTTCCGTAGCCCCGTTGCTTCTTTAATAATTGCTGGGGTATACTCGCCGTGTCCGGGGTTCGTTTACAATAAATTTGTATTTAAGGGGTACCTTGCAAATCGATTTAATATAATACTTCGCTTTATTCATTGACTGCTAAATAATATAATATAAAAGAAAACGTGTTTGTGCACTTCATTTGCGATGCTCTGCTGCGCCTTGTGTCGGCGTCCATTTGTATTGCTGAGCGATCCTCTGCCGCGCCTCGCATCGGCGTATAATTGTGTTGCTGGGCGATGCTCTGCAGCGCCTTGCGTCGGCGTCTACTTGTATTGCTGAGGCGACGCTCTGCCGCGCCTTGCGTCGGCATCTACTTGTATTGCTGACGCGATGCTCTGCCGCGCCTTGCGTCGGCGTCTATTTGTATTGTTGAGGCGATGCTCTGCCGCGCCTTGCGTCTGCGTCTACTTGTATTGTTGAGGCAATGCCCTGCCGCGCCTTGCGTCGGCGTCTACTCGCATTGTTGGGCGATGCTCTGGCGCGCCTTGTGTCGGCGTCTACTTGTATTGTTGGGCGATGCTCTGCGCGCCTTGCGTCGGCGTCTACTCGTATTGTTGGGCGATGCTCTGCCGCTTTGCGTCGCGGCACGGTCGACGTCGGCGTAGGCGAGCGGACGTCACCTGTTCGCGGGTGTGCGTTACTGTGGGGGGGGCCTTTGTTTACGCGGGTGTGAACGAAGTCTCAAGCGGTGTTTGGTGATACAACCAACACATTCACCACTTGAAGCCCCCACTCACTCCTATGAAACGATCTCTCTTGGTGGTACAACTGACACATTCGAGGAACGCTTCACTGGTAGCTCCGGTCACGACCACAGCCCCGTGCTAACTAACTCCTGTGCTGCTGTGTCGCTCCTTTTATGGTTGTTGTGTTTGGTGTTGCCAGCACAAATGGTTGCGTTGCCATGGTTACCGTATTGCAATTAAGGGTTGCGACCGCTCGTTGTGTTCCTGAGACTTGTTAGTTTGTCGTGTTGCTATTAACTGTTGTGATCGCTAGTTGTGTTGCTGAGACTTGTTGGTTTGTCGTGTTGCTAGGGCTTTTTGTGACAGGCTGTTATGTTAATGGACATTTCGGAGATTCGGCCCTCGGTATCCAGCAACCGTATGCGCGCCTTGCTTTTCACTATGGTGACATCGTACTTCTTTGTTGTGAACCGTATTCGGGAGCGGGGTTTTCCTTCAGCGATGCGTCGAAATATGTGCCGTAGGTCCAGCATCGGTCCATCAGCGTCCCAGACCTCGATCGTCACTACTTGGTGGCCTCCTGTTGTCGGTTGTGGCTTGGTTTCGGTGTCCGGTGTTAGGGAGTGAGTGTTGTTTTGGGTGCTTGGTTGTGGAACTGTGTGAGGGTGGTATGTGGTGGTAGTGGTTTGGGCCGTCTCCTTGGTGTTTCGATCGTCCCGTAGGAACCGGGTCGGCATTTCTGTGCACTTCTTGCTCGGCATTTCTTCCGTGAATGACTGTCTACACAGTCCGGGTATTCCTTCTCCGCTCCCCGTGTATCGAAATACCCTTTCCATGTTTTCGGCCGCGTAATGGCCACAGTCGTTGTTGTTGTTGTATTGTTGTGGCACCTCGAGTACTAGCTCCTGGGCTTTAAAACCGTCATACCCGTACCGCTGTATGTATTCCCACCGGAGGAGATCCACCCAAGCCTGTGTTGCTTGCCGAACGTTGGCCCTGTGCATCAAGTCCGCTTCCCATACGTACAGATCCTGCCAGTAGTTCGTGTCAGTGACGTGGTGTGTGACTGCTACATTCGCCAGGCCGAGCAGATACCAGTGTTTGGCTGCGTTGTGGGGTGCGAGGATCACGCTCTTGCCAAACAGGTCGACGTTCCGGACCGAGCGGTGTGTTCCTCTTCTGGGTCAGCTGCCAGACCACGAACGGGCTGAGAGTCGTATTTTGTTGTCGGTGTTGCTTTTCCAGTCCCTTTGCCCCTGCGTAAATGACGGTATCAGTCAACCATTTAGATCCTTTTAGGGCGTCGAGGTCAGTCGCAGAGAGAGGGGTATGCCGCCTGGTCCTGCGGGGAATATTGTTTTAGCCGTTTCCCTCTCCGGTGGAGCTGTGTCCTTATCCGAGGAGAGCTCGATGATTGTCGGCAACGGTTTTTTTCCGGTGGAGCTGTGTCCTCACCCGAGGAGAGCTCAATGGTTGCCGGCAACTGCCCTGCCTCCACGTCTATCCTCCATAGTGTGGCTGTTAGCGGTGATGTCTGGTCCTATTGTGGGCCTTGGCCGCGGCTTCCTCCCATTTCGACATGCGCGTGGTGCGTACCACGAGTTCGGTTGCCCGTTTGGCTGCTTCCGCTGCGCGTCTCACGTTGGTGCTGGCATAAGCTGCGGCTGCGGCTGATTCGGTGTTCGTGGTGTTGGCGTCTGTGACTGCAGTATTTGATGGTGTAATGGTGCGTGCGACGTCAGCGTACGTCTTTGCGTGTGTAGTTGCACGCATGTTGTTGACGTCGCCGCCAGCAGCGTTTGATGGTGTAATGATGCGTGCGACGACAGCGTACTTGTTTGTGCGTGTAGTTGCGCGCATGTTGCTGTCGTCGGCGTCAGTGTTTCCTACCAGCAGAACGACCCTAGGACGCTTTGATTCCTCCTCCTCGTAGCGCTGGCGCATACGCTTGACGCTGTTGGTCAGTTTAGCGTTATAGCTCTCCATTGCAGCAAAAGAACGTTGTTGTCACCTCGGTGATTTGCGATAGAATGACCGGTGCTTGCTTACCCCCCCAACCTTGATATTAATTTATAATTTTTTTTTTTTAATTTATTTTAATTTCACTTGAGTATCACTGTTGATACATATCCTAGGATTTGGTAGGGTCCGTCATATTTTGGGGGCCAACTTGGCCGCGAAATTTTTCCTGGCTTTGGAGAGATGGTGTTCCTTTGCGAGCACTAGTTCGCCGACTACGGTGGGTCCATTTTCTCCGCCGTAGATTGCAGTGTCGTGCTTGGTCTGCCGCCGCTCGTTCCATGTTCTGCATCACTATTCTGAATACCTCTTGCATTCTGTCGGATTTTTCTTCTACCGTAGTGGTGGCTGTGCCCGTCCCCAGGATGACCTCGTCAAACAATTCCCCTGGTAGTCGCGGTTCCCGTCCTTGCACGAGGAAGGCTGGACTGTATTCTGTGGACGTGGTCACACTGGTGTTGATGGACAGCTCGATCTATGGGAGAAAATCGTCCCATCTGTTGTGCTGGGATGTGGTGAGTTGTGCTATAATCCTCTTGACTGTTCTGTTCGCCCGTTCCGTTGGGTTTTCTGGCGGGGTATAGGGCGCTGTGAATAGTTGTCGTATCCCCATTTCGTTGAGGTAACGCTGCCACATTGTACTGGTGAACTGAACGCCGTTGTCCGGTATCAGTATCTTGGGAGCACCAAATCTTGCGAGGATACATTCTCTGAACGCGCGGCGAAGGCTCTCTGCTGTAGCGCGCCTCATGGGGGTCAGATCCACCCATTTCATGAAGCGGTCGAAAAATACTCATAGCATCGTGTTCCCGTGTGTGGATCGTGGGAGTGGTCCGACGAAATCGACGCATACCATGGCGAATGGTTCTTGGGCCACTTGTGAGAGCATCTTTCCAACCGGCTTTTGCTGTGCTTCTTTGTATTTCTGGCACGACTCGCACTTTCGTACGTATCGACGGATGTCCCGAAACATTCCGGGCCAGTAGTACCGGTTGGCAATCCGCGGTACCGTCCGGCGGATTCCTATGTTTCCAGCGCTTGGGATATCGTGGTTTTCTTCTAATACTCCTTGTCGCAGTGGTGTGGGTACACAAAATTTCCTAGGGACCGCTTCTTCATCGTGTGACCGGCAGGGAATATTGCGGTACATTTGTTCATCTTGTATTATGTATTTAGAATATTTCTCGGCGTTAGTGCTCACTTCGTTCACGCGCTTGTGCCACCACTTGCATGGTCGCTCTGTTGTCGTTGCCAGTCCTAGGGCCTCCAGTGGCTGTCATGATAGTGCGTCCGCTACCAGGTTCAGCTTTCCTTTCCTGTACTCGATGTCGAAAGTGTGTTGCTGAAGTTCCAAGGCCCATCGCGATATACGGCCGGAGGGGTTTTCGATGGAGTTTAGCCACTTTAGGGACATATGGTCCGTGAGTACCTTGAATCGGCACCCTTCCAAGTATGGCCTCATCCTGCGTATTCCCCAAACTATCACGAGGCATTCCTTCTCGGTGGGCGGGTAGTTAATTTCCGCCTTGTTGAGCTTCCTGCTGGTGTAGGCGATCACGCGTTCTCCGCCTTCCAAGTCCTGTGTCAATACAGCGCCCAGCCCGAAATTGCTTGCGTCCGTTTGTGAGGACTCAAATCTACCGGCTTTGGAGCCCATACATTTGAACCTATAAATATTTGTCACAACTTATTTGAGCAGGTATAAATCATATTTGAATTACATATTATACATCATTTCTCGAAACACCCTAATATATATGACAATGAATTTATATCATATATATAAAAAAATTGAATTTACGCACACAAAATAATCATTTTTTTGAAACACCTAATATACACTTACATATTTATTATTTCGCAGAAACATAATTTTCTCGGCCCGCATATGGCAAACATTTTGGGTGGATATTATATTTTGCATAGAGATCAAACGGGAAACTTTGGCTTTGCATTGAGATCAACGAACCTGCTGGAATTCTAAACAACGATGGGAATACAGCAACGCAATAAGCAACACACATAAGCTCCCATTGCAAGAGCACCAAAAAAACGTAAATACATACGTATACAAAGAAATTGTGACCAAGCACAGTAGGCATTGAAGCGAACCGTCAAGGCGGACATCGCATAAAAAGGAAACAAAAAAATGCAATGCACTATAAAGACTTAACCTCAGCATACCAACAACACAGCGTGGGTACTAGGCAGCCATAAACATTACACTTGCAAGTTACTTACGAAGGGAAACCAACTCGTTGACAACAACAAAGCACAATAAGCAGTCAGCAGAGGGAAATTGAAAGTAACTATGCTAACTAACTGGAAATGCGTACCAATGAACTCGCATGCTAGGGGGCAGTCCAAGGGGGAATTACTAAATATGTAATTTAGAAATAAATACTTATATGCAAGTAAATAATTGAATATATGGGTAGAGTAATACCGTTGAACGTAGGATACCTTATGTAAATACATATAATTAGACAGTTTATTGTTGCAGGATAACTGTCCACCTGCGCGTGGACAAGTATAAAAGGGCAACAAATTTTGCGAATTTGGGCAGTAGCCAGCTAAGTATAGTAGCCTGCTAACGCCTTGTTTAGTGGTGAAAGAGACTCCTGGGATTTTTCCATCACACGAGTTCTTTATTTTAGTAACTTTGGGGGTTTTTCCAACCCCATCGTTAGAGGGATTGTGGTGGTTTTTCCATCTCCGCAACCTTCAGGATGAGCAGGGTATCTTTAAGTTTTATACACGGCGGGGGTTTTACCAACTCCACCGACTGGGAGGAAGTGGTGGTTCTCCACCTCCGCTTTCTTTACGGATAGGTTGAAATTATAATTTAAGCGTAGTCACGGTGGGGGTTTTCCCAACCCCATCGGCGTAGAACCGACGGTGGTTTCGTACCTCCGTCGCCGTAGCTTTAAGGGGAGTTTTGCAATTGACTTGAATAAAGAGTTTATAACATTTAAAGAACAAACAGGATCTTTCTCTTTAAAAGGAGACGATAGGGATTCTTCTCTATTCCCACAGGGATCCTGGGCGGACTGAGCATACCCCGGCTTAAGGAAAAGTCCGTCACAAATGGCGCCCGAGCAGGGCACTGAATATAGAGTAATATGGTTAACAAGTAACAATACGAGGATAATCACGAGCGGAGTACAATCAACAAGAGGATAGCAGGTGGTAAAACCACAGGAAGATCACACAGGGGAATTCAGAATAGACGCGCACGATGAGAAAGGTAACCTGGGTATATTACCTCAACCGCGACGAGTTGGTGAAATATACCACGGAGTTTGAAGTGGAGAGCAAAGGGACGGTAGAAGAGCTACGGAAACGCTTGGCGAACTTTATCCAGGCACACGGCAACGACTCAGCGTTTGAGACACGTTTTGAAGAGCTAGCTCTTCAGCATACCCAGCCGGTCAAGCCACCATCACCAACACCAAACAACAACGAATTAATAGTGCCCGATGGCAGCGGCCCCACACCAAAAGTGGTAAATCAGACGGCGGATCCAAGAGGAAGTTTGCAAATGCCGATATACGCCACGCACCAGTCGATGTCGCACGCCAACGTGCGTATGGGGTTTGAAGTACGACGGCGGTAAGGAGCCACTTAGCTTTATTGAGCGGGTGGGGAGCTGGCCGACAGTTACGAAGTTGGTCGCGATTCCATCCCACGAGCGTTACCTGAGTTGCTGAAGGACAAGGCCTTGGTGTGGTACCGGAACAACAACAGGCAGTGGCAAGAGTGGGAAGCCTTCAAGAAGGACTTTCTAAAATTTTTCCTGAGCTCGAGGTATTTGAGCAGCTAGATGATGAGATCCGGCAGCGTGTGCAACGAGCAGGTGAGCAGTTTAAAGATTACTTTTTATCATTACAGGCACTCATGCGTCACGCTGACTACAACGAAGAGCAGAAGCTGAACCGGATTTGCAGAAATTGTCGACGAGAGTACCAGCTTTACATCAAACGAAGCGAGTTCACCAATCTAGAGGAACTGGTAAGCATGGCCGAGGACTACGAGAACATCATGGCGGAGAAAGAACCGCTGAGGCCAGTGGCGAAACCTTTTGTGCCGCGACGGCCAGCCGAGCATTATCCCTATATGCACGAAGATGAGAGACATGGAGATCGGAGACCGGACGCGCAACGACAAGTGAGCACGCCAGAGCATGCGACGATACCGCACCAAGGACCCATCGATCCACGAAACGCATGCAGGCGATGCGGAGAAAGCGGACACTACGCACATGGGTGTCGCAACCAACGAAGAAGTTTCTGCTGGCAGTGTGACCGAAGAGGTATACTAACGCGTGACTGCTGTCGTGGACATCAGGGAAACGGGCAGAGACCCCATTGGTACCGAGGGGTGGCGTCTCAACAAACCCAACCTCGGACTCAGTAAGCACATTTAGGCAGACCCAAGGGCGAATCCTGGCTGCAGTAACCCTGTAGGGAGAAGAAGTCATGGCGTCAGTAGATACGGGGGTGACCCGAAGTTTCATCAGCGAGAAGACAGCGGCGAAAATAGACGCACGGAATTTTAAGAAGATACAGACACGAGTGGTGACGGGCGATGGCAGCGCAGCATGGATAGCGGAGGCAGTGGACGCAGAGGTAAAACTGGGGGATCAAGTGCATCAGGGTGAGTTGTTAGTTCTGCCTGGGTTAGCCGACAGCGTTGTGATCGGGACAGACTATCTGGCAAAGGCGAAATTTGAGCTGAGGTGTGCAACACAACAATAGCGCTACGAACAGAAGAGAGAGCGCAGGAGGTGGTAACGTGTACAACCACGATGGAGGACGAAGGTAGCGCAAGTATCGAGAAAGACGTGAGGAGTGACGTGGTGGTGACTATCTTTCTAAAGCGTGAATAACAGATTTTCGAAGAGATGACAGGAGTATCCAACGTTGCCACGCATAAGATAGTGATGCGAGATGACCGTACAATCAAACAGCGGTATTTCCTTAAGAACCCAAAGATACAGGAGATCATAAACAAGGAGGTAGTCGAGCTGATAGGGAAAGGTTGCATCGAACCATCTCACAGCCCACACAGTGCACCAATAGTTCTAGCCGGGAAGAAGAACGGCAAATGGAGACTCTGCGTTGACTATCGGCAGCTCAATACCCGCTCAGTGCCAGATGCGTACCCACTCCCAAGAATACAACATATCTTGGATAAACTATGTAGCGCGCGTTTTATCAGCATTCTGGAACTCAAAAATGGTTATTGGCAAATCCCGATGGAAGAAGATAGCAAGAAGTATACAGCATTCACCGTGCCCATCCGAGGGTTGTATCAATGGAACGTGATGCCGTTCGTCTACGTTCCGCTCCGGCTAGGTTTCAGCGAGCACTCGGCCGTGTTATTGGCCTAGAGTAGGAACCAAATACGTTAGCCTACCTGGATGATATCAACATCACCAGCACAACCTTGGAAGAGCATATAAAGCAACTAGGAGAAGTCTTTCGGCGGCTACGGAGGGCGAATCTGAAGATCAACCCAGAGGAATTTGAGTTTTTTAAGAAAAGTTTGAAATATCTAGGCCACGTCGTCAGCGAGGAAGGAATACACACGGATCCCGACAAAGTTGCGGCTATCAAGGAGCTTACGCCACCACACAACATACGAGAGTTAAGGCGATTTTTGGGGATAGTTTCATGGTACCGGAAGTTCGTACCCGACTTTTCACAAGTTGCGCACACACTGACGTCAATGTTGAAGAGGTGTAAATTGTCCGAAGAACAACAGGCGGCATTCGAAGCGTTGAAGAATGCACTAATACAAGCACCGGCACTAGCTTGCCTCGATTTTACTAAAAGATTTCGATTACAGACGGACGCGAGTGATTATGGTCTCGGAGCAGTTGTCACACAGGGGTTGGATGACGAGGAGCGCGTGATAGCGTATGCTAGCCGCCGGTTGAATAAAGCCGAGATGAACTACTTACCAACTGAAAAGAAATGTTTAGCAATCGTGTGGACAATAAGGAAAATGAGACCGTATTTAGAGAGTACAATTTCACGGTGATCACCGATCACCTGGATTTGAAATGGTTGAACGCGATCGAAAGTCCATCAGGCCGGATCGCTAGATGGGCGCTCAAGTTACAGCAGTATTCGTTCGACGTACAGTATAGGAAGGGTAAGATGAACGTGGTCGCAGATGCACTTTCGAGGCAGCCACTGGAGGAACAGCTGGGTAGCCTTACGACACACGAAGGCAGTCTGAGTTGCAAGTGGTACACGTCGAAGATGGCTGAGGCAACGAGGACACCAGAGAAGTTTCCCGAATACGTCATAGAAGAAGGAAAACTATACAGACGAATTGGAAGTCAAATGTATGGTGAGGATGCGGTACCATGGAAGTTATGCGTGCCGACATCGGAGAGGCGAAGAGTGTTTAACGAGATTCACGACACACTAAGTGGAGGGCACATGGGGATACGGAAGTCCATCGCGCGAGTTACGTATAATTCCGCTACTCTACAAAATAAGGTCAATGGCTTGCCAATTTATATAAGTGCAGAGTCAGCAGCAGACGATATTGACCAATTCATTTTAAAAATTACAAATAAAGAAAAGTATTAATATCCGGTCTAAATTAAAGTTGCAAACTGGCAATTCTGGGAATTCTGCTATTTAACAAAATATTAAGTACACAGCTAGTTAATTCTACTTAGTAAGCAATAATATCAATCAGTTAGCAATAGGTATTAATATTATTATCAGCAAATTGTAAGTTTCATTATTGAATGTAATAAAGCGAAAATTCAGTTTGATTCAGAGTTACACCCTAGTCAGTCGTGTTGATTTTCTTAGCGTATTCTGCCTTTGGTTTATATCTTCCTTTTTAAAAAGCCCCGCCGCGACTTAAGCAACGAATCTGGCGCAGTCGAAAGTCCTTTTAAAATAAAAACGATCGGTTACGGAAAACGTTCCCCTTAAAATATAGAATACTAATTAACACCCGTATACAATCCTGCGATTACGTAGTCAACTCAGGAGTTGACCGGACCCTCTAGGATATAAAATAAATAAAAACAAAATAAAACTTGTTATCAGCAACAAAAAGTGGCAGTGCAGTGATCACAATAAACTTGTAGAACACCACCCACAAAAGATTGAAATAAGTGGCAGTGCAGTGATCACAATAAACTTGTAGAACACCACCCACAAAATATTGAAATAAGTGGCAGTGAAGTGAACGCAACAGGATTGCAGTGCACCACCCACAAATAGCGGACATAAATAAAAAGTGATAGTGCAAAAAAAAAATTGGCACAGCAAGGCAAAGAGAATACGACTTAAGAAGGGTAATGACTCATGATCCAGCTCAACTAAATGCCTATATTGAGTTGCAACAACAACGGCAACCTCAAGGACAGACAGCGGACCAACACCGAATTGATAGACTATTTAAAAGCATCAACAAATTCCTATATTCAACGGCCAAGGCGATGTAACAGTGAATTCATTCTTCTGCAGTACGGAATATTTACTATCAACAATCAACGACGATGAACTGAAGAAGGAGGCAGTAAGGACAATTTTTTATAAAACTGTTAAAGGCGAAGCAAAAAATGTCATCATTAACATACCTCAACCGGACAACTGGGGGATGATAAAAATGAGGGGGAAAATGAGGTTCAAACCTGACACGGAGTCGCATGAAATATACCGGAAAGTAACTAACCTGCGGGTAAATACGGTGAGTGAACTAGCGGTAGAATTACAAAATATAAAATATAAGGCAGATGAATTGATTGTGTATTGTAGAGGAGGACAAGGTATCGACCTCACCAATATCGAAAGTTTGTTAGTAAATAGGTAAAAAGAGATGACACAGGGTAACTTGTTAGATAAAATATACGAGTGTACACAATTAGGGGAGATAATAAAATTATGAACCATAGAAGATTTGAGGATACATGCATACGACCAGAATACAGGAACATAAATAGAAGAGATGAAAGGTCAAGCTACAGGGAATGGACAAGGAAGAATCTAAACGCAGACCGATACGACTACCAAAAACCTCAATATACTACTGATAAACATACAGGATATCACGACAAAACTTCAGGACAAGTAAGACAGAATTTTAATCAAAATACTTATCACAGGCAAGCTAGCTCAGGGCAAAACAGGCCACCCCACCAATATTCAAACCAAAATAAAGACAATATGTCTTACCAAAGAAGGCAGGGACCTTCAAATAATCCCCAAATCTCGGGAAATTCAGGACAACTTCACAGGTTCCCAAAGGTAGGAAACCCTAGGCCAAATTCCGGCCAAAATCGCTGGAATCAACTTAGGCAAGACCGAGAGGAACCGATGGAAGTTGACAATATAAATAAAGAAAAACAAAAAGAATTTGTTGAATTAAATTCATGCGAATGTTGCAGAAATCAGGACAATAAAAACCTAGTTAATGATGAAGAGCAAAATTTTTTCGAGGGACCAGCTCGGACTGTCTTCCCACCATAACTTTAACGTTTAAAAAGAAAAAATTTAAACTCTCAGATACTGGAGCATGCATAAGCTTAATTGACAGTATTATAAAGGATTTCAAAAGAATTTTATTAAAAAAAGCTATTACATTTAGCACAATAACTAAAAGCGATGTTATTAAATATGAGGTGCTTACAGATGCACCTAAAGAATTCAATCTTCCACATTATGCAGAAATAAGATGGAAAATGACTCAGCTAAGAGGTCGAAAGTATAGTTTCATTATAGACATTGACTTACTTAACTGTTTCAACACAACAATAAATTTGGTGGATGGTTGTATAATGCTAAATAAAAGAACCACCTATTTTGAGAGTAATCCGTATACCAATTTAGAAATTCATGCATTAGAAGCAAAAGAATTCGATTGGGGTAGAATTAATATGAATCATCTTAACAAGGAAGAAAAAGAAGAAGTAGTAAAAATCGTAAAAAGATTTAAAAATTGTTAATTAAATTTTTTAAAGAAGGAGATCAATTAACCAGCACTACGAAGGTAGTACACGAAATCAGGACAACGACAAATGAGCTAATAAACAGTAAGTTATATAGATACCCTCCGCAACATGAAGTAGAAGTACGAAGGCAAATAAAGGAAATGGAAGACCAAGGGATTATTAGGAAAAGTCGCTCCCGATATTCCAGTCCTTTAGTTGTAGTACCAAAAAAAAAACCGACAACTCGGGAGAAAGGAAATATAGAATTGTGATAGATTACAGAAAACTGAACGAAGTAACAATAGATGACAAATTTCCTCTTCCTAATATTAATTCAATTTTGGACAAACTGGGTAAAGCACAATACTTTACAATATTAGATCTAGCCAAAGGAGAGAAACCGCCGTTTGCAACACCTCACGGGTTGTGTGAATTTATTAGAAAGCCATTTGGATTGAAAAATGCCCCGGCAACATTTCAACGTCTAATGAATGAAACTCTAAGAGACTTCATCAATAAAACATGTGTGGTGTACTTAGATGACATTTTGATATTTAGTACATCCCTTCAGGAGCATGTAAGGGCAATAACAGAAATTTTTAAGGTGCTAGAAAGAGCAAATTTAAAGGTTCAAATGGACAAGTGCAATCTCATGAAAAAAGAAACTGAATTTTTGGGGCACATTTTAACAGAAAATGGCTTAAAATCAAATCCGGATAAAATAAAGGTAATAGAAGCGTTACAGTTACCTAAAACGGAGAAACAAATAAAAAGTTTCCTAGGAGTGACAGGTTACTACCGGAAATTTATAAAAGACTACGCACGAGTAGCACATCCTATAACAAAATACTTAAAGAAAAACGTAAAGATCAATACTAAGGATCCAACATATATAGAAGCATTCGAAAAATTGAAAATACTAATTAGTTCTCACCAAATTTTGAGATATCCTAATTTTGATAAACCATTTACTCTAACTACTGATGCATCGAACTATGCAATCGGTGCTGTTTTGTCACAAGAAGGGCATCCGATATGCTATATTTCCAGAACACTAAATGATCACGAAAAAAATTACTCTGCTACAGATAAAGAATTTCTAGCGATTTTATGGAGTGTTAATTATTTACGACCATACCTTTACGGAAGAAAGTTTACAATTTTTACAGACCATCAGCCAATAAAATACCTGCATGCTAAATATAAAGGAAAGGACATGTCACCTAGACATCAATGATGGCTTCTAAAATTAGGAGAGTATCAGTTCAACATAAAATACTTAAAAGGGAAGGAAAATCAAGTAGCAGACTTTTTGAGTAGAATAGATAATGAAGTTGATAAAATGGAAAGTGTGAAAGAAATTGATAAATGTAGGGATTTACCAATAGTCAAGGATATGAAAATTGATTGGGAAACGATAAATAACCTAGAAGATGAGACGATGGCTACAATGCATTCAGCCGAAGAAAATCTTCAAGATCATTTTTTTATCAAAGAAGAAATTGTAAACAAATATAAAACACAAATTATTTTAACTAATAACAAGATCGAAGAAATGAAACAGTTACATGGAAAAAGAATAAATTTTATAGCGGAAAGCGATTTTAATATAATGGGAGAAATCTTTAGAAAGTATATCACCAAAGGATCAGTTGAAATATACTCAGAGCTTACCGATACGAAATATAACATTGTCCAACAGAAGTTAAGGGAAATGTTTTCAGATGATAATCAATTAAAATTCTATAAATGTACAATGAGGGCGAGGGACATTGAAACGGAGGTAGAGGCAGTGAAACAGATATCACTGTACCATGTAAAAGAGAGTATGCATTCAGGCATCCAGGAGACATATAATAAAATTAAAGAAAAAATTTATTTTCCAAAGTTAATGGAATTGGTACAAATAGTCATTAACCAATGTGACATTTGTAAAGAAGTTAAGTATGATCGAAATCCCATCAAACGTAAATTTTTTTACACTGAAACACCATCGGATATAAATCAAGTAATACATATAGACACTTACGTTATAAAGCGGTTTCATTTTCTAACAATAATAGACAAATTCTCCAAATTTGGAGCAGTATATGCCTTAACAGATAGAAATCACATTACAATAATTGAACAGTTAGAAAATCATTTTTCGAAAACAGGCAAACCAGAGAAAATAATCACGGATAATGAATTCAAAACAGTACGTTTGAAGGAATTTTTAGATCAAGAAGGAAACGAACCACACCTTACGAAACCTAATAGCCACACAGGAAATGAAGATATTGAAAGAATGCACAACTCTGTGGCTGAGATATTTAGGATAATATATTATTTGAACAAGAAATTACCAATCAATCAAATTATGCAAAAAGAAATAAGAACTTATAATGAAAGATATCATTCAACAATAAAAGGTATCCCGGTAGAAGTACAAAATGGCAAGATTAGTAAAGAAAAAGTTAGACAAAATATGGAGTTATCTAAGGGAAAATTTATCCATAAACTTAACAAGAAACGAGAAAGCTACGTAGAAACTAGGAGAAGAGGTTTTATAAAAAATTATAAGGCATTAAGGCACAAGGAACAACCAAAATATAAGAAGAAAAGTCTCAAGGGTATTCATCCATGTAATATTAAAAGACCTCTTAAATTTACAGATAATAATGATGATAATATTGATGATACAATGGCGTCTAAATCCTATTGTGAGATCGTCGTGACTAAAATTAAGGATCAGTCAGGATTTACAGACATTCAATTTAAGACGCAAGAAATCGTGAAAGACACTGAAATTATCTTACACATGATTAATATAACCAGGATAGAAGACATTTTAAACAAAATGACGGACAACGTAGTATCAACGAAAGCAAAATACAAAGACCTCTTATTACTCGAAATAGCAGACACAAGGAGCAAATTACTAACGCCAAGACCGAAAAACAAACGATACAAACGAGGGCTGATTAATGCAGGCGGTACCTTATCAAAATGGATATTTGGTACGATGGACGACGAGGATAGACAGGATATAAAAAATCACCTCTTACAAACAGGAGAAAAAATTAATTAACAAATCCTTATAAACGATTATTTTAGCAGCACCCTAGAACAGATTAACGAGATTATAAATAACGATAAAATTAAAATAGAAAAAGGACTCAACCTTATACAAAAATCACTTGCTGAGGAATATGAAAGAAGTTTATATTTAGAGCAATTAACAAAAATTCAACTGCTGAAAACTAGAATAGAACAGATACTTGATAGCGTAGTGGCAGCCAAGTACAAGATAATACACCCTAATATCTTAACAAGTAATGAAATAATGAAGTATGATATTGACTACGATAAGCTAAAATACCTACAATCTGGAACAGCATTTTTTAATAATACATTTCTAATAAAAAAAAAAAAAAAAAATAAATAAATGTAAGGCGCGATAACCTCCGAAGAGATCTAAGGCCGAGCTTCTCTTCCAATTTGCGTCGTGCTCCTCTTGATTTTTCCCTACAAATTGGCCGGACGGGACCTACATGTTTTATGCCGACTCCGAACGGCATCTGCAAGGCAGATGAGTTTTCACTGAGAGCTTTTCATGGCAGAAATACAATCGGAGCGCTTGCCAGACACTGCCGAGGGGCGACCCCGCTTAGAAAAATTTTCTTCTAATTGAAAAATCTTATTTCTAAAATTTTGATGTTGCTTTGCCCGGGAGTTGAACACAGGGCATACGGTGTGATAGGCGGAGCACGCTACCATCACACCACGGTGGCCGCCATACTTACATACTTGTAACTTTTGTAAATGTTCAAGTTAGATACATTATACAAATACCAAACGATTCCTATCATGAGATTGACTACGAAATCGAAGAAATTTTTGAATACAACAACAAAACGTATAAATTTGGAGAAAATAAACAGCTAGGAAAATTAAAGCCAAGCACACATTGTATTTTAAACTAAATTGCCAATTTATTAAAAACAAAGAGCTAGAAATAATAGAAATTGATATAGATACAATTCTTATTAAGAATGCCCGAAACTTATTAATAAATCAAACTTGTAAAGAAAACACAGTTATTCTAGTAGAAAATAATTTGTTACAATATACGAACTGTTCACTAAAAATAAATGATTATTATTTTTCAAACTAAAAAGAAAATATTGAAGAAAAAACGATATACATTCAAAATGAAATGATACGCAATTTTACAGAAAAAATAACTTTAACGGATGTCATTAAACTGCAAGCTTGTATAACCATAGCAAAGTTTCATATGTATGCATCGTAAGCATAATTATTATAATAATAATGGTTGTAATATTTTAAGTTTTTAAACATAATAAAGTAATTATAAAATTAAATAGTAGAATTAAGGAGAATTCCAATCTAAAAGGGAGGGTAGTTACGTATAATTCCGCTACTCTACCAAATAAGGTCAATAACTTGCCAAGTTATATAAGTGCAGAGTCAGCAGCAGACGATATTGACCAATTCATTTTAAAAATCACAAATAGAGAAAAGTATTAATATCCGGTCTAAATTAAAGTTGCAAACTGGCAATTCTGGGAATTCTGCTATTTAACAAAATATTAAGTACACAGCTAGTTAATTCTACTTAGTAAGCAATAATATCATTCAGTTAGCAATAAGTATTAATATTATTATCAGCAAATTGTAAGTTTCATTATTGACTGTAATAAAGCGAAAGTTCAGTTTGATTCAGAGTTACACCCTAGTCAGTCGTGTTGATTTTCTTAGCGTATTCTGCCTTTGGTTTATATCTTCCTTTTTAAAAAGCCCCGCCGCGACTTAAGCAACGAATCTCGCGTGCAATGATGCGGTATTACTGGCCTAGGATGTTCAGGGACGTACAGAAGTACGTGCAACAATGCCATGCGTGCCAAATCTACAAACCCAGCCAGCAACAAGCTGCAGGTAAGATCCTCACGCTGATTTAAGATGAACCTTTTGCTACAGTTTGTGCAGATTTCGTTGAACCAATCCCTCGTTCGAAGCATGGCAATACAATGGCATTAGTTTTCGTGGATCGATTCTTGAAATGGGTAGAGGTCATAGCAATACGGAAAGCAACGACGGATAATCTGATAAGGGGAAGGAGAGAAAGGATTTTGGCACGATTTGGCGCACCAAAAGTTCTAATAACAGACAATGGAGCACAGTTCATGAGCAGGCATTTTAAAAAATTTTTACAAAAGGCTGGCATAAAGCACCAGCTAACGGCACCGTACACACCGCAAGAGAACCCGACGGAGAGAGCGAATCGCAACATCAAGAGGATGATAGCGCAGTTCACTGGGAAGGAGCATAAGACATGGGATGAGTTGCTGCCAGAGATGACACTAGCACTGAATACGAGCTTATGCGAGTCAACAGGCTACAGTCCGCATTCGTGGTACAGGGTAGGGAACCGAGGATCCCCAACGCCCTCTACGATGAGCAAACATTTGGCACAGGCGAGGAGAAGGTGACTCTCAGCGAAAAGATGGCGAAAATGAAAGAGGTATATCAGATGGCACGTCGTAGACAACAGCAAGCATCAGCGGAGCAGGCAAGGCATTATAATTTACGTAGGAGACAGTGGCAACCGGCGGTGGGCGACTTGGTGCTAGTAAAAGAGCATCAGCTGTCCAAGGCAGTGTACAACTTCGCAGCAAAGTTAGCACCCAGATACAGGGGGCCGCATCGCGTAACGAACTTCGTACCGCCCGTAATCGTCGAGCTAGACAAGGTGCATAACGGCAAAAGGAGAACGGCACATATAAAGCGAGCTAAAAGCATACCATCAGGCGACAGTCGAAGAAGAAGCAAGTCCGGAAACAGAAAGAAGAATACGTTCACCCCCGAGCGTGGTAAGTCAAAAGCTACCCACCAAGCCCCGAATGGGGGCTTCACCGAAGTTCCCATCGGGGAACAAACGAGACGGCCGACGACGATAGCAACAACACAACACGCACCATCATCCGCATCGTGTATTAGAAACTCGAACCAACATTTCACCGAGATATCCACCGAGGAACACACAAAGCAACTGGCCGTAGTAAGAGCAACGCCACACCCCAGCGGGTTAGGGGATCAGAATATTTCCGCGGTAGGTATGCCTGTCGTAAGAGGCGACTAAAATACCAGATTCAAGGGGCTGGGTAGCGCAACTCTTCAGGTTGCCAGCGCAATATATAGCTTCTCAAAACCCAATTGTCAACCTCACCTATCCGCGGCGAATCCTGTTTCACTAACAGAAGAGGCTCTGGCGACCCCAAGCTCCTCATGGAACTTGGGGGTGGAGAGGGAGGGAATGGCCTGAAGGTTTAATGTGGCCACATAAATCGTTCCCGAGATGGTCGGGCTAGCACCTTAATGTTGCTTTGGTACCGGAGCGTACCGGATCTGTATCCGGCAAAGGACCATCACATCGATAACACTCCCCAAAGCCTTCGGGGAGCAACCTTATCGCTACAACAACAACAACAACAACAAGCAACGCCACGCGCGTCAACATCGCAAACAGTCCATGTCACGGAAGAAGATCAGACGAATTACAGCACGGTGGCGATATGTGGTTCACTAGAACTCGCCCATTGGCTTTGGGGCCCACACATTTGAACCTATAAAGTAATAATTTTTTTGAAACACCCTAATATACACTTACATATTTATTATTTCGCAAAAACATAATTTTCTCTGCCCGTATATGGCAAATATTTTGGGTGGATATTATATTTTGCATAGAGATCAAACGGGAAAAACTTTGGCTTTGCATTGAGATCAACGAACCTGCTGGAATTCTAAACAACGATGGGAATACAGCAACGCAATAAGCAACACACATAAGCTCCCATTGCAAGAGCACCAAAAACGTACAAACATACGTATACAAAGAAATTACAACCAAGCACAACAGGCATTGAAGCGAACCATCAAGGCGGACATCGCACAAAAAGGAAACAAAAAAATGCAATGCACTAGAAAGACTTCACCTCAGCATACCAACAACATAGCGTGGGTACTAGGCAGCCATAAACATTACACATGCAAGTTACTTACGAAGGGCAACCAACTCGTTGACAACAACAAGGCAGAATAAGCAGGCAGCAGAGGGAAATTTAAAGTAACTATGCTAACTTACTGGAGATGGGTACCAATGAACTCGCAAGTTAGGGGACAGTCCAGGGGGGAATTACTACATATATAATTAGAAATAAATACTTATATGCAAGTAAACAATTCAATATATGGGTAGAGTAATACTATTGTTGCAGTAATGTTTATTGTTGCAGGATAACTGTCCACCTGCTCGTGGACAAGAATAAAAGGGCGACAAATTTTGCCAATTTGGGCAGTAGCCAGCTAGGTATAGTAGCCTGCTAACGCCTTGTTTAGCGGTGAATGGGACTCCTGGGATTTTTCCATCTCACGAGTTCTTTATTTTAGTAACTTTGGGGGTTTCCCACCTCATCGTTAGAGGGATTGTGGTGGTTTTCCCACCTCCGCAACCTTCAGGAAAAGCAGGGTATCTTAAAGTTGTATACTCGGTTGGGTTTTTGCCAACTCCACCGACTGGGAGGGAGTGGTGGTTCTCCACCTCCGCTTTCTTTACGAATAGGTTGAAATTTTAATTTAAGCGTAGTGACGGTGGGGGCGTAGAACCGACGGTGGTTTCGTACCTTCGTCGCCGTAGCTTTAAGGGTAGTTTTGCAATTGACTTGAATAAAGAGTTTATAACGTTTAAAGAACAAACAGGATCTTTCTCTTTAAAAGGAGACGACGTTTGTAAGGTGAAGTCCGGACAGGCAAGTATCGGTGCTCCCGTGAGTTTTTGCTTTAAGACCTCGAAGGCTTCATGTTGTTCGGCCCTCCACTTCCATTGTATGCCCTTTTTCAGCAGGGTTGTGAGTGGCTGTTTGATCGTGGCAAATTCGGGTACGAACCGTCGGTACCAAGATGCTATACCGAGATATTGACGCACCTCTTTCGCGTTCGTTGGTGGTTTCAGGTCTTTGATGGCTGCAACTTTCTCGGGGTCGGTGTGAATTCTCCTGTCGCTTGCTACATGTCCTTGTTATCGGATTTCCTTCTTGAAAAATTCACATTTCTCCGGATTTATTCTGAGGTTGGCGCGCTGCAGTCGTAGCATTACTTCTTTCAAGTTGCGAATGTGCTCCTGCAAGGTGGATCCTATTCTGATCGTGTCATCGAGGTATGCGAAAGCGTAGGGTTCCATCTCCAGCCCAATAACCTGATCTAGCGCTCTTCGAAATGTTGCAGGTGCGGAGTGTAGGCCGAACGGCATAACGCGCTACTAGAATATCCCCCGTTCCGGTACCGTGAAAGCTGTGTGGGGACGGCTCTGGGGCTCAGTGGTATTTTCCAGTAGCCATTTTTCAAGTCCAAGCTTCTGGTGTACTTCGCTCGTCGTAGCTTGTCCAGTATATGTTGTATTCTGGGTAAGGGGTATGCGTCAGGTACAGATCGGGCATTGAGCTACCGATAATCCACTCATAACCTCCACTTCCCGTTTTTCTTCTTGGCTAGTACGATTGGTGCCCTGTGTGGGCTACAGGATGGCTCGATATATCCTTTCTGACGTAATTCGTCAACTTCGTTGTTGATGATGGCCTGCATAGCTGGGTTGCGTGGGAAGTAACGTTGCTTGATAGGGCGGTCGTCCGTTAGGATAATCTTGTGCTCGACTATTGTCGTCACCTCACTCATGCTCTCGAATTTTCGAAGTTCTATTGCCAGAAAACCGCGCACTAGTTCCGCCCCGTCCTCATCGTAGGCACCATTGATCCTGTTGATCCTATCACCTATGTTATTGTTGTCCTCGCCTGGTGGCATTACCTCCTCCGTGATCTGTGTCGGCTCGGCTGGTGGCAATGTATTGTGTGTGACTGGCCTGGATAGCGCGAGATGACCTCCTCCGCAGGATATGATGGATCCCATACTCCCTAGCGTATCTAGGCCCAGTATGATGATGTCGATTGCTCCGGGCATGACGTGTAAAACTGTGTGGTGTGACGCTTCTCCGAGGCGTACCTCAGTCCTTATGGCGTCAAAGATTGTGGTGCTAGTCCCGTTTGCCATCGTTATTTTGATGGCCACTCTCACCATTTCCGCTCCCAGAGTTTACCACACGTTCTGAAAGACTGCTCGAAACGCAACTTATCGATGCCCCTGTATCGATGACCGCCTCGGCTGATTCCGCGCCGAGCCTGGCTACGGCGTAAAGGCGGCCATGCTCTTGGTACATTACTACTGCCGATTCGGCGCTGGGTTCCTTGGGCTCACTGCGCCTTGTTCTTCATGAATCCCTCTGTCATTGCCCTGACGTCGACGGCAGCATTCGATTGTGCGTATATCACTGCGGCCACACTCCCAGCAAAACATTTTCCGTGAGTTTCGGCATCTATTGGCGTAGTGTCCTTGTTCACCGCACCTCCTGCATACTTTGTTGGGGTCGAATCTCTGATTGCTTGGAGGCTTGTGGTGCGGTATATTCGGTGGTGGTGGCAGTGGTGGGGGTGCAGGTTTCGGTGGTGATACCAAGGTCGTGTCACCTGCGATGTGTCGCGTAACTTCCCGGCGATATCCGCCTGATGGTCTTCGATAGTCCTCATGTATGCTCTCGTATTCCTCGACAAGGGTTAAGAGTTCTGCGAGATTGGTGAAGTCCCTCCGACGGATGTAAAGAAGGTAGTCGGGGTGGATATTACGGAAGATTCGTTCCAGCCGCTGTTCTCTGGTGTATCCTGCGTGTCTCATCAAGCTCTGTATCGCTAGCATGTAATCCTTGTACTTCTCCTTTTTATACTGCCTTCCTTGGCGTATGTCGTCCTCGAAACGCTCGTAATACCTGACTGGCAGGAAGAAACATAAGAAATCCTGTTTGAAGCTTGTTCACCTTTCCCAGTGGGCATTGTTATTGCGATACCATTGTAGCGCGGTGCCCCCTAGTAGTTCGGGCATGGTTTTTGGTAGGAGATCCACGTTTAGCGCGTACACTTCGGCTAACTCTCTAGCCCCTCGATGAAAGCTAACGGATCCCGTCCGCAGTCTTACTTAACTGACCACTTCCGCACTTGTTCGATGATGGGTGCGAACACAACGGTCGGTGCTTGAGTTACCTGAGATGTATAATTTATGGCTGGTACCGTTATTCCCGATGGTAAGTACGGTTGCGCGGGTTGCGTATTCCGTGGAGGTGTCTGAGATGTACCGTTGGATAATACCGCTATTCTTGATGATAAGTACTGTTGTGGGGGTGCTGTGTTCCTGGGACGAAACGCGAACTGGTCTTGCTCTGCTGGTCTATCGGCGATGTTCATGGTTCCCCCTCAGTTCGACGGAATCGGTGTCTTAACCTCATTTAACTCACTCGTGTCTGTAGTTTCCTTATTAGCGGCTTCTAGGGATAAAAATTTTGCGTGTATTTAGAGTCAACATTTGCTTACGAAGCCAGTGCTGCTATACGCTTTGGGATCTCCCGGGTGGTGCATGCATGCTCAATACCCAATTCCTGTGTGATGGATATCAGCTGCTCCTTTGAAATGTTGTCTAACCACGTGGTGTCAATCTGGTCGGCCATTTTACGGTTAGGTTCCTAGTCAGGAATATTCCTTCTGACGTTGTACGATTTGCAGGGTCCCTGCTCGGACGCCAATTGTAACAAAGCCTTTCCGTAGCCCCGTTGCTTCTTTAATAATTGCTGGGGTATACTCGCCATGTCCGGGGTTCGTTTACAATAAATTTGTATTTAAGGGGTACCTTGCAAATCGATTTAATAGAATACTTCGCTTTATTCATTGACTGCTTAAATAATGCAATATAAAAGAAAACGTGTTTGTGCACTTCATTTGCAAATTCACTTAGATTATCTTGCGGTATCCCCGACTGTGGTGGTGGCCTTAACGGTCCGGTCATATTCCGTTAGATGGAACCCGTTAGTATGTGGCGTCTGTGCCCTGTCACGCCTTATGTCGGCGTCTACTTGTATTGCAGAGGCGATTCTCTGCCGCGCCTTGCGTCGGCGCCTACATGTATTGCTGAGGCGATGCTCTGCCGCACCTTGCGTCGGCGCCCACTTGTATTGCTAAGGCGATGCTCTGCCGTGGCTTGCGTTGGCGTCTACTTGTATTGTTGGGCGATGCTCTGCCGCGCCTTGCGTCGGCGTCTACCGCCTTTCGTCGCAGCGCGGTCGACTTTGGCGTAGGCGAGCGGACGTTACCAGTTCGCGGGTGTGCGTTACTGTGGGGAGCCTTTGTCTAGGCGCCTTTTTCCACTTGAAGCCCCGAAACGATCTCTCTTGGTGGTACAACCGACATATTCGAGGTACGCTTCACTGGTAGCTCCGGTCACGACCACATCCCCGTGCTAACTAACTCCTGTGCTGCTGTGTCGCTCTTTTTATGGTTGTTGTGTTTGGTGTTGCTAGCTCAAATGGTTGCGTTGCCATGTTTACCGTGGTGCTGAGACTTGTTAGTTTGTCGTGTTGCTATCAAGTGTTGTGATCGCTAGTTGTGTTGCTGAGACTTGTTGGTTTGTCGTGTTGCTAGGGCCTTTTGTGACCGGCTTTTGTGTTAATGCTGTGCCAAATATGTTGTGGGGTCCTTTTTTGTGGGCCAAATTAATGAGGTTTTATTTCGTCCTCACAAAGTGGCGTGGCTAGTGCTGTTTTTTCACTAGTTATTTTGGCACAGTTTAGGTTTTTGGATTTTATAGTTCAAAATTTCAGTTTTTTTCAGTTTCTTTCTAATTTCTTTTATTATTTTTTTTTTTTGTATTAACTTTAAATTTTCGTGTTATTTCGGATTTTTGTTAATGCCCCTATTACGGTATACAACTCAACTTGGTTGGGTTGTAATTAAAACAACTCAACTTTCAGGCAAACCAACTCCTTTTTGGTATTACGAATTTCAACTTATTTCAGTTGAAGTTGAATTGATGCTGCCAACCTAAGAAAGTGATAATTTGACAGATAAATGAACAGCTGATCAATTTGTGGCGAAAATTTAAGCATTTGCAAAAGTGATTTTGTTATTACAAGATATTATATGATATGAAATCTATTTTATAATGGCGAAAATGTTTGTGATTGACATGTCGCGAATACGGAAAACATTCGCGTGATCATTCCAATCCCTTGGAACTACCTAGCACCAAGTAAGAAATTGTTTAAGTGACAAATGATGAGCTTCAAATGAAGTTATTTTGCAGATTTGAAATGAAGCATTTTGTTCATTATTAAACAAAATTAAGGACCATTTCCGCAAACGCTTTCGAGGGAAGGGTGTACCCCTATTTTTAAATTATGTGCCACAATCAGATTCGTTGCTGATGGCAGCTATCAAAAATGCTGTGGAAATGATTTTGGTGTTGGACTGGTTTTAAATATTGTTGAGGAGCATATTTGTGCGAAGTGGATTAAAACCCAAACAGCAAAAATTGTATTTTACTCTAAAACAGGATTCCCAGGAGTAGTGATTAGTATCAATGGGACTCACGTTCGCATAATTTCACCTTTTTTGGCTCCATCCGAACTGCGGCCAGGCTAGTCCAACTTCGGAATGTCGCTCCATAAAGTGAAATAGTTATTCAATGTTATCCTTCGTTTAAACGTTTTTTTTTCTATAAGTGTGCACAAAATGTTTGATTATTGTTTGATTAAAAATAGTTTAACTACCGGCTTTAATTTTTTTTGTTTTTTGTAACGTTTTATGTGCGGTACAACTGAACCGGATCAAGATGGCTGTAGTGATTTAGGGATTCCGCTGGCCACCTGTGGATTGCTCCTCCACAGCTGGGCCTCGAATCAGCTCAGCAAACGTTGGGCGGACACCACGTCTTGTAGGGTAGCAAGATCTTTCTGGCCGAAAGTGGATGGCAGGAGGTATGCTGAAATAATTGGGTTCTCTAAGGCTCACCCATCAATGGTAATTGGGGTATTGACAGGGCACTGTCCCATGGGTATCCATGCGGTACGTCTCAATATACTGGAAACTCCATCCTGATGCAGCTGTATGGAGGATGATGAGGTGGAATCACCAAATCACTTTATGCTTCATTGCCCAGCTTTTGCCAGAACTAGGCGAAAGTACTTCGGTCGCGACTCACTTGGATCTCCCGAGGATTTATCCAAAGTTGAGATCGGTATCATTCCGAGCTCTATCGTTGCTACCCAACGATTCTCTAAGTAGCTAGATCTAAGTCCCCGTTATTTTTGGTGTATGTGGTATCACAACGGACCTTCGTGTTGTCCAAGTGAGCTTTCCTTATCAGGGCAGCTACCACCTAACCTAACCTAACGTTTTATGAGCCCGTGCACCATCTAACTCTTATCAAAGGTGGTATCAAAAGACTCGTTTCGATCTCCGTTTTTAGGATTCAAAAGCGGAAATATTTACAAAAACCCACAAAATGGCCCGAGAGGGTCCGAAATATGAGGAACGATCCACAGTTCTTTTTCACAGAAGATCTTTCTGTGTTGGCGGCCTTTGGCCGCGATTTGTAAAAGTAATCCTGGGTGGGTCCAATGCCTTTCTGCATTAGTGTGTACAAAAAATCTGGCAAAATACAATCATATGAAAATTTGAACCGTAATGATATGACAAAAATTAAATTTTAAATTTTTGTTTTCGGATTCTTAAATCGGAGGTCGAAACGTGTCTTTCGATACCAACTTTGAAAATTTTTGTTAAAATTTAGGTGGTGAACCGTTTTCTAAAACTTAAACTTTTTTCAAAACAACTGCAAAATTGTATGAGACAACTGCTAGTAATCACTTGTAAGATTTTGACGTCTTTGACAACTACGCTAACACAGGGTTGTAAACGGTAATGCCACAAAAAGTTGTTAGACTAGACAACTCAACCGACATTTTTTTGACAGGTTGGGTTGTAATCTGTAATACCAAATAAAGAAATTTCAACCCAACCAGAGTTGAGTTGTAAACGGTAATAGGGGCATAAGTCATGGTATTATGTGTATATGTATATTTTTTCAACTGATTCTTTTTCTTCCACTAGCCACTGCCAAAAAAATCTACCACCTCTGCTATATTTCTGTTGATTTGATGAAAAAAAATTTGTTTGTTGATTTTTAATATTTTAAGACTTTTTTTGTACGTTTTTGTTAATTTTTATATATATTTTTTTGTGTAGAATTTTAATGTTTTTAAATTTGTTTTTGTAGAATTTTCTGATTTTTACATATTTTGTAATGGTTTTTAAATTTTGTAATTTTTTGTAGATTTTTAAACTTTTGAAACCTGTCACGGTCGGCATATGGAAGATCCGTTTTATGGATCTTGTAAAAATGTTTTGCACGCACTCTCACGGCTGTTACGCGCAGGCAGTTTCCTAGTTTTTGTTCATTTTCTTTGTCCTTTTTAAATCAATAAAAATGTTTTCCTTCTACGACTTAAAAATGTAATTTTCTTTTATTTATATACTCTTAATTTTGTCAGTACACTTTATTTATAACCTTAGTTTCTTTTTCGTATCATTACAAACTTATTGATTGTATAAACTTTTAATTTCCAGTTTAAACTTTTAATTTACTTTCTAAGAAACTTTTTAATCTTTCTTGTCTAGGTCGCGTGTTTAATTTTCGCGAGTGATGCGCCGGCCGGTTAACTTTTAACTAAAAACTGCCGCTAACGCAACTCTGTAGCTAGGCACCTTTTCTTTAGGTTGCTTAGCAACGAAATTCATTACGGCGTCGAGCAACGGCAATTTCAAGAAATTATAAATTCTCCGCGTTGTTCGACTCTAACATTTTTGGTGATGCCAAGTTCTTCTGATGCATGGTTGCACCTTGCACTTTTCCAAAGAGGGGAGTTGCCAGCTTCAGTTTAATATTACACTACACAGGACATATAACGCAAACCAGAATTAATTTATGAAATTAAAATGGTGTTAAAAATCGCGTAACCAACGACGAAATTTTTATACGCTAGCTGTTTTCCTAATGATATTATTATTGGAGAAGATCAAGCAATTATTATAGAGCAGACACATAACAGAACTCATCGCATAGAGAAAATCGAATACAGATTGGAGAGAAGTATTATTAGCCTCAGATGGTAAAAAAAATTCAATAATAATCCAAAAGTTGCAATATCTGTAATAACAACAAGTACGAGAGACACCCAAAACTAATTCCGATAGGTCCAAGCTCCAATACCTAATAAAGAAGGAGAACAAATACACATAGATATATTTTTTGCGCGAAAATTAAGGTTTATTCCTTGTATAGATGCTTACTCAAAATTCACAGTTATAAAATGTATAGAGCATAAATTAAATATGGGTGGAAGGATTCTTGAGATTCTACAAATATTTCCCAATATCAAAAGTATAATTTTGGAAAAAGAACCTAGTTTTTGTAGCGCACAATTTAAATCATTATTGAATAAATTAAATATCCAAATTTTCTTTTGCATACCAAGACATAGCAATACAAACAGACAAGTAGAGCGAGTTCATTCAACAATAATTGAAATAGCTAGATGTTTGAAAGAAGAACATAACTTGATAAGTGATTTGGAGTCAATCATAAGAGCAGTACAAAAATAAAATACATCAATTCACTCAGTAACAGGGAAGCAACCATATAATATTTCATTTTATAAAGAAAACCATTCTGACTTAAAAAATAAATTGCACAAGAAAGAATTTTGAAATGTTATAATAAAAAAAGAATAAGTAAAAATTATTATCCAGGTGAAATAATATACGCTTGAAACGTCCCGTACGTTCTTCAATAGACGCATAGGACCTAAAAAGTTGTACATCAGCATACATTGAACTTTTGGAATATTTTATTTTATTTAATTTTCTACACATGACCTACTGCCGTTTTTGTGAAGGGGTATGAGAAATCATTCATTCCAAGCCGCAGGAAAAACACCATGTTTTAGGGAAATCAGTTAGGAGCTGATAAATGTGTTCAGCGCATTTTAAAAAAAAACAAGTGGGAATTAAGTCAGGACCGGATTTGTAAGATTCATTAAAATACGTTAAATATGTAAAAACCTCGTCTGAATAAATTGCTGGAATATTATTTCCGTTAACTGAGTTAAGTTGAAACTGGTATTTATTAGACAAAGAAATTAATTCGGCGGAATAGTTAGATTTGAAAAATTGTGCAAAGAAGTTAGCAATATCTTGAAACAAACACAAGTTCGCCTCTTTGTTTATTATTAAAGTCTTGATGGAATTTTCCATCGAAAATAAATTGATATTTTTATTTCAAGGGCAATATATTTAACAATATGATGAAATTAGAATGTAAGCAATTATTTTATAATCCTATTCAAAGTTTTTTCCATAAAACGTTATAAATTCAGTTTTATTTATCCAATAATTAATAATTGCAAATTAGTTTCAACTCTTCACATACTTCAACTTCACAGGTTATCTTTTAAATTGTCCACGATATGGAAAGAAGACAATTTTCTTAAAAATTTAGCTTTTTACTTTAACTATTAAAAATAGAAGAAATATATGCAAGAGCTCCTCCGCGATTGCCGAGTGATAGTACTTGACTGACTTTCCCAAATATCGTTGACGACGATGGCAGTGGTCGCTCGTTGGTGTCTTCCACATCGCCGCGCACGGCTGCGCATACGTATATTTTGACGCCGTCTAAATATATGTGAAGGCGGCTTAGACATCCTGCCCGCCCTGCAGGGAGGTGCTTTTAAGCACCTTCTGCAGCTCCTGCAAGGCGCGGATGGTGGTATCCAAAGCGCCACTGATATTGCGCCGTTGGCCTTGCGCCGTTTGCAGGCCCTCTGGGGTGCGCGCGATCGTGCGCTTGACCGTCCGTTGTGTTTTGGGGGTTGCAGCGGGTTCGGTCGCAGGGTGCGCCTTTAGTGCCCTACAGGCGCAGGTGGACTTTCTCTCTTCATTCTTCTTTTTCGGCCTGGGTTTCGGCTTCCGGGATGCTTGCTGTGTTGGGACCTTTCCTTGTCCACGTTGACCAGACCGCACATTTTGCACGACCCTCGGGAGTCGCATTCACCCGTTGTATGCGTAAGGGCTAAGCAATCATAGCAATAGCCCTGTGCCCTGGACACTGTAGCACACTGCGGTAGCAGAGCCGACACTGGAGGCAGTTATCGGTCTCTGCTGTGGGAGCCAGTGGGCATGTTGGTCGAGATGCCATGATGGTGTCGTCCTGAAAGTACAAGAGCAGACAGAGAAACGAGAAGTAGTTTGATACAGCGGATGATAAGCGGACATTTAATACGGAAATTTTGATATACAAGGAAAGCGTGGGTGGGAGCGAATCTTCTTTAATTACGACGAGGCCGCCTGGTTGAGGATTTCGCTGTGGCGTTTGCCATTTATAGCGCTTCTGAAGGTCCTTCAGATAATCCTCTTTCCAGCGTCAACTGAATTGGTGATGAAGCGATTTGAGTTTTTCCCATCGATTTATCCAGGAGAGGTCTTCCGCGTTTGGCTCAGGAATGGCTAATAGCGGTGCACCTCGAAGGAAGTGACCCGGAGTGAGCGCTGTGAAGTCAGCTGGGTCCTAGAATAGTGAGGTTAGAGGCCTCGAATTGAGAACTGCTTCAATACGCACCAACAGCGTCGTGGATTCTTCGAATATAAACTTGTGGGATGCAGCGGTTTTTTTGAAGTGGGTTTTAAAACTTTTTACTGCGGATTCCCACAAGCCGCCCATATGAGGGGCACTGGGTTGAATATATTACCAGTTTATTCCCTGGGGGGGCATATTTCTGCACAATGTCCGCGGAACATTCGTTAAGAAATTTAACGAAGTCGCGTTCGAGTGCGCGCTGAGCGCCAATGAACGTTTTACCATTTTTGAGGGATAACCTCGTCTGCTAACGAATCGGGCGAATGCTGCTCGAAAGGCTTCAGTAGTAAGGTCCGAGCATAGCTCGAGATGTACTGCCTTTGTGGAAAAACAGACGAATACAGCCACATACCCTTTTATGGTAGTGGTGGACCTCAGAACCGATGCTTTTATTTGGAATGGACCTGCAAAGTCTACTCCTGTTGTGGAAAAGGGGAGTGAGAAATTGCAGCGCTCAGGTGGTAGAGCTGCCATTATTTGCGTGCGCGTTTTCTGTTTGAAAAGCGTGCACGATTTGCATTGGAAAATGCATTTTTTAATGAGAGGCTTTAGTTTTGGTATGTAGTACTCTTGCCTCACCATTTGGAGCATTAACCGCATTTCTGCATGAAGAAGCAGGCGGTGTAAAAACTCCAGATACAACTGGAAGAGCCTTGAATCCGGAGGAAGGATTACTGGATGCTTCTCGTTGTATTGCATTGTAGAATGTTCCAATCTTCCAACGATACGTAGGAGCCCGTATCCATCCAGAAATGGGTCAAGAGCCAGAAGGGAACTCTTTTTACTTATTGGCGTATTGTTTTGTAAGGCGCTCTTTTCCGCCCCGAAATGGCGAGATTATGCCATTGCCACAAGCCGCGTTTTCACATGTTGCAACTCTTTGCACGTCAGATGGGGATTATGTGTTGTTGCCACCGATTTGGATTTGTTGCAGTCATTGTTCGCAAAGCGTAACACGTATGCAATCAACGGAGAGCTCGAGAGTATGAGGAGAAACGTTGAAGAATATTGTCCTCTTCCTCGAGTGCGTGATATGCTTCGACCTTGCGTTTCTCGGGTGGAGAAGCGCTACCTGCTTTCGGCTTTGGCCATGCCGAAATGTGGCAAGAAAGCCATTGTGGTCCGTGCCTCCAAAGTGAGGAGCCTATCAAATCATGCGGCTTGCAACCACGTGTGCCAAGATCAGCAGGGTTGTCTTGGCCAGATACATGGCGCCAGATGCCGCTGGGAAGATATTCTCGAATTTGAGAGGTACGGTTGGCCACATAAGTTTTCCAGGTCGATGGAGATTTTTTTAACCAGGCTAGTACAATCTCAGAATCTGACCATAAGAATGTGTTGCATGCTTGTAAGTCGAGCTGTTTTCGAACAGTCTAAGCTTACAGTTTTTATGGGGGCAACTTTGCCTATCGCAACCAAAAGTGAAGATTTTATTTGGTTGCGCACATGTGTGCGGATGTAAATCGCTGCGCAATATGCTTTTTCCGAGGCATCACAGAACCCGTGGATTTGGGTGTCTTGCCCTGGAACGACATTAACCCATCGAGGGATTTCGATGTGGCAAATGGCTGGCAGATTTTCTGCGAAAATGTTGCCATTTTGATAATGTTGCGGGTTTGGCGCTTTCATCCCAATCGCTGACATCCAGCCAGATTTCTTGGAGAAGCATCTTGGCCTGGATCATAACTGGTGACAGCCATCCTGCCGGGTCAAAAATGTTTGCAACAGAGGATAAAATTTGTCGCTTTGTGACCGCATTTTGGTGTGTTCCGGCAGAATGGTGTATGAAAATTTGTCCGTGAGTGCGTTCTATCGAATGCCAAGAGTTTTGGTATTGGAAGTGCTCTCTAATTTCAAGCAGTTGGAGTCCAGAAGATCCTCCTTCGGAAATTGTTCTAATATGGCCGGGTGATTAGCCGTTAATTTCTTTAGTATGAAACCAGTTGATTTTAGGGCGTTTATCACTTGAGCGAGTGATTCAGTGGCGTTATCGATGGTATGACTTCCGGATAGGATGTCGTCGACATACGTTTACCTCTTGAGAATTGTTGAAGCCAACGGGAATGTCGCTTTCGTGTCAGCGGATAGTTGATGCAACGTACGAATAGCGAGATATGGTGCACAATTGACGCCGAATGTAACCGTTTTTAGATTGAAATCGCTAACAATGGAGTTGGCCGATTTGCGAAATAGAATTCGCTGAAATTCTTTATCGTCCTCGTGTATGAGGATCTGACGTTACATTTTTTCAATGTCTCCATTGAACACATACTTATACATGCCACTGTAGAATTAGTAGCATGAGATCTGGTTGGAGAGTTGGACCAGTGTATAGCACGTCATTCAGGGATTTTCCTGACCCAGATTTTTTAGAGGCATTGAAAACCACACGAACTTTGGTGGTGACCTTATCTGGTTTGAATACCGCATGATGTGGCAAGTAAAATGAGAAGACCTTGCCATTCGAAGTTATTTCGCATGGGTCGGTAGATTCCATGTGATCAAGGTCGAGATATTCTTGCAACACATTGTTGTACATTGTACCTAACTCCCCCTTTTTCTGAAGCGATCGCTCCATGCTGAAAAACTGCTGCATAGCAGCCGGGCGGGATTTTCCGAGGGAGAGTTTTTCAGGAAACTCTTCCTTGAATGGAAGTCACACAATGTATCAACCGTTTGGTGCACGTGTCGTGGTTGTTGCGTATATCTGCTCACACGCTTGATCCTCGGGGGATATCTGTGGAGGTTGTGGAATTTCCTCCTCTTCCCAAAATTTTCTCAGTTGAGAGCTGAGTGTCTCGTTTGACGCTTGGACTTGCGCCGAGTATGACACAACATGTTCAGTTATTGGACCACTGAGAATCCAACCAAAAATGGTTTGTTGCGCAAGTATGCTACCGCACACCTTTTTTGTACCTTCCAGCAGAATTTGTGGAAGTATGTCGCTGTCAATGACCATGTCAGTCTGACCCGGTATGTGGCAACTGGGATCAGCGAGCTCAAGGAGTTTGAACTGCTGCCAGATTTTGCGACTAATGGTGGATGTTGGCAGATTTTTTGTCAGTTGCGGCAACACAATGGCATGAGCCTTTATCCTTTTCATGGCCTTGGATGCAACCAGTGTCAAAGGACAAAGCTTGGAGGACTTTTGTACGACTTTTCCACCCATGCCAGAGATTTCGAACTTTGAAGGTTCGAATGGAAGTTTCAACCGTTTTTGAACTTTCGAGGAAATGAAAGTTCTTTCCGAGTCCTGATCAATAAGGGCTCTCAGTTGAAATAATACCCCTTCGTGTTCGACTGCGACCATATCAGTAGGAAGGAGAATTTGGTTATCATTGGATTCATGCAATGGTTGAACCGGTGCGTGTTTTGAACAACACGGTAGCTCGCTGGAATCGCAGCTATTCTGCGTTTGTCGAACAGGAGATGTTGACTCAGCAGTTGCGTGCTGCACGTTTGGTGCATCCGTTCGCGGGGTGGAACGTTGAGCTTGTGGGCACCCATGGAACAGCGTGTGATGCCGTTGATGGCATGTCGAACATGACCACTTGCTCGTGCACTCATTGATGATATGAGTGCTGCTAAGTCAGTTTGTACACAGCTTAGCTTGTTTTACGAATTGTGTCCGGTTTTGCACAGACATCCATTTGAAACGTGGACAGAATCGAATAAGGTGCGGGGAGTTGCAACATTGGCAAGTTTCCTTTTCAGATTCTGCCACAAGGGTTTGCGTCCTTTTGAAGGACCTGTTTTGCGCAGAATTTTGATGAGCGACTGGTTTTTGTTTGCTTGGTTGAAGCCTATTGACTCTTTCAACGACTTCATATCTCGAGGTGAGAAAGTCGTTCATTTGTGACCATGAGGGTAGATATCTTCGAGAAGAGAGAGATTGTTCCCAAAGGGACAGGGTTGTTTCGGGGAGCTTTGATGAACAAATGTACACCAGCATCGGATCCCAACTATCTGTCGTAACTCCTTGGGAGTGAAGGACGGATAGGCAGTTGTTGATTGTATTTTGTAATTTCTGAAGTTGCTCACTGTTTTCGGATTGAATAGTGGCAAGAGTCAGTAAGGATTTGATCTGGTTGTCAACCTGGATCCGCTTGTTTTCGTATCGTGACCGTAAAGCTTCCCAGGCATGGTCAAAGTTATCATCACTCAACGCATATTGCTTGACGATGGAGCCGGCTTTGCCTTGCGTTTTGTACCGGAGGTGGTACAATTTCTGAGCACGGGAGAGCCTGGGGTGGTTAATATACACCGCTGTGACCATATCACGAAAAGCGGGCCATTCTTCATAGCCACCATAAAAGGTCTCCGTGTCGCATGCTGGGACTTTGAGGTAAATATTTGCCTCAGCCGAGGGTGGTTCCACGCGGGATGGTGGACTCGGTGTTGCCATCATTTTGATCAATGAAAGTTGATCGGCAATCTTTGCTTTTGTCACTTCATATGTATCAAGGCAGGCGCATTGTTTGCCTTGTACTGAACTCTTGAAGTCTTCAGGGAAACTTTCGCCTGGTTTCGAAAATACCAGATCGTAAACCGATTGAAGCGGTGCCCAATAATCATCTAGTGATTTGTCCTTTATCATGAGATACGATCCAGTGTGATAGGTCAACTGATTTGGATTTCCGGCGGGGGGATGTTGACCTTTCCCTGGCCGTTTCTTCCTTTGGGCCACCTTTTGGTTTTTTCCCGGTTTCGGACGTTTTTGGGGGACTGAGAAGAACTTTTGGGTTTTCACCAAAAAAAACCAAATAAAATATTTGTCCGCTCAGAGAACGTTCGCAAAATTCGAAGATGGAACACTCTTCGTGCCACAGAAATTTAAAAAAGGGAATTTAAATTGGTGGCGGTGTTTGTGTTTTTTTTTTTTTTTTTTTTTTAAATAGAGTCAAGCACGGACAACGGGACGTTCCTAAAATGATTTAAATTCGCGAAATTCGGAATTTAATAGTATGTATAATGTTTTGTAAAAACAAAAAATATAAAATAAAAAAAAAATCACAAACACTTTTCACTTATATATACGTGTAAATATACGTGTGGAAATAAACGTGTATTTGTAAATTACTGGTATATATAGGTATGTATATATTAGAAAATAGTAATATGTACTTGAAGTTTGTACGGATATTTTTTTTGAAAATTCCTATAGGGACGAAAATATCTCAAACTTAGGTTTGTACGCCAGAATAAGTACAAATGTACGTGCGCAATATACAAACGTATGTATATATATATTTGTTTGTGCGAACGTATGCACGAGAATCAGATGAGCTTCTCTGTTTATGTTTACAAACAGAAGAGTTTGTTTTGATTCGCTTCTTCGTCGCTTTAATGTCGCATTTGTTTTGTGAAGCTGAGAGCGCTTGATTGCACTGTTGGGAGAGTGCAGCAAAGAAAGATGAAAAAATTGCAAATATGAGAGAGCTTGAGAAATTTGATCAGCAGTACACAACTCTCGTTGCTAATGTAGCTATACGTGCTGGGAGAATGTCGCTGGAAGAGCGACTTGAACGTGTGAGTAAACACGTATGATGTTCTCAGAGTGGAGAAATAGGAATGTTGGAAAAGCAACTTGAAATTATTTGTACATGTATGTAAGTAAGTACATACTTATGAATATTATACTTTTCTATATGCTGCGAAGCAGACAAAATGATTTGGAAGTTGAACTGTATCGCCAAGTTCAACGCTCTGTGCGAACAACGGGGTAAACTCAGCCGTAGAAGAAATTTTTGCTGATGTTGTTCTTGCACAGTGGATTTGAGTAGGCAAGTAAACTGCAATTTTTGTTGGTTGAATACCGCTGAAAATTTTTTACATATATATATATATATATATATAATTGGTGGATTTTGCCTATTGGTATAGCGGAATATTTTCTACCAATTTTTGGTTGCAAAAAAGTTGCAGTAAAACCAACGGTAAGAAAATTTCCGCAATATTCATATATATACGTGGATATATATGTATATATGTTTTGCAGTTTACAAAAAATAATATCACTTTTGCGGGAAAAAGTTGTGTTATTTTCTGGTATTTTTTTTATGGAAAGCAGAACTAAATAATTTGTATTTTTATTATAACTGATTTTCGAAAATATTGATTTCTTGAAAAAATTTTACATAAAAAAAATGCATGCATATATCCGGAACATTTGCGAAAGGTTGCGGAATAATTAAAAGCATATATGAGCTCTTTATTTTGAAAGTGGTATAGGTCATTTCCAACTCATGGTCTTAAACGCATTGTTATTTTTGAACGAACACATGTATGGATGGTTCTACAATTATATACTAATAATAAGAAATGCTTCTCTTGGCTATTGGACTCTAACAAACAGGAGGTGAGGAGAGATACCAACAAATTACCCCTGAACTTAAACGACATGAAATGACTTATACCACTTTCAAAATAAACGGCGCATATCTTTTTTTCTCACGTTCAACGCTATGATGGGAATTACTAAAAAATGCTTTAACAAAAACTGTCAAACGTGAATCTGAAACACGATGGAGCGCCAGAATACAACCGGTTAGCGTTATCATCGATGGGCTAGAGAATGTAGTAGAACACTTAGAACAATTAGCAGAGGACACTTACACCACTAGTGAGACCAGCGAAGGCGAAGCAAAACTCTGTTGCATAATATATTAAATTTTATTTTCATAACATAGTTCATGTCTATGTAAGATTTCAGATTATTAAATCCGGGGATGAATTTTAGAGAAGCGTATCATGATCTGAAATCACTAGCGACTGCACAATCCGAAATTCGAGACACTCACTGTGAAGAAGCAATAGAAAAAGCGAAGTCTCTTAGTGAAAATGGGATATTGATATAGTAAAACGTGTAAGAAGGCGCAGTATAATGCCCGGAGAATCGGCTAGAGATGTTGGTCTTTCCGCAGAATGTGAAATTTCTCGCGTTAAGAAAGGTGAAATACTTACAAGATTACGCGAATAAATGACATTAATTTTAAATTTGGATTTGTCTTAGACGTTGGAAATGGGTTGAGCAAGGATAATAACAACTTAGAAAGAAACTGTAAGAACTTAGGTGAATTTTATAATACAGATTTTGATGGAACAGAAATTGTTATTGAAATATGTGACTGCAAAATATTAGTTCGCAGTAGAAAAGAAATTGAACCTAAAACTCCATTAGAATTACTTACTTTTATAATCTCGTATGGAGAAGATGTTTTGCAAACTTGCGAGTGGCACTTCAAATACTCTTGACTATCTCAGTATCAATTGCTAGCTGCGAACGTTCATTCAGCAAATTGAAACTGATTTTCACATATTTACGATCATATATCACTAATATATTTTCTTCAAAGGCAAGCAAAATTTGCACATAGATATTTGTTTTACTAATGTATTATAATCATATTATTATTAAATATGTATTTCAGTCTACTTATAGATGATATCTTCAGCCCATGATATAAATATAGGGAGGTAAAACCATTATCTCTTCTCGGCGGCCGGAATGTCTTTTTGATAAATCCCTCGCGAGGGTTAATAGGCTAGAACACTCAAGAAACTTTAAATAAAATCTTCTAACGGAAGTCCAAGGAATCGAGCAGTTTCAATGCGGTTTTGCCAAAAAGAAGTTGCTATTACAGATTTTTGTACGTTACAGACGAATAGATGATATGTGCTATACACCAGGCTGGGGCCATATACAGATATTTGGGGCAGAATAACGCGCATATCCTTCGGAATTGTGTATTTTTCATCGGCGCTGTCTGCAAAGGCGGGAGCCTGACTTTCAAAGAAATCACAGACTCTGCGTTCGTGTTGCTCTGGATCATACTACACCAGATCTCATCGTAGAGCTTATGCAAATGTCTTTTTATCTGCCTTGGAGGCGCAACTACATCAATCAATTGTAATTTGTGCTGGTTCTCAGACGTCTTAAGAAGATATTCCGTGGTAGTTCTAAGTGGGCAATTTGGCAGCCCTGGAACTTTCTCCGTTGCATCGATTTGAGGATTTTGATGCATCTTGTGCATTGTAGACAATTTCGGATGCATTTGTATTGAAGCAGAGACTATGTCACAACCAAAAGTTGTTGGGGTTCCACATTAGTAAAGTTATGCCATCGAAGTGGCTGTCCAGTTGTTATGTATGTGCAAGGTCCACGTCGTGAACAATACGGCCGTATGTACATTAACTCAGTGCTAAGTCCTGTGATGTGAAAAATTTGAAGAGACATGGGATATACATGTTTATTTTGCAGGATAATTTTCTTTTGTTGTTTCCAGCCTGCATTCGCAGAGCCATGAAGCTGCCGGACAAAACTAAGTTCCTCCTCTAAGCGGCGGGAAATGAAGCTCCCTCCGTCGTTGTCCTTCAACAAAATATTTTCCCCGGGCGCAAAAAAACCTCACTACGCCAGTAATGACCGGGCCAGATATCTTTCAATTAAATTTTTGTAATGAAGTTGTATGGAAAAATAAAACTTTATTTCGTCTTCCCAACAAGTTGATATTTTGAGCTACATCTGTTTACAATAAAACAGGCGATATGAGGGCTCACGGTGGGTATATATTGTTGGGTTTCGCCCGAACTTATATATAAATATACATACGTAAAAACATTATAATAATTGTTTTCATTTCTGACACAAACCTGGGGATATTAATATTTCGTGTGTGCAGTCTAAAGATGCAATTACGCGAGGAAATTTAGCTTTTAAATAAAACTTTGTTGCTGTCGCCTTTGTCCTTTTTCTTTTGTTGGATTTGAAATGAAATTCTCCTCGCAACAGAGCTAAATGGTGAGAAACCAACCTTATAACTCGGGATGCAGTAGTGGGAGAAACTCCCATTAAGTCCCCTCCGATCCTTTGCATGCAGCCCTTGGCATACAACCGTAACGTTATCAATAGCATTTCCTCGGTAATTAGTCCATTATTCCTAGAAGACATGTAATTAAGGACGTAGCACACGTTTTTTTTTACATATGGCTTACCATGTTATTTTCCATTCTATTCTATCCCGTATAATGGTTAGTATCATCATGCTGCTTCTTTGCTTATGCGAAAACTATTCCGGAAACTTTGTTCATAAATAAAAATAAAAAATAATAAATAAAAATAAAAAAATAAAACTTTATTTCGTCTTCCCAACAAGTTGATATTTTGAGCTACATCTGTTTGCAATAAAACAGGCGATATGAGGGCTCACGGTGGGTATATATTGTTGGGTTTCGCCCGAACTTATATATAAATATACATACGTAAAAACATTATTATAATTGTTTTCATTTCTGACACAAACCTGGGGATATTATTTTTACGTGTGTGCAGTCTAAAGCTGCAATTACGCGAGGAAATTTAGCTTTTAAATAAAACTTTTGTTGTTGCTGCCTTTGTCCTTCTTCTGTTGTTGGATTCGAAATGAATTCTCCTCGCAACAGAGCTAAATGGTGAGAAACCAACCTTATAACTCGGGATGCAGTAGTGGGAGAAACTCCCATTAAGTCCCCTCCGATCCTTTGCATGCAGCCCTTGGCATACAACCGTAACGTTATCAATAGCATTTCCTCGGTAATTAGTCCATTATTCCTAGAAGACATGTAATTAAGGACGTAGCACACGTTTTTTTTTTACATATGGCTTACCATGTTATTTTCCATTCTATTCTATCCCGTATAATGGTTAGTATCATCATGCTGCTTCTTTGCTTATGCGAAAACTATTCCGGAAACTTTGTTCGTCGTAATTTACGAAACATATTGGCGCCTATCTTACATTCCTTGGACTTTTGGCTGACGCTCTAATAGCTTAAACTCCGCATCACTCTCATCACTATAGTCCATTTTAATTACATTAATAATTTAATACTAATTAAGGTTTGATTAATTATACTAAATTGCAGAAAAACGACAAAAGTAATCCTTTTTGCTATTTTATCATGTTGTTAAGGTATGAGTAATCAGCTGTTTTTTAGTCGCAGGCAAGCTTGCATTTTCCATATTTAAATAGCCGAAGTTTGGCATTTAAATATAGATTAAATATGGTGTGGTGAAAGTGAAATTTCGTAGATAATTGCTAATCTATACTTAAATATTCCATCTGAAATTGGTCCTAACTAGGGCTAAGCATGTGACGGAATATTGTACACAAACTATTAATGACGGAATAGCGTTTAGTGAAAGTTTAGATATTATTGAGTCACTTCCAGAATTATCGGATAGATCCTACGGTAGGTGGAGAGAGGCTGCAAAAAATTCGATGAGATTGTATATCGAAGGAAGCATGAAGAATTTCGGAGCATTACCCATACTTCGAAAAAAATAGTAGGGAATGCCAATGATATCCTTACTAATCATGACACAGTAATAAACATAGAATCTACATTTTATAGGATGGAATTTGCTTACGCAGATAAACGACCAATCCACGTAATTGATCAAGAAATGAGAATATTAAGGCAAGGATCGAAATCTTTGACCGATTACACTGGTCGACGGCAAAAATTTACCAGAGACTCCGTTATGAAATTCGTATGTAAAACCACCCCCTGCATTGTTTTTTGCTTAACCAGATAGTTTTCAAGATATTAGCTTATCATTTCAGATTTTTGTTTTTTTTTTATGAAAAAAATTACTCTTTGAGAGGGCAGAATTCTTTACGTCAACCTCTGTTTAATTAGAAAAAAGATAAGCTATCATCGAAGAAAATCGATGCAAAACTACGTAAATTATAAGGGATCCAGAGGAAATTTACCAGATTTGCTATGGGAAGAGTGTTTATCGAAAATGACATTCCAAGTTACGCCTCAAGGAGGAAACTCCTTGGCTTAAAATCTCTTGCGGACAGAAGGTCATATCTGTCGCTGTTATTTGCCTACAATATTTTATCTGGCAATATTGACTGCCCAGATATATTTATTCTGTTTCGAGTACAGGAATCTAATATTAATCTCAGAAAGTTTACTGAGGGTTCACATAAGTCGCTTTATTCTTATAATGAACCGATAGCCAGAATCGTTCGCCTGTGTAACACATTCGCTCCGCAAATAAACTTCAACGACAGCCTTTATTGTTTTAATTTAAGCCTATTTGCACTATTTAATTAAATATGTAAACATGATTATAGTCTGTAAGAAATCTTGTTTCGATGACTGAAATAAATAAATAAAAAAAATAAATAAATAAAAATACCCAGGTTGCGCAAATTCAATGTATGTATACATACATATATTAAAGGTATAAAGTGCAAATGGGATATTATCCGGATAAACAATGACAATACTTTTTCGTTAAATAAATCAATAGTACTTTTAATACTCGAATTGTTTTATAGTATGTAGAGTGGTTGCAGGAAAGGAAGAGTGGTTGGGTTCAAAACCTGCTGTAGGCGTGTAGTTATAAACATGTATTTCCGTCACTTATGGATAAGTATGCAGGTAGATTTTCAAAATTATAAGACACGGAAAATTTTTAAAGCCTACACCTAAAGCAGGTAGTATTTTCTTGTCCCGGCTTCGTATAAAGAGGAACCTTTCTGTCTAGGTAAGATTTGATTTGTTCAATTTTATTCTTGCTCCGAGTATAAATATGAGTTAATGCGCCTTGAAACTTTATAACATCTGCAAGGCTCGCCGGAGATAGTTCAGTTCATAAGTCAAATTTCAAAACCGTGATTTATTAAAAAAAATAAAATGAGTAAAAGACGCGAGAATTTGAGTGTAATAACGATCCAGATATGTTCTGTTTCATGTGTGGCCAATATACTAGCATAAGGCGACGACGAGTGTTCTCAGATCATATGAAAACTGTATACTCCAAGTATTTTGGCATTGAGCCTAAAAATGCTGAAAAACCATGGACACCGAACACTTTGTGTACATCGTGTCGAGTAGAATTGTTTCAGTCGGAATCAGGACAACAAATCAAATTTGATACACCAATGATATGGAGAGAACCTACTTGCCATTCAATAGAGTGTTATATTTGTCAAACAAAAGTACTTGGCGTTGGAAGATCAAGAAGAGTAACCTATGCCAGCGTACCAACAGTGACATTACCAGTACTACATTCAACGGCAGTTGCGTATCCAGTTCCATTGTCAACAGTAATATCTGAGTACGGGGAATCAAGTTGTACTGAATTTCGCATGGTAAACGAGAGAAACGTTCTGTCACAAGCACAACTTAATGATTGGATAAGAGATTTGGAACTATCCAAGGAAAACGCCGAGATCCACACTTCTCGTATGCAACAATTTAAATTTGTGTCATCCGATGATAAGGTGATATATTGTAGAACTCGCCACGAACCATTTTCCAAACACTATACCAAGAAAGACAGTATATGCTACTGCAACGACATTCCTGGTTTATTCAAAGAGTTTGGTCAAACATATGATTCAAAAGAGTGGCGATTGTTCATAGACAGCAATAAACTGAGTTTGAATGCTGTATTATTTTGCATATTCGTAACAAAAATCTTCTATCCCGATCGCACATACAGTAAATACAAAGGAAACCTACGTGGAAATGCAAAAACTACTCAAATTTATCAAATATGAAGAGTATGGTTGGAAAATATGTTCTGATCTCAAAGTCGTTGCAATGCTATGCGGTCTACAAAGTGGCTACACCAAGCACTGCTGCTTCCTCTGCAAGTGGGATAGCCGAGTTCGTAAGGACCACTACGTCAGAAAGAATTGGCCGGAAAGAGTCGAGTTTACCGTTGGTGAGAATAACATCAAATACACCCCTCTTGTCAAGAAAGAAAAAATCATACTTCCACCCTTACACATCAAGCTCGGTCTCATTAAAAACTTTGTTAAGGCTTTGGACAAAGAAGGCGAAGCATTCGACTATTTGAAAACAATTTATCCAGATATTTCTCAAGCCAAGATAAAGGAAGGTATTTTTGTTGGACCACAAATAAAAAAGTTGATCAACAATAATCAATTCAAAGGACTACTCCCATCAGTTGAGGCAGCAGCGTGGGAATCCTTTGAAAAGGTCGTTGCTTCTTTTCTCGGTAGACACAAAAGCCCTAACTACGAGCAGATAGTGAACGACTTAATCAATATTTATGCGAAAATGGGTAAATATTAAAGGCTTATTAAAATTAGTTTCCCAAAATTCTATAACTTGTTTACCTAACTAATATTTTCTTTCCAGGCGTAAATATGTCTTTAAAAATTCACTTTGTGCACTCACATTTGAGCTTTTTTCCGGAAAATCTTGGCGACGAAAGTGACGAACGTGGCGAAAGGTTTCATCGGCAAATGTAATTAATTGACAATCGATATCAAGGATTCTGGGACGTCGCAATGATGGGTGATTACTGCTGGTTTCTCATAAGAGAAACCGATCCTAAACTGAATAAGCGTCAAAGTAGAACACATAATTATTTCGACTACATAGTAAAATCAAATTAAGATAAAGATTGCTAGAATATAGTATAAACATAAATAAATTTAAAAAAGTTAAAAATATGGGTAATTTCATTCATAAATTGAACTTTTAACTAAATAGAAAAAGAGCATAGCTAGATATTTCACTCTTCTTTATACCATACATACGTTTTGAGGTATACGTTGAAATTGCGCAACTGGGTATTTTTATTTGATCGCTCATAACTTACGTAGTTTTGCATCGATTTTTGATAGCTTATCTTTTTTCTAATTAAACAGAGGTTGACGCAAGAAAAAACATCTGGAAGTCAAGTTGTGGTTTTGGAATGCTGCCCTCGCAAAAGTAATTTTTTTCAATATTTTTCCATAAAAAAAAACAAAAATCTGAAATGATAAGCTAATATCTCGAAAAAAAAAATTTTATCGTCTTTCCGATTCTGTAAACTTTTTTGCTTGACCCGTTCGTGAGATATACGTAATTAAAGGGAGCCATTTTTTGGTTTTTTCGAATAACGGTAAATTGCAAATATCTCAAAAACGGTACCATAGAATCAAAAATGAACTCAATTTTCGAAATCAGGGAGTGATTTTACACACGAGTTTCATAACGGCGTTTCTGGTAAAGAGAAAAAGTTGAAATTCGTGGTCCAGTGTTATTATAGCGAAGTTAATCAGAATTAACCCTACTAATAAATAAAACTATTATGACACATGGTAAAAAATCCGAAATTACATAGGAACTAAATATTAAGAATCTCAAAACCGCCCTAAGAACATGTAAAACGGGACTAAATCCTCCTTTAAACCAAATACTTTTCACATTGGCTAAATGCCCTTGGGAAAGCACAGGAGTTTCACCCAAACAAAATGCTTTCAGAATTTGCTTTGAGTATCTCAAAAACTTTCCATCCAGAAAATAAAAGCTTCAAGTTATGGAGTCCTAGGAGTAATACACAAAGGATGGGAAATCAATTTTAAAACCATTTGAGATATCCACAAGTGAGAAATAATAACAAAACGAATTTCCCAAAACCAGAACCGATGGATACATCATCCTATAATCTGCCACTTGGTCAGCAAAAGCAATAAATAAAAATACCCAGGTTGCGCAAATTCAATGTATGTATACAGTACATATATTAAAGGTATAAAGTGCAAATGGGATATTATCCGGATAAACAATGACAATACTTTTTCGTTAAATAAATCAATAGTACTTTTAATACTCGAATTGTTTTATAGTATGTAGAGTGGTTGCAGGAAAGGAAGAGTGGTTGGGTTCAAAACCTGCTGTAGGCGTGTAGTTATAAACATGTATTTCCGTCACTTATGGATAAGTATGCAGGTAGATTTTCAAAATTATAAGACACGGAAAATTTTTAAAGCCTACACCTAAAGCAGGTAGTATTTTCTTGTCCCGGCTTCGTATAAAGAGGAACCTTTCTGTCTAGGTAAGATTTGATTTGTTCAATTTTATTCTTGCTCCGAGTATAAATATGAGTTAATGCGCCTTGAAACTTTATAACATCTGCAAGGCTCGCCGGAGATAGTTCAGTTCATAAGTCAAATTTCAAAACCGTGATTTATTAAAAAAAATAAAATGAGTAAAAGACGCGAGAATTTGAGTGTAATAACGATCCAGATATGTTCTGTTTCATGTGTGGCCAATATACTAGCATAAGGCGACGACGAGTGTTCTCAGATCATATGAAAAACTGTATACTCCAAGTATTTTGGCATTGAGCCTAAAAATGCTGAAAAACCATGGACACCGAACACTTTGTGTACATCGTGTCGAGTAGAATTGTTTCAGTCGGAATCAGGACAACAAATCAAATTTGATACACCAATGATATGGAGAGAACCTACTTGCCATTCAATAGAGTGTTATATTTGTCAAACAAAAGTACTTGGCGTTGGAAGATCAAGAAGAGTAACCTATGCCAGCGTACCAACAGTGACATTACCAGTACTACATTCAACGGCAGTTGCGTATCCAGTTCCATTGTCAACAGTAATATCTGAGTACGGGGAATCAAGTTGTACTGAATTTCGCATGGTAAACGAGAGAAACGTTCTGTCACAAGCACAACTTAATGATTGGATAAGAGATTTGGAACTATCCAAGGAAAACGCCGAGATCCACACTTCTCGTATGCAACAATTTAAATTTGTGTCATCCGATGATAAGGTGATATATTGTAGAACTCGCCACGAACCATTTTCCAAACACTATACCAAGAAAGACAGTATATGCTACTGCAACGACATTCTGGTTTCCTTTATCAAAGAGTTTGGTCAAACATATGATTCAAAAGAGTGGCGATTGTTCATAGACAGCAATAAACTGAGTTTGAATGCTGTATTATTTTGCATATTCGTAACAAAAATCTTCTATCCCGATCGCACATACAGTAAATACAAAGGAAACCTACGTGGAAATGCAAAAACTACTCAAATTTATCAAATATGAAGAGTATGGTTGGAAAATATGTTCTGATCTCAAAGTCGTTGCAATGCTATGCGGTCTACAAAGTGGCTACACCAAGCACTGCTGCTTCCTCTGCAAGTGGGATAGCCGAGTTCGTAAGGACCACTACGTCAGAAAGAATTGGCCGGAAAGAGTCGAGTTTACCGTTGGTGAGAATAACATCAAATACACCCCTCTTGTCAAGAAAGAAAAAATCATACTTCCACCCTTACACATCAAGCTCGGTCTCATTAAAAACTTTGTTAAGGCTTTGGACAAAGAAGGCGAAGCATTCGACTATTTGAAAACAATTTATCCAGATATTTCTCAAGCCAAGATAAAGGAAGGTATTTTTGTTGGACCACAAATAAAAAAGTTGATCAACAATAATCAATTCAAAGGACTACTCCCATCAGTTGAGGCAGCAGCGTGGGAATCCTTTGAAAAGGTCGTTGCTTCTTTTCTCGGTAGACACAAAAGCCCTAACTACGAGCAGATAGTGAACGACTTAATCAATATTTATGCGAAAATGGGTAAATATTAAAGGCTTATTAAAATTAGTTTCCCAAAATTCTATAACTTGTTTACCTAACTAATATTTTCTTTCCAGGCGTAAATATGTCTTTAAAAATTCACTTTGTGCACTCACATTTGAGCTTTTTTCCGGAAAATCTTGGCGACGAAAGTGACGAACGTGGCGAAAGGTTTCATCGGCAAATGTAATTAATTGACAATCGATATCAAGGATTCTGGGACGTCGCAATGATGGGTGATTACTGCTGGTTTCTCATAAGAGAAACCGATCCTAAACTGAATAAGCGTCAAAGTAGAACACATAATTATTTCGACTACATAGTAAAATCAAATTAAGATAAAGATTGCTAGAATATAGTATAAACATAAATAAATTTAAAAAAGTTAAAAATATGGGTAATTTCATTCATAAATTGAACTTTTAACTAAATAGAAAAAGAGCATAGCTAGATATTTCACTCTTCTTTATACCATACATACGTTTTGAGGTATACGTTGAAATTGCGCAACTGGGTATTTTTATTTGATCGCTCATAACTTACGTAGTTTTGCATCGATTTTCTTCGATGATAGCTTATCTTTTTTCTAATTAAACAGAGGTTGACGCAAGAAAAAACATCTGGAAGTCAAGTTGTGGTTTTGGAATGCTGCCCTCGCAAAAGTAATTTTTTTCATATTTTTCCATAAAAAAAAACAAAAATCTGAAATGATAAGCTAATATCTCGAAAAAAAAAATTTTATCGTCTTTCCGATTCTGTAAACTTTTTTGCTTGACCCGTTCGTGAGATATACGTAATTAAAGGGAGCCATTTTTTGGTTTTTTCGAATAACGGTAAATTGCAAATATCTCAAAAACGGTACCATAGAATCAAAAATGAACTCAATTTTCGAAATCAGGGAGTGATTTTACACACGAGTTTCATAACGGCGTTTCTGGTAAAGAGAAAAAGTTGAAATTCGTGGTCCAGTGTTATTATAGCGAAGTTAATCAGAATTAACCCTACTAATAAATAAAACTATTATGACACATGGTAAAAAATCCGAAATTACATAGGAACTAAATATTAAGAATCTCAAAACCGCCCTAAGAACATGTAAAACGGGACTAAATCCTCCTTTAAACCAAATACTTTTCACATTGGCTAAATGCCCTTGGGAAAGCACAGGAGTTTCACCCAAACAAAATGCTTTCAGAATTTGCTTTGAGTATCTCAAAAACTTTCCATCCAGAAAATAAAAGCTTCAAGTTATGGAGTCCTAGGAGTAATACACAAAGGATGGGAAATCAATTTTAAAACCATTTGAGATATCCACAAGTGAGAAATAATAACAAAACGAATTTCCCAAAACCAGAACCGATGGATACATCATCCTATAATCTGCCACTTGGTCAGCAAAAGCATTTGGTTATAATCAGACACCTCAACAAAAAAAGTTCGGTTAAAATCAATCATCCCATCCAAAAATAATTCAGGGTCAACAACAAGATGATAATGCACTGAAATGGCAATTTAACCAGTCAGTAAAATGGAATATGAATTTTAGTCAACAAAGGTTGAGAGCCGCGAATAAATAATTTAAATGAAAATATTTTTTTAATGCCTCCACTTGTCCTACATTTTCCGAACAGATACAGATAGCGGAATAGTGATGAGGATATTAATAGATACCGGTGCAACGAGTTGTTATATCAGGAAACGTATATATTATGTATATATATACTATATACTATATATATATATACTACATAACAACGGTAAGGAATCAGCAATTAAGAAGATTTGGATTTTGGTTCAGGGAAAGATTTTATGAAATATATATGGGGAAAGCAGAACTTATATATGGAGATAACAATAAGGAGAAATTATGTTTTGTGAACATGGAAGAAACTAACCATGGTGAAATATATATAAAGTGAACCCCTTGGGACAAAAAAAAAGCTTAAGTCGCCAGCCGATGATAATTCCGGCAACTCAAATAAAAAATATATTGTGGAGCAAAAAGGCTCTACAACCCCAACCGATGGTAATTCCGCCAAATCAAATAAAAATACTAACCGAACCCTTGCGCATCTTGCGCAACAAATATAAAAGTCTCGTATCATATATCAACAGAAATCAGCTGTTCTATCAATCAATCATCTATCAATAAAAACTTACAGGCGCCTGCGCAGCCATCTGGCGAATGTTAGCAACTGCTGGTAATGCGGTGTTAGTTCTAATCAAATATTCACAATAGTGCCATAGTACAAATAGATTTCATTGTGTGTTCACAATCGTTTATTTTTAACAAATTATTTTAATAAAATGTAGCTAAACAAAAGCACTTCGACTACACTGCTCTGAAAAATTAAACTTTTGCATTACCCTGGATCACCACTATTTTTTTTTTTATTTGCTATATCCCCCTAATTTTAAAAATGGTCGAAATTTAAAATTCTATGGATACGTTTTTGTTGGTTTTTTTTTTTTTTTGTTTTGTAAAATTTGCCTTTTTTGAAAAGGGAGATCCATTGATTTTATCATATCTCTGGAACGGGTTGCCCGATTTTGTTTGAGAAACCAGAGTATAATAGCAAATACAATTACCTTAAAATTGTTTAAATACCATTTTTTTTAAATGCCATGTCCGTCCGTCCGTCCGTTAACACGATAACTTGAGTAAATTTTGAGGTATCTTGATGAAATTTGGTATGTAGGTTCCTGAGCACTCATCTCAGATCGCTATTTAAAATGAACGATATCGGACTATAACCACGCCCACTTTTTCGATATCGAAAATTTCGAAAAACAGAAAAAGTGCGATAATTCATTACAAAAGACAGATAAAGCGACGAAACTTGGTAGATGAGTTGAGCTTTTGACGCAGAATAGAAAATTAGTAAAATTTTGGACAATGGGCGTGGCACCGCCCACTTTTAAAAGAAGGTAATTTAAAACTTTGCAAGCTGTAATTTGGCAGTCGTTGAAGATATCATGATGAAATTTGGCAGGAACGTTACTCCTATTACTATGTGTACGCTTAATAAAAGTTAGCAAAATCGGAGAAGGACCACGCCCACTTTTAAAAAAAATTTTTTTTTAAGTCAAATTTTAACAAAAAATTTAATGTCTTTACAGTATATAAGTAAATTATGTCAACATTCAACTCCAGTAATGATATGGTGCAACAAAATACAAAATAAAAGAAAATTTCAAAATGCGCGTGGCTCCGCCCTTTTTCATTTAATTTGTCTAGGATACTTTTAACGCCATAAGTCGAACAAAAATTAACCAATCCTTTTCAAATTTGGTAGGGGCATAGATTTTATGACGTTAACTGTTTTCTGTGAAAATGTGCGAAATCGGTTGATGTCACGCCCAGTTTTTATACACAGTCGTCCGTCCGTCCTTCCGCATGGCCGTTAACACGATAACTTGAGCAAAAATCGACATATCTTTAATGAACTTAGTTCACGTGCTTACTTGAACTCACTTTATCTTGGTATGAAAAATGAACGAAATTCGACTATAACAACGCCCACTTTTTCGATATCGAAAATTACGAAAAATTAAAAAAATGCCATAATTCTATACTAAATACGAAAAAAGGGATGAAACATGGTAAGGTAATTGGATTGTTTTATTGACGCGAAATATAACTTTAGAAAAAACTATATAAAATGGTTGTGACACCTACCATATTAAGTAGAAGAAAATGAAAAAGTTCTGCAGGGCGAAATAAAAAACCCTTAAAATCTTGGCAGGCATTACATATATAAATAAATTAGCGGTATCCAACAGATGATGTTCTGGGTCACCCTGGTCCACATTTTGCTCGATATCTGGAAAACGCCTTCACATATACAACAACTACCACCACTCCCTTTTAAAACCCTCATTAATACCTTTAATTTGATACTCATATCCTACAAACTCATTCTAGAGTCACCCCCGGTCCACCTTTATGGCGATATCTCGAAAAGGCGTCCACCTATAGAACTAAGCCCCACGCCCTTTTAAAATACTCATTACCACCTTTCATTTGATACCCATATCGTACAAACATATTCTAAAGTCACCCCTGGTCCACCTTTATAGCGTTATCTCGAAAAGGTGAACACCTATAGAACGAAGGCCCACTCCCTTTTAAAAATACTCATTAACACCTTTCATTTGATTCCCATATCGTACAAACAAAGTCTAGAGTCACCCCTGGTCCACCTTTATTGCGATACCTCGAAAAGGCGTCCACCTATAGAACTAAGGCCCACTCCCTTTTAAAATACTCATTAACTCCTTTCGTTTGCTACCCATATTGCACAAACGAATTCTAGAGTCACCCATTTCCCACCTTTATGGCGATATCTCGAAACGGCGTCCACCTATGGAACTAAGGATTACTCCCTTTTAAAATACTCATTAACACCTTTCTTTTGATACCCATATTGTACAAACAAATTCTAGGGTCACCCCTGCTCCACCTTTATGGCGATATCTCGAAACGGCGTCCACCTATGGAACTAAGGATTACTTCCTTTTAAAATACTCATTAATACCTTTCTTTTGATACCCATATTGTACAAACAAATTCTAGGGTCACCCCTGGTCCACCTTTATGGCGATATCTCGAAAATGCGACCACCTATACAACAACCACCACTCCCTTTTAAAACCCTCATTAATACCTTTAATTTGATACCCATATCGTACAAACACATTCTAGAGTCACCCCTGGTCCACGTTAATGGCGATATTTCGAAACGGCGTCCACCTATAGAACTAAGGCCCACTCCTTTTAAAATACTAATTTACACCTTTCGTTTGATGCCCATATTGTACAAACAAATTCTAGGGTCACCCCTGGTCCACCTTTATGGCGATATCTCGAAACGGCGTCCACTTATGGAACTAAGGATTACCCCCTTTTAAAATACTCATTAACACAATTCTTTTGATACCCATATTGTACAAACAAATTCTAGGGTCACCCCTGTTCCACCTTTATGGCGATATCTCGAAACGGCGTCTACCTATGGAACTAAGGATTACTCCCTTTTAAAATACTCATTAACACCTTTCATTTGATACCCATATCGTACAAACGCATTCTAGAGTCACCCCTGGTCCACCTTTATGGCGATATCTCGAAAAGGCGACCACCTATACAATAACCACCACTCCCTTTTAAAACCCTCATTAATACCTTTAATTTGATACCCATATCGTACAAACACATTCTAGAGTCATCCCTGGTCCACCTTTATGGTGATATTTCGAAACGGCATCCACCTATAGAACTAAGGCCCACTTCCTTTTAAAATACTCATTAACACCATTCGTTTGATGCCCATATTGTAGAAACAAATTCTAGGGTCACCCCTAGTCCACCTTTGTGGCCATATCTCGAAACGGCCTATGGAACTAAGCAGTACTCCCTTTTAAAGTACTCATTAACACCTTTCATTTGATACCCATATCGTACAAACGCATTCTAGAGTCACCCCTGGTCCACCTTTATGGCGATATCTCGAAACAACCACCACTCCCTTTTAAAACCCTCATTAATACCTTTAATTTGATACCCATATAGTACAAACACATTCTAGAGTCACCCCTGGTCCACCTTTATGGCGATATTTCGAAACGGCATCCACCAATAGAACTAAGGCCCACTCCCTTTTAAAATACTCATTAACACCATTCGTTTGATTCCCATATCGTACAAACGCATTCTAGAGTCAACCTTGATCATCCTTTATGGCTATATCCCTAAATGGCGTCCACCTATAGAACTATGGCCCACTCCCTCATAAAATGCTCTTTAATGCCTTTCATTTGATACACATGTCATACAAACACATTCCAGGGTTTCCCTCGGTTCATTTTCCTACATGGTTATTTTCCCTTATGTTGTCACCATAGCTCTCAACTGAGTATGTAATGTTCGGTTACACCCGAACTTAACCTTCCTTACTTGTTTCTTCTTTAATTCGTAAAAAATCGAAAGAGACAAAAACTTACAACTTTTATTAGATGATCGTAAAACTGTGAACATTCCAAATAAGGCAAGCTTTACTTTATGGAAATCCATGGATAAACGGTAATATTATTAACAATTAAGTGAATGAAGGGAAAATACGTATTTTTAATATTTTTGTTTATTTAGCTATTTAAGATACCTTTATTAAAGAAATTCTACAAAATTTAGTACTTGAAATATTTAAAAATAGTTTCTGCTTTTTTGCTTGTCTACTGTAATTTTCTGAATTTGATTTTCGTATAAGAAACCAATTATAATCCCCCATAATATTTTCGTTCCAGAATCCTCCATTGACTTAAGTTGTTGGTGAAATCGTTCTCCATGCTCGTCACTGACATCACCAAGATTTGAAGCGAAAAAATTCAAATGGAAGTGTAAGAAATGTATATGTAATTTAGAGGTTACAATTATGATGAATATACAATTTGGACCCCGATTATTTCCTAAAAAATTTGAAACAATCAGCCTAAATGAGTTCCAAGCAGCCTTTTCATCGGGTGATAGTAACGTCTCGAATTTTGAGCTCTGTAGTACTTTTCGGATTTGTGGACCATCAAAAACACCTTCAGAAATTTTTGAAGCGGAAATTTTGGAAATATTGCTTGAATATAATCGAATGTTTTTTAATTTTTCTTTAGCGCCTTAACAAAATTCTTTACTAATCCAAGCTTGATGTATAATGGCGGAAAAATCACATTCTCCTTTTTTATTAGAGCAGCATATTTTATATTGTGTGTGCCTACTTCGGGATTGGTTCTTGCTGGCCAGTCATACCTTACATAATGTGCGCTTCGATCTCGGCTATCCCAAAGGCAAAGAAAACAACAATGTTTTGTGTAACCACCTTGTAGTCCAGTTAGTAAAGCTACCACTTTCAAATCGCAACATATTTTCCAATCTTGTTTTTCATAATGAATATATTTTAAAAGTTTGGACATGGTTTCATAAGTCTCCTTCATATCTACGGCGTAAGCGAGGGGTATTGATGGCTTCTGATTGTCATTGTGTAATAAAACTGCTTTAAGGCTTTCTTTGTTACTATCAATAAATAATCTCCATTCACTTGCGTCATATGTTTGGCTAAGCTTTCCAAAAAGACCAGTTATATCATAGCAAAAACATATATTGTTTTTATTTCTATAAAAACAAGCATATGGCTTATGTCGCTCACGTTAGGTAGTTATCGTAACCTGTTTTTCTAATAAATGTCTTTCTTTTAGACGGCTTTGGGCAAAATCCATCTGATATGCTGGAGATTTTTGAAGACGAAGAAATAGGCGATGGAGGAACTTTAGTATACGTATCATGTTGATTTTCAGGACGTGGAACTCCATCTGAATCTAGCAAGGGAAGAGTAAAACCACCAGCTGAAATCGTGGGATAAGACCAAATCATATGTTTTCCAAATCCTTTTTTTTTTACTTAAACAAAAGTAACAGTTAGCATCATGATCACATGTTTCTCTCCACATCATAAGTTTTTCAATTTGCATCTATTCTCTGTGAAAAATGAGTATCATAAATATTTTTAATTAATAAATGTAATTGTTACTTACTGAGGGGAGGATTTCCATTTTTTTAAAATATATATACAGCTATCACAAATTGAATTTGGCGTCCAATATTGGCTCAAATTCTCAACATCTATTTTAAAATAATCCTTATATGAATTTTGTAGTGAAATAGTGAAATTTCTTCGCCCTTTTGCTGTAGTGTAAAAACCACATACTGTTATTATTCATTTTTTTAAATTCACTAACCAATTAATAGTTTTTTGCTGCTGTTGACAACTTGACTTTTCGCGATCAGGAATGCTAGTTAAATAACATTGAATGAACTAAATGAATTACTTTAAATAGTCCTAGGCCACTTCGATTTTCAAAAGTATGTATCTTTTTTTTCGTTAAGTTTGTCACAATCGACGACAATATACCATACAGGGCAGGCATCTAATGAGTCTGTAAATTTTTTTACCACTACCTGCGAAAGGGTTTGAAAAAAAGGGGCTTTCAAAAAAACTTCATAAGCTATGGGAAATGGCCTGTGCAGGCTGGAATGTTCAGTAGGTAGGTATAACAGCTTCTATGACGGAGTGATAATTACATTTTTTTGTTTTTATGATTTAAGCATTCTAAGAACATCGCAAGAAATATATCAAGGAAAAAGTTGTATTTATTTGATAACAAAAATATATATGACCATATTTCTTTCTTTTTTTTATTTCTTTCTTACGAAAACCCGCGTTGGCAACTTATATTTTCCATACAGTATGAGGAACTTTTTCTTATGATCTGCGTTTTGCCTTAAGAAAAATTGACGGGGAAAAATTTCTTGAGTGTCATTATGGAGTTTTCTCGTTTCTGGCGATTACCCAAATGTCATACCTAAATAATTTGTTTGTAAAAAACTATAATAGGCTTGATATGCAAAATTTTCGCTAAATTGGGTATTTTCACTTTATTTTCAATAAAACCAACATTTATTCATGTATTTTTACAAAATAAGGTTTCAATTATTTATAATATTTACAGTTTTAAGACCGTGAAATAAAATTGGTAAGTTTTTAAAACCTTCGATTTTTTATGAATTTTTGAAAAATAAAAAAATGTTCGATTTTGCAAAAAAAGAATTTTTTTTTTATATTTTTATGTGAATAACTCCACAACCGTCGATCATATAAAGAAATTTTTTTATCAAGACTTGAAGAAAATTTTGCGGTGAATCCAATGGTGTTTCTCTCAACGAATTTGGATAATTAATTTCCAAGATGTGATAAAATAAATGGAAAGACCTCCGTGAAAATTCGTGATTTTAGAAAAATAAAAAAAATTGTATCCATAGAATTTAAAATTTTTGGTGTTTTTGTACTAAGGGGGCCATAATACATCGAAATTAAATAGTTAGGCTTCAAAGTAATTTATCTTGTTGACTAGTGCTATTAATGCCCAAAGCTCGCAAATAGCACGAAAATCCATCTTTACAACCAAAACTTTATTTATAGATTTGGATTCCAATTAAGAGCGAAAAAGGGACCTGCACATAAAATCAGCAATTAGAAATAATATATAAGATATTGTGCAACAAAACGGTTCTACAACGCCAACTGATGAATCATACCACTTCGAAACCAAAAATTCAATGAAGTTACTTCAGGTAAAGAAATCCTTGAGGTCTTTACCGATAATGTATTGGGAATAAATAATTTAGAATTTGACGAATTTTCTGATAAATATATAAATAAGGAAACAAAAGCTATCAATATTCTGTTGTTGAGACAGGACATTATTAAAATAATAGAAAAAGCTCATAAAGATGTAAATATGGATCTACCCTTCAGAACTGATATTGCAGCAGAAATAAGAAATGAGGATGACAAACCAGTATGGGCAAAACAATATCCACATTCTATATCTGAAAATAATTCCTTTAATGAAAAAATTAAGGGTTTACTAGAAAAAAATATAAAAAGGCATAGTAATTCACCTGTTTGGGTTGTTTTTATAAAGGGAATAAATAAAGATGGGAGTCCTAAATTAAGGATGGTCATAGATTTTAAAAAAATTATGTCTGATAGGTATCCGATGACAAATTCAGAGGGTTTACTTTTTAATTTGGGAGAGTGAAGATATTTTTCAACAATCGATTTGGAGTCTGGAGAGTTTTCGGTAAATAATGCAAAATATGAGTATCTGAGAAGCAATGAATAATATTCTGCATGAGTAAATTGGTAAATTCTGCCATGTTTATGTTGATAGTATTATAACATATTCAAAAACATTAAAGGAACACATATATCATTTAAAGCATATAGAGTGCAAGCACTTGAAAAGGTTCATATGAAAATATCTATAGAAAGATCGAGATTTATAGAAGCCGAAATCGAATTTTTAGGATATGTTGTATTCTACAAAGTTATAAAAGAAGACCCAAAAAGGAAGAAAAAAAATCCAAACATTAAGCCATTACCTTTATGCCGTGAAAGATTTAGAAATTCACACGGATCATCAGCCATTGTCATTTGCAATGTCTAAAAGAAATCCCAATATAAAAATGAAAATATGGAAAGCTTTTATTGTGGAGTTTTCACCGAGGATAGTTTATAAACCAGGTACAACGAATATTTTTGCTGATGCATTACCCAGGCAACATTTAACAATTATAATAATAATTTAACAGATACGAATAAAGAATATTCAGATTCACGTGATTCACTGATTTCACAATACGCAACATTCGGCTGAAAGCAGCTATGAATATCATATTAAAAGAACGAAAAAGCCTTGAAATAATTTTAACAACATATACTAATAGATAAAAAAGCAAGAATTACCACTCAGGAATGAGTTTCATGTTATTGTAACATCAGGTTTTTAATCGAATACGATACACCACAAAATATTGTTTCCGTACTCTCTGAATATTTAAATACGAAAATTGTTACAGGAATATAATGCAAACCAGAATTAATTTATGAAATTAAAATGGTGTTACGAATTTTTTTTTACAGATTTCCTAATGATATTATTATTGGAGAAGATGAAGCAATTATTATAGAGCAGACACATAACAGAACTCATCGCATAGAGAAAATTCGAGAACAGTATTATTGCCGCAGATGGTAAAACAATTTCAACAATAATCCAAAAATTGTAATATCTGTAATAACAACAAATACGAAAGACACCCCAAACTAATTCCGATAGGTCAAGCTCAAATACCTAATAAAGAAGGAGGAAAATTACACATAGATATTGTGACGAATATTAGTGACACTAAGTGATACTCACATCATTAATCTGATACTAAGTAAATAAAACAAAAACAACAATAAAGCAAGCTGTCACACTTGTATGTACGTAAACAAATTAATCATTATGTCTACACACATATATACAAGGCAATAGAGAGAGATACTCACAAACGCATGTCATCATCAGCCGCTCACATATACACACGCATATGGATACAAATTACAAATATACGTGTATATAGCTGGTAAACAAGTATCAGGTTCACGAAATTACTAGACCTTGGAAGAAATGGATGAACGAGGAAACCGAAGAGTATAAAAGCAGCACAAGCTGAGGCATCACGACCTCAGTTTGTTTTGAACACGCTATGAGTTGCGAAGTGAAGTTTAATTGTGAAGTACTTTCAAAGCAGTATAATAAAGACCATTTTGTACTACAGAATATTTGAGTGGTTTATTCAACAGTTTAGCGATACGAACGTAAGCAGAAGTTTGCAAATAAGCGGAGTTCCCTGAAATTCGTTACAATTGGTGTCAGAAGAGGAATTTTTGAATATATTCCGAAGATTGGGAATACAACTTGGACATGGCAAATTAGATCGAATTTACGATCCACCAACTGAAGGAGGAGTTGGAAGTCCGTGGATTGGCTAATACTGATGTAAGGATGACCGTTAAGAAAAGAAAAATGTTCTTCGCACATTTGAACGCAATCGAAAAACAACTAATTTATTCCGTTTTCTTTGTACAATAAAATTCGACTGAAAAATATTTGAAAAACATTTTAATAATTTCATATTTTCTTGACTCGTCGTTCATTGGCTACTTTGTCGTGAATTCAAAAGTGAGAGTAAAGTAAAGTAGCACAAAGTGGTTTTCTGGATTGCCTTACACTGGCAATAAATCCCAGCTACAAAGACGACTAAGTGTAGCTATGGTATTTGAAGGAGTATGCTGTGGAGTATGACTTTCATTCTGATAGCGACAAAACAACAACAAAAATGGAAGAAAAAAACGAAACAGCAACAGTGATCTGCACAAACATCGACAATGGTATCTCAGCTTGAGTCACAGGAGGCACGCATTTCAGAAATGGCGTCGCAAATGTCATCTCAACTGGAAGCGCAAGAGGCACGTATATCTGGAATGTCGACACAAATTTCGGAACAGGTATTATCGGAGCTCTTTGCGAAACTGGAAGAGCAGGATGCAAAAATTTTACAACTCGAGGACAAAATTGATGCCGAGATAGAAGCGTTGAAATGGCTTATGCAACAGTTACAACTAAATTGCCCAGCTGTTCCAGCGAGCAATCCGAAGGTAAAAACTCCATCTTTTCATGGTTCTGTTTCTTTCCAGGTATTCAAGCTTCAGTTTGAGAAGACGTCAGCATTGAGCAACTGGAATGCGGAAGATAATTTTGCTGCACTGTTCGTGGCATTGAAACGTCCTACAGCTGAAATCTTACAGACTATTCCAGAGTACGAACGGAACAGTTATGAAGCATTATGGCCGCTGCCGAGAGACGTTATGGAAGTAAGGATAGAAAACAGATATACCAACTTCAGTTGCAAAACCGTTACCAAAAAGCGAATGAGACTTTGCAGGAGTTTGCGTTGGATGTTGAAAGATTGGCTCATCTCGCAAATGCAGCGTCATCCGTGGAATGCACCGAGAGAGTTAAATTTCAGAGCTTTATAAATGGAATACGGGATGTCGAAGCGAAACGAGCTACATACGCGAACCCAAAGCCAACGTTTGCTAAAACGCTATCCCATGCCCTGACTCAGGAAACAGCGCACTTTTGAGTAAGCTTGCATACAAAGCTCATCGCGTGGAAGTGGAAAGACCATATTGGGTAGACACAATTTTGGAAGCACTGAAGGGATTACAACAGAAAAATGCCGGAGTTATAAATTGTTTGTTGTAAAGTGTTTCAAGTACGGTAACCCAAGTCACATTCGGTAACCCAAGCACATTGCACGTCATTGCAGCACCGGTCATAGTAGTTCCAACTTGGCTGGTCGTAAACGCAAAACTGGAGTAGATAAGCAAGTTTGAGTGAGATGTAAAGATCGAGAACTTGCCCCAGCTATTGAATGTCGTGTGATACCTATCTCGAATCGAGCAGTCTTACCGTCAAAGGAAATGTGGATGGCAAGGAGCGTGTACTGACTGTAGATACGGGCGCATCTCATTTTTTAAACCAATCTGATTTGGTCAACAGGAGAGTAAAGCCATAACCTGGAGCAAAATTGCGTACGACTACTGGCGAGTATAACCAAGTCCAGGGAAAAGTGGTATGTGAAGTCTTAATTTGGAGGTCATTGTTCTACACAAATTCGTTGTGGCAGAGATCGTTGATGAAGTCATAGTGGGAGTGGAGTTCTTAGTTGACTATGACATCAGGATGTTGTGAAACGTCGGAACGATACTGATTATGTGAAGCCAATCCGTCAAGCGCAAGCTCTACGAAGTAGTTCATTTGCCAAACAAAAGTGTGTGAGGGAACGGTTCAAGATAATGAGGAGTAGGATGAAACACAGGTACGACAAGAATAATAATTCGGCAGGTTTCTTGGAGGGAGATTTGGTACTGCTATACAACCTTCACCGGCGGAAAGGTGTTCAATCCAAATTTTGGTGCAGTTGGGGAGGCCCGTGCAGAGTTGTGAGGAGGATCAGTTATGTCATCTACCGCATACAACAATTGGGAAACGACAAAATAAAAGGGTGGTTCATTTGGAGAGGCTAATCTGATACTAAGTAAATAAAGTCACAACAAAAATAAAGCAAGCTGCCACACTTGTATGTACGTAAACAAATTAATCATTATGTCTACACACATACATACAAGGCAACAGAGAGCGGTACTCACAAATGCATGTCATCATCAGTCGGTTACATATACACACGCATATGGATACAAATTACAAATATACGTGTATATAGCTGGTAAACAAGCATCAGGTTCACGAAATTACTAGACCTTAGGAGAAATGGGTGAACGAGGAAACCGAAGAGTATAAAAGCAGCACAACCTGTGGCATCACGAATTCAGTTTGTTTTGAACACTCTATCAGTTGCGAAGTGAAGTTTAATTGTGAAGTACTTTCAAAGCAGTATAATAAAGACCATTTTGTACTACAGAATATTGGAGTGTTTTATTCAACAGTTTAGCGATAGAACGTAAGCAGAAGTTTGCAAATAAGCCCTGAAATTCGTTACAATTGGTGTCAGAAGAGGAATTTGTGAATATATTCCGAAGATTGGGAATACAACTTGGACATGGCAAATTTGATCGAATTGACGATCCACCAACTGAAGGAGGAGTTCGAAGTCCGTGGATTGGCTAATACTGATGTAAGGATGACCGTTAAGAAAAGAAAAATGTTCTTCGCATTAATTTGAACGTAATCGAAAAACAACTAATTTATTCCGTTTTCTTTGTACAATAAAATTCGACTGAAAAATATTTTAATAATTTCATATTTTCTTGACTCGTCGTTCATTGGCTACTTTGTCGTGAATTCAAAAGTGAGAGTAAAGTAAAGTAGCACAATGTGGTTTTCTGGATTGCCTTACAACTCGGCCATACCTGCAGCTTCGGATCGACCTCGATTAGTGACCAGTAAATTATCAGTATCCTCGTCGTCGATATTATCTAAATCATCTTCAAAAATATCGAGAAGCACACACCATGGTTAAATTTTGTCACTTGAGTAAACTTAAGAGTAATGCTTTCTAGTTCGTTAAGCCCCAGGTATGTCTTGTACGACATACCGATCATTACCAAGAATTCGTGATATTTGGAATGGACCTTTGTACCGCGGTTCAAGTTTGCGTGAATTGCCAGTACTAGGTGGCTCGTATTCAACCACTACCAAATCGTCGACGATATACACTTTCGGGGTTTTATGGTTTTTGTAGTAGCGTTGTTTTCTTTTAAAACGTTCCATCTGTATACGTTCAGCTGCCTCTTCACGATCTTTTATCAAATTCTCATTCGTTGATTCATCATTTTGTAGCGCAAGTACTATTTTATTTTTCAAAATATCGCGTGGTTTAAAACTGAATAATAACTCCTGAGGTGACCTCGATGTAGTTTTATTACGTATGCTGTTGATAGTCCATTGAATTGCTCGTAATGCATCGTCCCATTTCTTATCACTGTTAACCGAAGGCAGTAACATCGAAAGTATTGTTTTGTTACATCTCTCCACCAGTCAATTTGCCCTTGGTGTTCGAACAGCGTTACAAATTTGTTGGATGTCATTTTCTTTACAAAAATTCTTAAAATCCTTGGACGTAAATGCCGTTCCACGATCTGAAATGACTCTACCTGGCATCCCCACGTAACTACTTAATTCATTAAATACCTCGATATTGTGTTTTTAATTGCTGTACTCTTGACTGCGCGCACAATAGTGAAACGTGTAAAAGCATCGATAATAACGAGAATATGTTCATTGCGCTTTGAACTTTTCGGAAACGGACCTAGGTGATCTACGTGTACAGTTCGGAATGGTATAAGTTCTATTTCTCCAATATGAAGTTCGCCTTCCTGTTTACCCCCAGGTACTTTATTGTACGTACAATCAATGCATGATTTCAAGTACGACTTAACAAAATTGCGCATGCGCGCAAACCACATATACTCATTTATTCGTGCAATCGTTTTCTCCAATCCGAGGTGTCCTGCTTTATCATGTGCACTGTTAACAATTTGCCAGCGCAAAGCTTTTGGCACCACCCAAAGATTCTTCCCCTTTACTTTTTTGAATAATCTACCATGATTTAAAACAAATTCTTTGCTTACCATAGGATCGCCTTGTTGGAACTTTTCTACCAATCCTTTGATTGAGTTATCCTGGAGTTGCATTCCAAATAACCAATCGTCGTTGCTAACTTGAATTTTGCCAATCCGCAAAGATGCCGTTTCTAAGTCCCGTGACTCTTCGACAGGTGCACGGCTCAATGCATCTACGTAAGCCATTCGTTGACCAGCGCGATGTTCAATCTCAAGATCATATTCTTGGATACGAAGCCACCACCTTGCTATGCGTGGTATAAGTTCACGTTTACTCATAACTGTTTTAAGTGCATTACAATCTGTGATCAAATTTACCCGTTTGCCATAAATATAATATTTAAATCGTTCTACGAATTCAATCACTGCGAGAGCCTCAACCTCGTACCTATGAAACTTTTTCTCGTTGTCGGTAGTTGCACGACTGTAATAGATAACCGGCTTCCAATCGTCGCCCTCTTTTTGCATTAATGCACCAGCTAGACCCACTGTACTCGGGTCTGTATGTACTTGATGCTCAGCCTCGACACTATAGGCGGCAATAACCGGACGGGATACGAGAATTGACTTTATCTTTTGATACGCCTTTTGCTCTTGGTCTGACCACCTGAATACTACATCTTTCCGCAATAATCGATTCAACGGAGCAGCGATAATAGCATAACCCGGAACAAATTTTCTAAAATATCCTCTTAAACCGAGAAACTGTCTAACTTCGGATATACACTCTGGAGTTTTAAACTGACGCAATGCCTGTGTTTTAGCTAAACCAAGAGAAATACCATGAGGAGCTAACTCGTGACCCAAAAACTGTATCGTTAATTTCAAAAATTCACACTTCTGTAGATTGAGAGTAACGTTAGCTTTTTGCAAAACTTTCAAAACACGCTGCAACTTATCATACATTTCATCCACGTTTACACTACCGATAAGTATATCGTCCATATAACTTATCACGTCATCAGGTTCAAGATCATCTTTAATTTTCGCGATAAACCGTTGAAAAACAGCCGGGGCATTTTTAAGCCCAAACGGCATGCGCTTAAATTCATATAAACCTTCTGTCGTGATAAAAGCGGTAAATTGTCTACTATTTTCCTCAATAGGAATTTGATAGTAACCACTATTAAGATCCAACACCAAGAAATACTTAAAACGCTTTGTCTTTTGTAACTCTTCTTCAATATTTGGCGTCGGAAATATTTCCTTGCGCATGTGTTGATTTAAACGTCGGAAATCTACACACAATCTTTCGCCCCATTTTTCTTTTTTACTAAAAGCATAGGACTAGCATATACGGAATCAGACTTACAAATTATATCATTATCAATAAGTTCTTTTAACATATCCGCGATTAACTGTTTTTTAGGCTCAGGAACACGAAATGGTTTTTGAACAATAGGATTGTTAGTATCCAAATCGATTTTCATTTTTACGAGCTCTGTACGTCCAATTTCACTCATATCCGTTGCAAATACCTTACAATATTTATTTATCAAACTAACCAACTTATTTATTTTATCATTTTTGTCTACGCCGCACTTTATCTCATCGTCATTAATTATTTTGCTATTATTTAAGTTAACGTTTTTATTGCATACATTTATAACACTAATTTTGCCGTCTGAAATCACCATTTGCATATTTTTAAACACATCTTGTCCCAGTAACACATCTACTGTCAAAAATGTATCACCAACTATGTAAAGATACACATCTTGCTCAATACCGTCAACCTTCAAATTGACACGTACTCTTGAATGGGCATATATCACTCCGCCACAAAACCCGCTTATCCTTAAAGCACACTTTTCTTCGACACCTTTTATTTGATCTGCCCCTATTTGACTGATCATTCTACACTCACTACCTGTATCGATTAGGGCTGTGAACGTTTTATCGTTTATTGTAACCACTTTCTCAAAATCTTTTTCAGGAATTACCGTTTCATATTCCGTTTTGGTCGTACGCGTCGAAGCACATTTCTTGCCACAATTTTCAGGCTCGGTTTTAGGATGCACTTTCTGACAGTCGTTGCACCTACGTCTACGTTGTGGTTGAGGACATTTCGATGAAATTTGCCCCTTTTGTTGACAATTGAAAGATATTAACTGTTTATCACTTTCACGTTTTTCACCGTCTCGCGTTTCACCGTATTTTGTTTCAAAATTTGTTTTTTCAGGTTTAAATGTACGCACGGGTAAGTTTTAAAGTAATCTATTACTGTTTGTCGAAATTCGCGGATTGAACTAAACCGATTATCAGCAATAGCAATTTGAAATTCACGTTGTTTAATACCGTCTCTTGCGCATTTAACAATAGAGGATTCACTTAGCCCGAACCTCTTACCTAACGCACCGATACGGAAACAGTAGTCAAGGAGACTTTCGTTTGGTTTACGCGTCGTTTGACATATTTTAAAATGTATATCAGCTTCATCTGGCACACAACTAAACTCTTCACATAAACATTTCGATAATTCACTCCAACTTGAATACAATTTTTCAGTAGAGTCCAGCCAGAGCTTTGCTGCACCTTTGAGTCGACTATACACCGCTAATAAAAATCATTTTTCCTCCCACTGATAAGCTTGGACCGCGCTATTTACGCGTTCTACGAACTGTTCAACAGATACCGACGATTCGTTTGTTGGATCAAATTCCGGAATAGTCTCGGCGATTTCCTTCACTGAATATCCACTACGCTCAGTCGTTGCAATAGAACTACCAGCAGAAGAAGTTGCCCGCTCTTGATCACTGCGCGTAGTTGTTGCAGTTACATTTTGATTGGATTGCAATTGATGTATCAACGAACTAAACATGTCCCGTAATTCATTAATTTGGTCCTGTATATTTGCACTAGCGATCTCGATACTATCCGACCCAACAGCTTCGCACAAACGCAAAACTAGCTCATTTTTCAGGTCTTCAGTGGACAAACCTCTTTCGTTCAAAATTTCTTTTAAATCCATTAATTTTAACGTATTTATCTTAGCAAGAGGCATTTTGATTACTTAGTCATATATTTACGTTTAACAACTAAATCAAATTATTTCTGTAAGATACGTTTTAATTTGCCCGTATGGATTTACCCGCTTCTGAATTTGTAAGGATGGCCGTTAAGAAAAGAAAAATGTTCTTCGCATTAATTTGAACGCAATCGAAAAACAACTAATTTATTCCGTTTTCTTTGTACAATAAAATTCGACTGAAAAATATTTGAAAAACATTTTAATAATTTCATATTTTCTTGACTCGTCGATCATTGGCTACTTTGTCGTGAATTCGAAAGTGAGAGTAAAGTAAAGTAGCACAAAGTGGTTTTCTGGATTGCCTTACACTGGCAATAAATCCCAGCTACAAAGACGACTAAGTGTAGCTATGGTATTTGAAGGGGTATGCTGTGGAGTATGACTTTCATTCTGATAGCGACAAAACAACAACAAAAATGGAAGAAAAAAACGAAACAGCAACAGATATCTGCACATACATCGACAATGGTATCTCAGCTGGAGTCACAGGAGGCACGCATTTCAGAAATGGCGTCGCAAATGTCATCTCAACTGGAAGCGCAAGAGGCACGTATATCTGGAATGTCCACACAAATTTCGGAACAGGTATTATCGCAGCTCTTTGCAAAACTGGAAGGGCAGGATGCAAAAATTTTACATCGAGGACAAAATTGATGCCGAGATAGAAGCGTTGAAATGGCTTATGCAACAGTTACAACTAAATTGCCCAGCTGTTCCAGCGAGCAATCCGAAGGTAAAAACTCCATCTTTTCATGGTTCTGTTTCTTTCCAGGTATTCAAGCTTCAGTTTGAGAAGACGTCAGCATTGAGCAACTGCAATGCGGAAGATAATTTTGCTGCACTGTTCGTGGCATTGAAACGTCCTACAGCTGAAATCTTACAGACTATTCCAGAGTACGAACGGAACAGTTATGAAGCATTATGGCCGCTGTTGAGAGACGTTATGGAAGCAATCATAGAAAACAGATATACCAAATTCAGTTGCAAAACCGTTACCAAAAAGCGAATGAGACTTTGCAGGAGTTTGCGTTGGATGTTGAAAGATTGGCTCATCTCGCAAATGCAGCGTCATCCGTGGAATGCACCGAGAGGGTTAAGGTTCAGAGTTTTATAAATGGAATACGGCATGTCGAAGCGAAACGAGCTACATATGCGAACCCAAAGCCAACATTTGCTGAAACGCTATCCTATGCCCTGACTCAAGAAACAGCGTCACTTTTGAGTAAGCCTGCATACAAAGCTCATCGCGTGGAAGTGGAAAGGCCATTGTTGAGTCGCGTGCAGTTGGCAGATATTCCTAGCGTTAAAATCCAAATAAAACACCAAATGATGATAGCGCTGAAATCTTTATTAATTTTCTTTAAAGATTGCATATTAGATATTCAATTGTTTAGAACTTACATTTGTGCCTTCTATGTGCTATATATATATTTATGCACACGCTCACTCTTCAAATTCTCAAGACTGAATAATTATGATGAAAGGGCAAAAAATCAATTTAGCTTTCAGTAAAGGAATTTTACCTAGCGGTCAACTAACGGCTGTATATGCCGGTGAATATATTCGTATTGCAGCGTATGTACATGCATTCGTACATTTGTATAGTCATATGTTGGTACATAAATATGCACGTACATATGGGAATACAAGTATACAGGTACATATGAACATATGTATAAATTCTGTGCACCGAAATTGAGGCGATGGAGAGCGGATAGTAACTAAAAGTGAGAAATATCAAAGGCTGCTGGAAGTACACTGTGCGCCACTTAACAGCCATATTGGGTAGACACAATTTTGGAAGCACTGAAGGGATTACAACAGAAAAATGCCGGAGTTATAAAGTGTTTCAAGTACGGTAACCCAAGTCAAATGCGGTAACCCATGCACATTGCACGTCATTGCAGCACCGGTCATGGTAGTTCCAACTTGGCTGGTGGTAAACGCAAAACTGGAGGAGATAAGCAAGTTTGAGTGAGATGTAAAGATCGAGAACTTGCCCCAGCTATTGAATGTCGTGTGATACCTATCTCGCAAACTGGAAGGAAATCGAGCAGTCTTACCGTCAAAGGAAATGTGGATGGCAAGGAGCGTGTACTGACTGTAGATACGGGCGCATCTAATTTTTTAAACCAATCTGATTTGGTCAACAGGAGAGTAAAGCCATTACCTGGAGCAAAATTGCGTACGACTACTGGCGAGTATAACCAAGTCCAGGGAGAAGTTGTATGTGAAGTCTTAATTTGGAGGTCATTGTTCTAAACAAATTCGTTGTGGCAGAGATCGTTGATGAAGTCATATTGGGAGTGGATTTCTTAGTTGACTATGACACAGGATGGTGTGAAACGTCGGAACGATACTGATTATGTGAAGCCAATCCGTCAAGCGCAAGCTCTACGAAGTAGTTCATTTGCCAACAAAAGTGTGTGAGGGAACGGTTCAAGATAATGAGGAGTAGGATGAAACACAGGTACGACAAGAATAATAATTCGGAAAGTTTCTTGGAGGGAGATTTGGCACTGCTATACAACCTTCACCGGCGGAAAGGTGTTCAATCCAAATTTTGGTGCAGTTGGGGAGGCCCGTGCAGAGTTGTGAAGAGGATCAGTTATGTCATCTACCGCATACAACAATTGGGAAACGACAAAATAAAAGGGTGGTTCATTTGAAGAGGATAGCAGCGGTTTGATCGAGAGATTTGTCTGATCGGGAGGGCAGTGTGCCGAATATTAGTGGCACTAAGTGATACTCACATCACTAATCTGATACTAAGTAAATAAAGCCACAACAAAAATAAAGCAAGCTGCCACACTTGTATGTACGTAAACAAATGAATCATTATGTCTACACACATACATACAAGGCAACAGAGAGAGGTACTCACAAACGCATGTCATCATCAGTCGGTTACATATACACACGCATATGGATACAAATTACAAATATACGTGTATATAGCTGGTAAACAAGCATCAGGTTCACGAAATTACTAGGCCTTAGGAGAAATGGGTGAACGAGGAAACCGAAGAGTATAAAGGCAGCACAACCTGAAGCATCACGAATTCAGTTTGTTTTGAACACTCTATCAGTTGCGAAGTAAAGTTTAATTGTGAAGTGCTTTCAAAGCAGTCTAACAAAGACCATTTTGCAATACAGAATATTGGAGTATTTTATTCAATAGTTTAGCGATACGAGCGTAAGCACAAGTTTGCAAATAAGCGGAGTTTCTTGAAATTCGTTACAATATATTTTTTGCGCGAAAATTAAGGTTTATTACTTGTATAGATGCTTACTCAAAATTCACAGTTATAAAATGTATAGAGAATACATTAAATATGGATGGAAAAATTCTTGAGGGTCTACAAATATTTCCTAATATCAAAAGTATAATTTTGGATAATGAACCTGGTTTTTGCAGCGCACAGTTTAAATCACTAATAAATAAATTAAATATCCAAAGTTTCTTTTGCACACCAAGACTTTAGCAATACAACCAGACAAGTAGAGCGAGTTCATTCAACAATAATGGAAATAGCTAGATGATTGAAACAAGAAAATAACTTGGTAAGTGATTTGGAGTCAATAATAATAGCAGTACAATAATACAATACATCAATTCACTCAGTAACGGGGAAGCAACAATATGATATTTTATTTGATAGAGAAAACCATTTCTTATAGCTGATCGGAAACAATGATTGCTCTCCAGCGAAATGTATTATCTTCCAAATAATTTTAATTACACCGCAATAACTTTATATGTATATTAATAATCTCGTTTATTCAGTAAAGAAAATGCAAAATAAAAACGTGCTCAACGTAGTGAAGTGATAATTTCAACAACAAAATTATTCTTATGAACGAACATAACGAGAAAGCAAAATGTCAAATATAACTCAGTATACAATTTCAGTGTTGGAGAGTGATGCTGACTTAGAGATTACACTGAAGTAATCGGTTGACGATTCCGAGTTGTAGATAGTTCTAAACATTCCGCCCATCCCGTCCTGTGCGACGGAACACTTATCCGCCTACCGTAGGCGTCATACGCGGCTCATCGATGGGAAGCGTTACTAGTTTGGAAATTGCTCTTTTTATAGTTGCTGATTTGGTACGTGCAGTTGCAACGCGTACATGAGAATCTCCACCAGGGTGTACTTGGATAACTCGACCCAAAAGACATTGAGTAGGGGGTGCCCGTTCGTCGCGGAAAATAACCAGGTCACCTATCTTCAAATTTTTTTGCTATTGCTGCCACTTATTTCGAATCCGATGATCCCTAAAATACTCGGCGCTTCAGCGCTGCCAAAAATGTTGATTGATTTGTTGTATTTGTCTCCAACGGGTTAGCCTGGAAGCCTTGATTTCAAGTAAACTTGACTCGGGTGGTTTTATCAAGGGACCTCCATTCAACAAATGTGCAGGTGTAATCGCCGTGATGTCGTCCGGATCATTTGAGAGAGGGGTCAGTGGTCTTGAATTGAGTACACCCTCTACCCCTTTTAGCACTGTATAGAATTTTTCGAATGTCAATGCTGCTTCGCCGACAACGTTTTTATGATGGTGCTTTATGCTTTTATTCCTGCCTCCCATATACCTCCAAAATTGGGTGACCCGGAGGGAATAAAGTGCCAAGATACTCCTCTAATGGATCCATAATTCGCACCGGCCTCTAACTGATTTCGAAACTTAGCGATCTCTTCTTTCAACACGGTGTATGCTCCTACAAATGTTGTAGCACAGTCGCTGTATATATCGGAGCTGTAGCCTAGAACCGCGAAGAACCGACGTAGTGCCAACAAAAACATGTTTGTCGTAAGGTCGCTTTCAAGCTCGAGATGGATAGCTCGAGTACTGAAACACACGAATAGTGCAATATATGCCTTGTGTGCTTGATGCCCCCTGACCTTTGAAGTGCGAACCCTATATGGGCATCCATAATCTATACCGCAATGTGAAAATGGTTTGGCCGAATTACATCGGGCTGCGGGAAAAGACCCTCTGATTTGGCTTGTAGGTTGGCAGCGATGGTGAAAGCATTTAATGCAGCTGTTTATGTATTTCTTGATGGATAATCACCCGTCAATAGGCCAGAACCGACGCCTAATAAAGTTCAGCGTCGTCTGAACCCCACCGTGCAACGTACACTCATGTTCCATAGCCCAAGTATAAGCAGCGTAGTCAATTTATCATCTTTTGGTATATAATTCATTAAATACCTCGATTACGTGTTTAGTTGCTGTACTATTGACTGCGCGCACAATAGTGAAACGTGTAAAAGCATCGATAATAACGAGAATATGTTCATTGCGCTTTGAACTTTTCGGAAACGGACCTAGGTGATCTACGTGTACAGTTCGGAATGGTAGAAGTTCTATTTCTCCAATATGAAGTTCGCCTTCCTGTTTACCCCCAGGTACTTTATTGTACGTACAATCAATGCATGATTTCTGGTACGACTTAACAAAATTGCGCATGCGCGCAAACCACATATACTCATTTATTCGTGCAATCGTTTTCTCCAATCCGAAGTGTCCTGCTTTATCATGTGCACTGTTAACAATTTGCCAGCGCAAAGCTTTTGGCACCACCCAAAGATTCTTCCCCTTTACTTTTTTGAATAATCTACCATGATTTAAAACAAATTCTTTGCTTACCATAGGATCGCCTTGTTGTAACTTTTCTACCAATCCTTTGATTGAGTTATCCTGGAGTTGCATTCCAAATAACCAATCGTCGTTGCTAACTTGAATTTTGCCAATCCGCAAAGATGCCGTTTCTAAGTCCCGTGACTCTTCGACAGGTGCACGGCTCAATGCATCTATGTGAGCCATTCGCTGACCAGCGCGATGTTCAATCTCAAGATCATATTCTTGGATACGAAGCCACCACCTTGCTATGCGTGGTATAAGTTCACGTTTACTCATAACTGTTTTAAGTGCATTACAATCTGTGATCAATTTTACCCGTTTGCCATAAATATAATATTTAAATCGTTCTACGAATTCAATCACTGCGAGAGCCTCAACCTCGTACCTATGAAACTTTTTCTCGTTGTCGGTAGTTGCACGACTGTAATAGATAACCGGCTTCCAATCGTCGCCCTCTTTTTGCATTAATGCACCAGCTAGACCCACTGTACTCGGGTCTGTATGTACTTGATGCTCAGCCTCGACACTATAGGCGGCAATAACCGAACGGGATACGAGAATTGACTTTATCTTTTGATACGCCTTTTGCTCTTGGTCTGACCACCTGAATACTCCATCTTTCCGCAATAATCGATTCAACGGAGCAGCGATAATAGCATAACCCGGAACAAATTTTCTAAAATATCCGCTTAAACCGAGAAACTGTCTAACTTCGGATATACACTCTGGAGTTTTAAACTGACGCAATGCCTGTGTTTTAGCTAAACCAAGAGAAATACCATGAGGAGCTAGCTCGTGACCCAAAAACTGTATCGTTAATTTCAAAAATTCACACTTCTGTAGATTGAGAGTAACGTTAGCTTTTTGCAAAACTTTCAAAACACGCTCCAACTTATCATACATTTCATCCACGTTTACACTACCGATAAGTATATTGTCCATATAACTTATCACGTCATCAGGTTCAAGATCTTCTTTAATTTTCGCGATAAACAGTTGAAAAACAGCCGGGGCATTTTTAAGCCCAAACGGCATGCGCTTAAATTCATATAAACCTTCTGTCGTGATAAAAGCGGTAAATTTTCTACTATTTTCCTCAATAGGAATTTGATAGTAACCACTATTAAGATCCAACACCAAGAAATACTTAAAACGCTTTGCCTTTTGTAACTCTTCTTCAATATTTGGCGTCGGAAATATTTCCTTGCGCATGTGTTGATTTAAACGTCGGAAATCTACACACAATCTTTCGCCCCCATTTTTCTTTTTTACTAAAAGCATAGGACTAGCATATTCGGAATCAGACTTACAAATTATATCATTATCAATAAGTTCTTTTAACATATCCGCGATTAACTGTTTTTTAGGCTCAGGAACACGAAATGGTTTTTGAACAATAGGATTGTTAGTATCCAAATCGATTTTCATTTTTACGAGCTCTGTACGTCCAATTTCACTCATATCCGTTGCAAATACATTACAATATTTATTTATCAAACTAACCAACTTATTTATTTTATCATTTTTATCTCATCGTCAATAATTATTTTGCTATTATTTAAGTTAACGTTTTTATTGCATACATTTGTAACACTAATTTTGCCGTCTGAAATCACCATTTGCATATTTTTAAACACATCTTGTCCCAATAACACATCTACCGTCAAAAATGTATCACCAACTATGTAAAGATACACATCTTGCTCAATACCGTCAACCTTCAAATTGACACGTACTCTTGAATGGGCATATATCACACCGCCACAAAACCCGCTTATCCTTAAAGCACACTTTTCGTCGACACCTTTTGTGTGATCTGCCCCTGTTTGACTGATCATTCTACACTCACTACCTGTATCGATTAGGGCTGTGACCGTTTTATCGTTTATTGTAACCACTTTCTCAAAATCTTTTTCAGGAATTACCGTTTCATATTCCGTTTTGGTCGTACGCGTCGAAGCACTTTTCTTGCCACAATTTTCAGGCTCGGTTTTAAGATGCACTTTCTGACAGTCGTTGCACCTACGTCTACGTTGTGGTTGAGGACATTTCGATGAAATGTGCCCCTTTTGTTGAAACATATTAACTGTTTATCACTTTCACGTTTTTCACCGTCTCGCGTTTCACCGTATGTTTATGCCTGCGGGCCAAAACATAAATATTTGCGGCTGCCCTAGGAACATAAATGTTGTCGGCAGCCTTAGTATGCATTCTGTTAAGCTTATGTTAACAGCAACTGTTTGACTACTTTTGTCAAACAGTTAACTACAATAATCGTTCGATCTTACCGTTTCGCGAGTTCGAGGATTTTATGCAAAAGAAGGCTCTTTCACTTCCTTTGCGATCATCCAAGGAACAGCAGTCTGCAGCCACCACGATTTCCGTAAGTTGAAAATAAAATTATTAATATACACATATATACATGTACATATACATGTACAATTTCATATTGTAGTTAATCAAATTTTTGTATATTTAATTAATTATATAAAATATTTTTATAACGTGAATCTAATTCTCAATTTTTTTCAATCTTCATTTATTTCGTCGGACGAGCCCAAGGTCTCCAGCTCCCTCGAACATGGTCCTTCGGAGCCGTTAAATGAGAAACAAATTTATTTTCCAAACATTTTCAACTTTCGGAAAACTTATTATTATTGGTGGTCCAGCACATAAATTGGAAAATATCCAGCAAATAATATTGCAAGCAGCCATCCAGCGTTTTTACAATACAAATCTGCGATTTTTAAATAAAAGGTACGTGTGAAAAATTTCAGTGCACTTTTTAAAAATATATTGGTTACTTTTCTTGTAAAGAATAAACAGAATCAAATTGAAAGAATTATTTAAAAGTGTTTTAAAGTGGTTTTGAAAATTAATTGAAGTTAAGGGTTGTTTTTGTTTGTGACCTACGCACATATGTACGTACATTCTTTTTCTTGATTTCGTAAATAGTGCACGCAAAGGCCAAAAAGAGTGTTAAAATATTTTTTTTGTGATTTCGGTAAATTTTTTGTTAATTAGTCACAAATATTTTTACATTAAATTAATTTGCTTTTAAAGTTTCAGGAGACAGGCATATGAGTCGGAAGGCTCTATTACTTCCGACCAAGAGTGCACCTGAAGGTTTCTGACTTCATTTGCGCTTAGAGTATATTCGTCTGGAGGTTTTGACTCCATTCGACTGCAGAGGTTGGCCGAGGGTTTCTACCTCAGTGACCTCTTATAAAGCTAGGGAAAAGGCTAGAGAATAGGAGTATCACACTTTTCCTTTTAACCTCACTTTTTAACACTTGGCCCGTGCACATACATATATAAAAACCTTAACAATTGTTCATTTCACGAAATCAATTAAATTATTATAGTTTTAAAAGTCACTTCAATTATTTTACAAAATCACTGCACTTGTTTTTAATTATTAAAATTTTGCTGAATGGCGAACAATACACCACTTTGATTATTTACAATCATACATATACATATGTACATATGTGCAATTAGGTACGAGCGGTCATCTGATTGCTGAAACATAAGTTTTATATAAACAGGATGTCTGGTTGTGTTAGTTATTGTTAAAATCAGTGCCACAAAAAATTATCTTGTACGACAAAGCATTTTGCTATCGAGTATTTTCCCCATATTCTGGTAAGAAATATTCGACACAGCCTAGGGCTGTACAAGGAAAAGTTCACAAGTTAATATTTCGACCTCGTACAACAAAGTTCTTTGCTATCGGTTATTTCCCCCTACCCTGGTAAGGAATATCCGACACAGCTTAGGGCTGTACAGGCAACATATAAATTGGTTACCATAACCACGAGTATCTTAGCACAGCATTACAAAGCTCTCACCCACCCACCCTTATACTGGTTCGAAACTGCTCCCAAAGGAACTAGTTTACCAAAATATTAAAAATATCAGTTTTTTGCGTTTCTTTGTCTAAAAACATATATTTTTCTGGCTGGAAATATTTTTTGTGTGTTACATCTGTGGTGGTAATTAGTGAACCCGTCAAATATATAAGTTTTTCATAACCTTTGCGTAATTTCATCTCATTATAAGCTTTTTGTAACAAAATGGAAAACTTTACCAGACTTGCTGATTCAGTAGTAAATTTCGACAAGGATTTTAATGAAATTCCTGCAAAAAATCATACAATCCATGCGCTGAAAATTCAGCAAGCCGATTTTAAGGCAATGTATGAAAAAGTGAAAGAAGCATTTGACGGATTGTTGGCAGATGAAACCATTGACCAAAAAGCGGTTTCATCAATTCGCAAAAAGCATAAAATGTGCTATGCAACTTATATTAGAACTATGTCAATAATACATAGTTTATGCGAATCGCTTGAAGAGGAAGCGAAAAACAAGGGGAAAGAGAATATCGTCCACAAGCATCATAATCTCCGTCTGCCTCCTTGCGATACCATAACTTTCAAGGGCGATTATATTTCATGGCCAACTGTTCGTGATATTTTCACGGCTATCTATAAAAGCAATGAATCACTTGACGGAGTTCAAAAACTATATTACCTTACGCAAAAGACACAAGGTGAAGCAAGGGAAATTGTTGAAAAATGTCCTTTGACCAATGAAGGTTTTGACACTGCTTGGAAAAAACTTAGCGATAGATATGAGAATAAGAGAATTCTTATTAATTCCCAATTGAAAATTATTTTCAATTTAGATTCAATAGAGTCAGAGTGCGGGACTTCTATTAAAAAATTGCAGAGGGATATCAACAATTGTATATCCGCCCTTAAATGTCACAAAATTTACATTACTAACTGGGATGCAATTATCACCTACTTATGTTCAACAAAATTACCTGAACTAACACTATCGCTTTGGGAGCAGTCGGTCGAAAATAAGACGGACATATCCAAGTGGGAGGACATGGACAAGTTCCTCACTAATAGATTTCAGACTTTGGAAAGCGTTTCGGGTCTCCGAGGGGCCAAACCAAAGGTTCAGAAATCAAATAGTACACATAAATCCTCCCCCGAACCTTCACAAAAGAAGCTTGGCGCACATCAATCTAGTGTTGCCAATAATGCGTGCAAGATGTGCAAATCAAAAGAGCACAAACTTCATAGATGTCCCAATTTCAAAAGGTTAGAGGTTAGCAAAAGGATTAGTTTTATTAAATCCAATGGCTGCTGCCTCAATTGCCTCTCTTCGGGACATTCGGTGTCGAGATGTACTAGCCCGTACAATTGCGGCACTTGCCACTCTCGACATCATTCTTTATTGCATTTGCAGAATCAACGGTCGAAACCGTCTAACAAATCACAGAAACCTTCGGATAATATACAGTCCACTTCTACACAAGCCCTACAATCGCGCGACTCCACTAGCAGTAACACACCATCTGCTAGCAATGTACAATCCCATCATGCTAATACAAGCAAAGGGATTTTATTAGGTACGGCGCGGGTTAACATACATCACAATGGTACAAACTTTTCTGCCAGAGCACTTATAGATTCAGGATCAGAGTGTTCCTTCATTACGGAGAGGCTCAGACGCAGAATAAACCTGCCAACACGTAAAATGCATGCTCAAGTTTCGGGCATCAATAATACGGTTTCTGCGCAGGTAAAGGAAGCGTGCGTGATCCAACTGCGGTCACCTGTCGACCCACTGATTGCTATCGAGGCTATGGTTCTTGTTTTGCCACAAGTAACTGGGAACTTGCCAACATGCCAAATTTAGGCGTTGACACAACAAGCTTTTCCAGACCTTATCTTGGCGGATAAGCGGTTCTTCATCAACGAGCAAGTTGATCTTGTTTTGGGAGGAGACGTTTACCCACAAATAATATTAGAGGGTATTAGGAAAAACGTGCTTAATACACTTTTAGCTCAAGAAACTGTGTTCGGGTGTATTTTAACTGGTCAAGCGAACGCAGTAAAACCAACAACAGCGATATTGAGAAGATGTATCGTCAGATTCTGGTCAATAGTGACCATACCAAATATCAGAGAATTGTTTTTCGTTCTAGTCCGAATGAACCTATCAATCTTTATGAATTGAAGACTGTGACTTTCGGAGTTAATTGTGCTCCTTACTTAGCGATTAGAACTTTATTACAGCTAGCTGATCACTCGGAACCCGTATACCCAATCGCATGGAATATTTTGAGAAATTATATGTACGTCGATGACGTCCTTGCTGGAGGTCATTCCATAGAATCGACAATTAAAGCGCGAGGTCAAGTTAATACGGTTTTGAAATCAGCTGGTTTTCCATTACGAAAATGGACTTCGAATTTCAGTGAAATTTTAGGCGGGATTCCAAAAGCGCATCTTTTGCATGAAGATTTTCTCGAATTCGAAGATACGAGCAGTGCCAAAGCACTTGGTATTAGATGGAATGCTCATGCGGATCATTTCTATTTTAAAGTCAAATGTATTGAAACTAACCAAATTCTAAGTAAGAGAGAAATACTTTCGGCTATTGCCAAGCTTTTCGATCCATTAGGGTGGCTGGCACCAATTATTATAGTTGCTAAAATTTTGATGCAAAACATCTGGTTAGAGGGTACTAATTGGGATGAACCAGTTTCACCAGCCACGCAGGATCAATGGAACATTTTCGCGCAAAATCACATTGCAATCGAGCAAATGAGAATTCCACGATGGGTACTATTTTCACCAAAGGACAAAGTCGAGATTCATGGATTTTGCGATGCATCGGAGAAAACATATGCTGCTGCTGTATATCTACGCGTGGAAAGGGAAGACGGGATACACGTCAACTTACTTTTAGCGAAAACCAGAGTTGCTCCAGTTAAAACTATTTCTCTGCCACGCTTGCAGCTTTGTGGGGCCGTACTACTCGCAGAAATTATTGAATCGGTTATCAATAATCTTGATTTCGGTAACTTGAAATTGCATCTTTGGACTGATTCTACGAGAGTTCTCGCATGGATACGCAAACTCCCATGCTCATGGCCTACCTTTGTGGCCCATCGCATTACAAAAATCCTAGATAAAGTAGGAAATTCAAGTTGGTCTCATGTAGATTCCGCAACTAACCCAGCAGACTTAGCTAGTAGGGGTGTATTAGCACACGAGTTGCTTAACAATTCCTTGTGGTGGCAGGGTCCTTCTTGGCTTCAAGAAGGTAAAGAAAAATGGCCGCCACAAAATACAGACAATACTACTAATAGCGGGGAAAAAAGGTTCAAAGTACATACTACAACCACATGCAATGTTAGTGATATTCTTGAAAGATTTTCTAGCCTACCCAGAGCTTTGAGAGTGATTTCATATATTTTTAGGTTTTCTCAGAGAACAAATCCAAAAACAAAAGCCTCATTTAAACCAACGTCTTGCTCAGTTGCAGCAGGCGAAATTAAATTAACGATTACTTGATTAATAATCATTGCATAGAGGCAACACTTTAGTTCGGAAATCAATAAACTCGAAGCAGGAGAAGTAATAGATTCAAAGAGTGAAATACTTTCTCTCAATCCATTTATTCACGAAGATAATATTTTGCGGATAAAAGGGCGTAATGAGGCATCTGAAGATTTACCTTTCAATGAACGTTGTCCAATGATTCTCCCGTATAATTGTAGGTTATCACGTCTGATAGTTCAATTTATCCATGACATATCACTTCATGGTGAAAACCAACTAATGTTGCGACTTATCAGAACGCAATATTGGATCCCTAGAGTGAAAACAATGATTAGGTCTGTCAATCATAATTGCAAGATCTGCACGATCTATCGGAAACGATCGCAAAACCAACTTATGGGTGCATTGCCGAAGGAGCGAACTACCTTTTCGCGAGCGTTTACCAATACAGGGGTTGACTTTACAGGACCATTTGATATTAAAAGTTATCGCGGCCGTGGTTGCCGCATTTCGAAAGGTTACGTTTGTCTATTTGTTTGCTTTGCTACCAAAGCTATTCATTTAGAAGCCACAAATGACTTAAGTACCGCATCCTTTTTAGCAGCCTTTGACAGGTTCATTGCTAGACGAGGATGTCCAAAAAATATCTATTCAGACAACGGAACGAATTTTGTCGGAGCCTCAAGGGCTCTTAAAAAAGAAGTTAAGGTCTTTATTGCTGATGCGCGTGATAGAACTTTATCAAAGTATGCGCATCAATTACTTGAATGGCATTTCATACCGCGATCTGCGCCGCATATGGGCGGCCTCTGGGAAGCGGGCGTTAGAAGCTTTAAGGCACACTTCAAAAAGATTGCATTAGTGGGGAAATATATATTTGAGGAGTTTAACACGCTTCTATGTCGAATAGACTCGTGTCTCAATTCGCGACCTTTGAGCCCTGCTTCTAACCAACCTTCTGACTTAGAACGTCTTACCCCGGGTCATTTCTTAGTAGGAGGACATCTATTAGCCCCACCAGAATTAGATACGAACGAGAATCCTGCTTCGATTGTTAATCGATGGCAGAAATTGAAAACTATACACCATAAATTTTGCCGAAGATGGAAATCCGAGTATTTAGCTGAACTACACAAACGGAATAAGTGGAAGCAACCTCAAACTAACATAAAGGTCGGAGATCTTGTCGTCATCAAAGAGAATAATTTGCCACCTAACGAATGGAGAATGGGCAGAGTGATCAATTTATATCCCGGTTCCGATAACCGGGTTCGCGTCGTAGACCTTATTACCGAATATGGTCAGGTTACATGACCGTTAGTGAAGTTGGTACTACTACCAACAGATACCATTGAAAATGAGGAACCTACTCCAAGGGAAACTATATCTAGGAAACCTAATCAGCAAAGTAGCTGTTAGGCAAATTTTAACAAAAAAAAATTCTTTCCTTTTACTTAACACTATCACCTCGACATTCGTTCGCATTTTCGTTGTTCAAAACATTTTTTTTCTCATCGCATCTCGTTCATTTTACCCGAAAAATACAAACATTTTGTTTTATTATAATGCTGTAATCCAAATTACCAATGGTATTGGAGTTGCCCATAAAATTATTATTATTTTTTTTTTCCATATAAACTTTCCCAGTTTGCGTATATTTTGATTTATGTAATTTGTGCATTCATTGAAATTTAATCGAACTTCACAAAATACCGAAAGGTTCAAAAAAGAAAAAAATTTTAAATTTTTTTTTGGCACAACACACTCCAACTCATAGCAGCTTTTGGCGGATTATACACCTCCTTTAGCGCACATCCAAAATAAAAACCCATCTGTGAAAAATATTATCACGTTCCTTCAAAAAAAGGAAACATTTTTTTTCTAGAAATTTTTTGTTCAAAGGCACCAACCCACTCTAATGCTCATTCTGATTTTGCCAATTTATTTGCACAGTTAAATAAGCATAACACGTGGCCTATTATTAAAATAACATTAAAATTCAGAAATTATCGCATTTCTGAACTTGGGCCATTGTACTTGGGTACATTTTCCAGCACCCTGTTTTTCTTGCATACAAATCTACACTTACCGGCACTTTGTTTTGATTTTGTTTTTCTTTTGTTCCCGGCCATCATGAAAGTAGTGATGCGTGGTGAATGCATTTTTTCAATTCGATAAGTGCACCAAAGGTATCGACAGGTGTGATCATGTAGCGTTCACAACATGCAACTAGTTGTGTGGGCTGACTGTAAGATCCCGAAATCGGTATGAAATGTATGAAAACGGTGTAAAATTTACTATTTTAGCCCGTATAAAGGCAAATTTAATGAAAATTAAAGGGGGGAGGATACTAAATGCTTCAGATTAACAAAAATCGCTCCAAAATATGTCAAGTGTTAATGCTGAAGATTTAATTTACTTATGTGCAGAATGGTCGTACGAAATATTTTAATTTTCTTTTTGGATCGCATATTCAATAAAGCAACATACATATGTATATGCTCGAGTATAATGAGCTATAAAATTTTGGTTTCTGGGTAAAAATACATACTTGCCACCCGACTTTAGCCACAAGTCGCAGCCGCTATTATTAAAGCGGCTTAAACCACCTCAGTTTCTAATCAAGGTAATCGGTAGAATTATTGCTCGCCAGCATATATACATGACATTTTCCATTATACCATTGTTACCTCAACGGGAAAAATGTCATTACAGCACAACATGACCCGTTATTCTGCTATGCGCAAACGCATTGAGTTCGGAGGACAATACATCCTCAAGTGCAAATTCTGCGGCCGATATCATCCGATTCGGCTTTGTCCAATCTTTCGAGCCAAAAAACCGGAAGATCGTTTACGTGCGGTGCTCATACACCGCTATTGCACAAATTGCCTGGCAGGCACTCATCGAACAGAGAGTTGCTCAAATGAGGGAAGATGTCGTCGATGCAACGACGACCACCACACTCTTCTCCATATTGACACCTCTGCCGACCCGCGAAGAACAACGCACAAACCATCAAGGTATTCACGCCACGAAGACGACGACGATGACGACATCATTTCTTTAGAAGCATCAGTGGTCGAAGCTGAAAATACTGCGCCTGTAGGGTTGGAGGAAGGTGAAATATCTGTCTCGCAAGCGGGAACTAGTGCTTCCCGCAGAGACACCAACGAGGAAAGGGAGTTAGATGCACTCCCAATCGCACGAAGCAGCGATATGACCGACCGCCGATTTAGACCGTTGTTGCATCACAAAAAAAGGCAACAAGATGCGTCACGAGCGATTAAGCCATACCGTCGACAACAAAATGCTCAAGCACATCGCCAAAAGCAAAACAAACCCCGGAGGAGAGTGGAACCCTACGCTTTCCAGCCTCTGGTTCGCAATAATTTTCGATCTGGTGTTCAGGAACCTGCTGCGTTAATGAGCATACAGTACACCACCGCGATTACACCGACTGCAGTCGTGCGCTGATTGATCCAAGCGCCAGTACCTCAATTATCGCGGACGGCCTTGTAAAAGATTTAAACCTATCTACGACGGCGACAAATAAGCAAAAAGGTTGCTTTATCAAATTACGAGGCAACTACGGGCATCCGAGTACGGTAACAACGCATGCTATAGTTCTGCGGAACTTTTTCAAGCGCTCACCGGCTAACGAGGTTGATAGTGCAATCGTCAGAGCGTACTCCAACCTAAAGCTTGCCGACGCGCGGTTTCATAGTCCTGCCCCGGTACGCCTAGTACTAGGAGCAGCCGTGTTCCCTAAAATATACAGGGGCACAATCCCAGCAGGCACTCTTGGTCCGCTACTAGCCCAAGACACCATCTTTGGGTTCGTGCTTTCGGGGGCCTGCTAAAATCGCATACGTCGTTATTTTTTTTCTTTCATTTTTCAAACATTCAACTTTTGAATTTATATACATACATATATTAAGTTCTGAACTTATTCTACATCCAATTTTATACATTTTATACGCTAACCAATTGAATTTCGTAATAAACAAGTGCATCTGAAATTTTTAATACACGTCCATACATTTTTTTTCTTTTTGAATTTCTTTTCAACAGTGTACCATTGGAAAACTAGTAAACTTGGATCTTGGTGGCTGGCTGTTGTCCTTCTAAGAAATTGCTTATCGCAAGGGGGCCGGCATGTTTATGCCTGCGGGCCAAAACATAAATATTTGCGGCTGCCCTAGGAACATAAATGTTGTCGGCCGCCTTAGTATGCATTCTGTTAAGCTTATGTTAACAGCAACTGTTTGACTACTTTTGCAAAGTGTTAACTACAATAATCGTTCGATCTTACCGTTTCGCGAGTTCGAGGATTTTATGCAAAAGAAGGCTCTTTCACTTCCTTTGCGATCATCCAAGGAACAGCAGTCTGCAGCCACCACGATTTCCGTAAGTTGAAAATAAAATTATTAATATACACATATATACATGTACATATACACATACACATTACAATTTCATATTGTAGTTAATCAAGTTTTTGTATATTTAATTAATTAAATAAAATATTTTTATAACGTGAATCTAATTCTCAATTTTTTTCAATCTTCATTTATTTCGTCGGACGAGCCCAAGGTCTCCTGCTCCCTCGAACACGGTATTTTGTTTCAAAATTTGTTTTCTCAGGTTTAAATGTACGCACGGGTAAGTTTTTAGAGTAATCTATTACTGTTTGTCGAAATTCGCGGATTGAACTAAACCGATTATCAGCAATAGCAATTTGAAATTCACGTTGTTTAATACCGTCTCTTGCGCATTTAACAATAGAGGATTCACTTAGCCCGAACCTCTTACCTAACGCACCGATACGGAAACAGTAGTCAAGGAGACTTTCGTTTGGTTTACGCGTCGTTTGACACATTTTAAAATGTATATCAGCTTCATCTGGCACACAACTAAACTCTTCACATAAACATTTCGATAATTCACTCCAACTTGAATACAATTTTTCAGTGGAGTCCAGCCAGAGCTTTGCTGCACCTTTGAGTCGACTATACACCGCTAATAAAAATCATTTTTCCTCCCACTGATAAGCTTGGACCGCGCTGTTTACGCGTTCTACGAACTGTTCAACAGATACCGACGATTCGTTTGTTGGATCAAATTCCGGCATAGTTTCGGCGATTTCTTTCACTGAATATCCACTACGCCCAGTCGTTGCAATAGAACTACCAGCAGAAGAAGTTGCCCGCTCTTGATCACTGCGCGTAGTTGTTGCAGTTACATTTTGATTGGATTGCAATTGATGCAATCTTCAGTGGACAAACTTTTTCGTTCAAAATTTCTTTTAAATCCATTAATTTTAACGTATTTATCTTAGCAAGAGGCATTTTGATTACTTAGTCATATATTTACGTTTAACAACTAAACCAAATTATTTCTGTAAGACACGTTTTAATTTGCCCGTATGGATTTACCCGCTTCTGAATTAAGAAAAGAAAAATGTTCTTCGCATAAATTTGAACGCAATCGAAAAACAACTAATTTATTCCGTTTTCTTTGTACAATAAAATTGGACTGAAAAGTATTTGAAAAACATTTTAATAATTTCATATTTTCTTGACTCGTCGTTCATTGGCTACTTTGTCGTGAATTCAAAAGTGAGAGTAAAGTAAAGTAGCACAAAGTGGTTTTCTGGATTGCCTTACACTGGCAATAAATCCCAGCTACAAAGACGACTAAGTGTAGCTATGGTATTTGAAGGAGTATGCTGTGGAGTATGACTTTCATTCTGATAGCGACAAAACAACAACAAAAATGGAAGAAAAAAACGAAACAGCAACAGTGATCTGCACAAACATCGACAATGGTATCTCAGCTGGAGTCACAGGAGGAACGCATTTCAGAAATGGCGTCGCAAATGTCATCTCAACTGGAAGCGCAAGAGGCACGTATATCTGGAATGTCGACACAAATTTCGGAACAGGTATTATCGCAGCTCTTTGCGAAACTGGAAGAGCAGGATGCAAAAATTTTACAACTCGAGGACAAAATTGATGCCGAGATAGAAGCGTTGAAATGGCTTATGCAACAGTTACAACTAAATTGCCCAGCTGTTTCAGCGAGCAATCCGAAGGTAAAAACTCCATCTTTTCATGGTTCTGTTTCTTTCCAGGTATTCAAGCTTCAGTTTGCGAAGACGTCAGCATTGAGCAACTGGAATGCGGAAGATAATTTTGCTGCACTGTTCGTGGCATTGAAACGTCCTACAGCTGAAATCTTACAGACTATTCCAGAGTACGAACGGAACAGTTATGAAGCATTATGGCCGCTGCCGAGAGACGTTATGGAAGCAAGGATAGAAAACAGATATACCAAATTCAGTTGCAAAACCGTTACCAAAAAGAGAATGAGACTTTGCAGGAGTTTGCGTTGGATGTTGAAAGATTGGCTCATCTCGCAAATGCAGCGTCATCCGTGGAATGCACCGAGAGGGTTAAAGTTCAGAGCTTTATAAATGGAATACGGGATGTCGAAGCGAAACGAGCTACATATGCGAACCCAAAGCCAACATTTGCTGAAACGCTATCCCATGCCCTAACTCAGGAAACAGCGTCACTTTTGAATAAGCCTGCATACAAAGCTCATCGCGTAGAAGTGGAAAGGCCATATTGGGTAGACACAATTTTGGAAGCACTGAAGGGATTACAACAGAAAAATGCCGGAGTTATAAAGTGTTTCAAGTACGGTAACCCAAGTCACATGCGGTAACCCATGCACATTGCACGTCATTGCAGCACCGCTCATGGTAGTTCCAACTTGGCTGGTCGCAAACGCAAAACTGGAGGAGATAAGCAAGTTTGAGTGAGATGTAAAGATCGAGAACTTGTCCCAGCTATTGAATGTCGTGTGATACCTATCTCGCAAACTGGAAGGAAATCGAGCAGTCTTACCGTTAAAGGAAATGTGGATGGCAAGGAGCGTGTACTGACTGTAGATACGGGCGCATCTAATTTTTTAAACCAATCTGATTTGGTCAACAGGAGAGTAAAGCCATTACCTGGAGCAAAATTGCGTACGACTACTGGCGAGTATAACCAAGTCCAGGGAGAAGTGGTATGTGAAGTCTTAATTTGGAGGTCATTGTTCTACACAAATTCGTTGTGGCAGAGATCGTTGATGAAGTCATATTGGGAGTGGATTTCTTAGTTGACTATGACACAGGATGTTGTGAAACGTCGGAACGATACTGATTATGTGAAGCCAATCCGTCAAGCGCAAGCTCTACGAAGTAGTTCATTTGCCAAACAAAAGTGTGTGAGGGAACGGTTCAAGATAATTAGGAGTAGGATGAAACACAGGTACGACAAGAATAATAATTCGGAAGATTTCTTGGAGGGAGATTTGGTACTGCTATACAACCTTCACCGGCGGAAAGGTGTTCAATCCAAATTTTGGTGCAGTTGGGGAAGCCCGTGCAGAGTTGTGAAGAGGATCAGTTATGTCATCTACCGCATACAACAATTGGGAAACGACAAAATAAAAGGGTGGTTCATTTGGAGAGGATAGCAGCGCTTTGATCGAGAGATTTGTCTGATCGGGAGGGCAGTGTGCCGAATATTAGTGCCACTAAGTGATACTCACATCACTAATCTGATACTAAGTAAATAAAGCCACAACAAAAATAAAGCAAGCTGCCACACTTGTATGTACGTAAACAAATTAATCATTATGTCTACACACATACATACAAGGCAACAGAGAGAGGTACTCACAAACGCATGTCATCATCAGTCGGTTACATATACACACGCATATGGATACAAATTACAAATATACGTGTATATAGCTGGTAAACAAGCATCAGGTCCACGAAATTACTAGACCTTAGGAGAAATGGGTGAACGAGGAAACCGAAGAGTATAAAAGCAGCACAACTTGAGGCATCACGAATTTAGTTTGTTTTGAACACTCTATCAGTTGCGAAGTGAAGTTTAATTGTGAAGTACTTTCAAAGCAGTCTAACAAAGACCATTTTGCAATACAGAATATTGGAGTGTTTTATTCAATATTTTAGCGATACGAGCGTAAACAGAAGTTTGCAAATAAGCGGAGTTTCCTGAAATTCGTTACAATATATTTTTTGCGCGAAAATTAAGGTTTATTACTTGTATAGATGCTTACTCAAAATTCACAGTTATAAAATGTATAGAGAATACATTAAATATCGATGGAAAAATTCTTGAGGTTCCACAAATATTTCCTAATATCAAAAGTATAATTTTGGATAATGAACCTGGTTTTTGCAGCGCACAGTTTAAATCATTAATGAATAAATTAAATATCCAAAGTTTCTTTTGCACACCAAGACTTTAGCAATACAACCAGACAAGTAGAGCGAGTTCATTCAACAATAATGGAAATAGCTAGATGATTGAAACAAGAAAATAACTTGGTAAGTGATTTGGAGTCAATCATAATAGCAGTACAATAATACAATACATCAATTCACTCAGTAACGGGGAAGCAACAATATGATATTTTATTTGATAGAGAAAACCATTTGTTATAGCTGATCGGAAACAATGATTGCTCTCCCGCGAAATGTATTATCTTCCAAATAATTTTAATTACACCGCAATAACTTTATATGTATATTAATAATATAGTTTATTCAGTAAAGAAAATGCAAAATGAAAACGTGCTCAACGTAGTGAAGTGATAATTTCAAAAACAAAATTATTCTTATGAACGAACATAACGAGAAAGCAAAATGTCAAATATAACTCAGTATACAATTTCAGTGTTGGAGAGTGATGCTGACTTAGAGATTACACTGAAATAACCGGTTGACGATTCCGAGTAGTAGATAGTTCTAAACATTCCGCCCACCTAGTCCTGTGCAACGGAACACTTATCCGCCTACCGTAGGCGTCATACGCGGCCTACTAGTTTTGAAATTGCTCTTTTTATAGTTGCTGATTTGGTACGTGCAGTTGCAACGCGTACATGAGAATCTCCACCAGGGTGTACTTGGATAACTCGACCCAAAAGACATTGAGTAGGGGGTGCCCGTTCGTCGCGTAAAAGAACCAGGTCACCTATCTTCAAATTTTTTTTGCTATTGCTGCCACTTATTTCGAATCCGAGGTCCCTAAAATACTCGGCGCTTCAGCGCTGCCAAAAATGTTGATTGATTTGTTGTATTTGTCTCCAACGGGTTAGCCTGGAAGCCTTGATTTCAAGTAAACTTGACTCGGGTGGTTTTATCAAGGGACCTCCATTCAACAAATGTGCAGGTGTAATCGCCGTGATGTCGTCCGGATCATTTGAGAGAGGGGTCAGTGGTTTTGAATTGAGTACAGCCTCTACCTCTTTTAGCACTGTATAGAATCCTTCGAATGTCAATGTTGCTTCGCCGACAACGTTTTTATGATGGTGCTTCATGCTTTTTATTCCTGCCTCCCATATACCTCCAAAATTGGGTGATCCGGGGGGAATAAAGTGCCAAGATACTCCTCTAACGGATCCATAATTCGCACCGGCCTCTAACTGATTTCGAAAGTTAGCGATCTCGTCTTTCAACACGGTGTATGCTCCTACATATATTGTAGCACAGTCGCTGTATATATCGGATCTGTAGCCTCGAACCGCGAAGAACCGACGTAGTGCCAACGAAAACATGTTTGTCGTAAGGTCGCTTTCAAGCTCGAGATGGATAGCACGAGTACTGAAACACACGAATAGTGCAATATATGCCTTGTGTGCTTGATGCCCCATGACTTTTGAAGTGCGAACCCTATATGGGCATCCATAATCTATACCGCAATGTGAAAATGGTTTGGCCGAATTACATCGGGCTGCGGAAAAAGAACCCCTGATTTGACTTGTAGGTTGGCAGCGATGGTGAAAGCATTTAATGCAGCGGTTTATGTATTTCTTGATGGATAATCGCCCGTCAATAGGCCAGAACCGACGCCTAATAAAGTTCAGCGTCATCTGAACCCCACCGTGCAACGTACACTCATGTTCCATAGCCCAAGTATAAGCAGCGTAGTCAATTTATCATCTTTTGGTATATAATTCATTAAATACCTCGATTACGTGTTTAGTTGCTGTACTATTGACTGCGCGCACAATAATGAAACGTGTAAAAGCATCGATAATAACGAGAATATGTTCATTGCGCTTTGAACTTTTCGGAAACGGACCTAGGTGATCTACGTGTACAGTTCGGAATGGTATAAGTTCTATTTCTCCAATATGAAGTTCGCCTTCCTGTTTACCCCCAGGTACTTTATTGTACGTACAATCAATGCATGATTTCAAGTACGAGTTAACAAAATTGCGTATGCGCGCAAACCACATATACTCATTTATTCGTGCAATCGTTTTCTCCAATCCGAGGTGTCCTGCTTTATCATGTGCACTGTTAACAATTTGCCAGCGCAAAGCTTTTGGCACCACCCAAAGATTCTTCCCCTTTACTTTTTTGAATAATCTACCATGATTTAAAACAAATTCTTTGCTTACCATAGGATCGCCTATTTGTAACTTTTCTATTAATTCTTTGATTGAGTTATCCTGGAGTTGCATTCCAAATAACCAATCGTCGTTGCTAACTTGAATTTTGCCAATCCGCAAAGATGCCGTTTCTAATCCCCGTGACTCTTCGACAGGTGCACGGCTCAATGCATCTACGTGAGCCATTCGCTGACCAGCGCGATGTTCAATCTCAAGATCATATTCTTGGATACGAAGCCACCACCTTGCTATGCGTGGTATAAGTTCACGTTTACTCATAATTGTTTTAGGTGCATTACAATCTGTGATCAATTTTACCCGTTTGCCATAAATATAATATTTAAATCGTTCTACGAATTCAATAACTGCGAGAGCCTCAACCTCGTACCTATGAAACTTTTTCTCGTTGTCGGTAGTTGCACGACTGTAATAGATAACCGGCTTCCAATCGTCGCCCTCTTTTTGCATTAATGCACCAGCTAGACCCACTGCACTCGCGTCTGTATGTACTTGATGCTCAGCCTCGACACTATAGGCGGCAATAACCGGACGGGATACGAGAATTGACTTTATCTTTTGATACGCCTTTTGCTCTTGGTCTGACCACCTGAATACTACATCTTTCCGCAATAATCGATTCAACGGAGCAGCGATAATAGCATAACCCGGAACAAATTTTCTAAAATATCGGCTTAAACCGAGAAACTGTCTAACTTCAGATATACACTCTGGAGTTTTAAACTGACGCAATGCCTGTGTTTTAGCTAAACCAAGAGAAATACCATGAGGAGCTAACTCGTGGCCCAAAAACTGTATCGTTAATTTCAAAAATTCACACTTCTGTAGATTGAGAGTAACGTTAGCTTTTTGCAAAACTTTGAAAACACGCTCCAACTTATCATACATTTCATCCACGTTTACACTACCGATAAGTATATCGTCCATATAACTTATCACGTCATCAGGTTCAAGATCTTCTTTAATTTTCGCGATAAACAGTTGAAAAACAGCCGGGGCATTTTTAAGCCCAAACGGCATGCGCTTAAATTCATATAAACCTTCTGTCGTGATAAAAGCGGTAAATTTTCTACTATTTTCCTCAATAGGAATTTGATAGTAACCACTATTAAGATCCAACACCAAGAAATACTTAAAACGCTTTGCCTTTTGTAACTCTTCTTCAATATTTGGCGTCGGAAATATTTCCTTGCGCATGTGTTGATTTAAACGTCGGAAATCTACACACAATCTTTCGCCCCCATTTTTCTTTTTTACTAAAAGCATAGGACTAGCATATTCGGAATCAGACTTACAAATTATATCATTATCAATAAGTTCTTTTAACATATCCGCGATTAACTGTTTTTTAGGCTCAGGAACACGAAATGGTTTTTGAACAATAGGATTGTTAGTATCCAAATCGATTTTCATTTTTACGAGCTCTGTACGTCCAATTTCACTCATATCCGTTGCAAATACATTACAATATTTATTTATCAAACTAACCAACTTATTTATTTTATCATTTTTGTCGACGCCGCACTTTATCTCATCGTCATTAATTATTTTGCTATTATTTAAGTTAACGTTTTTATTGCATACATTTATAACACTAATTTTGCCGTCTGAAATCACCATTTGCATATTTTTAAACACATCTTGTCCCAATAACACATCTACCGTCAAAAATGTATCACCAACTATGTAAAGATACACATCTTGCTCAATACCGTCAACCTTCAAATTGACACGTACTCTTGAATGGGCATATATCACACCGCCACAAAACCCGCTTATCCTTAAAGCACACTTTTCTTCGACACCTTTTGTGTGATCTGCCCCTGTTTGACTGATCATTCTACACTCACTACCTGTATCGATTAGGGCTGTGACCGTTTTATCGTTTATTGTAACCACTTTCTCAAAATCTTTTTCAGGAATTACCGTTTCATATTCCGTTTCGGTCGTACGCGTCGAAGCACTTTTCTTGCCACAATTTTCAGGCTCGGTTTTAAGATGCACTTTCTGACAGTCGTTGCACCTACGTCTACGTTGTGGTTGAGGACATTTCGATGAAATGTGCCCCTTTTGTTGAAACATATTAACTGTTTATCACTTTCACGTTTTTCACCGTCTCGCGTTTCACCGTATTTTGTTTCAAAATTTGTTTTTTTAGGTTTAAATGTACGCACGGGTAAGTTTTAGAGTAATCTATTACTGTTTGTCGAAATTCGCGGATTGAACTAAACCGATCTGCAGCAATAGCAATTTGAAATTCACGTTGTTTAATACCGTCTCTTGCGTATTTAACAAAAGAGGATTCACTTAGCCCGAACCTCTTACCTAACGCACCGATACGGAAACAGTAGTCAAGGAGACTTTCTTTTGGTTTACGCGTCATTTGACACATTTTAAAATGTATATCAGCTTCATCTGGCACACAACTAAACTCTTCACATAAACATTTCGATAATTCACTCCAACTTGAATACAATTTTTCAGTGGAGTCCAGCCAGAGCATTGCTGCACCTTTGAGTCGACTATACACCGCTGATAAAAATCATTTTTCCTCCCACTGATAAGCTTGGACCGCGCTATTTACGCGTTCTACGAACTGTTCAACAGATACCGACGATTCGTTTGTTGGATCAAATTCCGGAATAGTTTCGGCGATTTCTTTCACTGAATATCCACTACGCCCAGTCGTTGCAATAGAACTACCAGCAGAGTTGTTGCGCGCAGTTGTTGCAGTTACATTTTGATTGGATTGCAATTGATGCATCAACGAACTAAACATGTCCCGTAATTCATTAATTTGGTCCTGTATATTTGCACTAGCGATCTCGATACTATCCGACCCAACAGCTTCGCACAAACGCAAAACTAGCTCATCTTTCAGGCCTTCAGTGGACAAACCTTTTTCGTTCAAAATTTCTTTTAAATCCGTTAATTTTAACGTATTTATCTTAGCAAGAGGCATTTTGATTACTTAGTCATATATTTACGTTTAACAACTAAATCAAATTATTTCTGTAAGATACGTTTTAATTTGCCCGTATGGATTTACCCGCTTCTGAATTTGTAAGGATGACCGTTAAGAAAAGAAAAATGTTCTTCGCATTAATTTGAACGCAATCGAAAAACAACTAATTAATTCTGTTTTCTTTGTACAATAAAATTCGACTGAGAAATATTTGAAAAACATTTTAATAATTTCATATTTTCTTGACTCGTCGTTCATCATTCATCATTGGCTACTTTGTCGTGAATTCAAAAGTGAGAGTAAAGTAAAGTAGCACAAAGTGGTTTTCTGGATTGCCTTACACTGGCAATAAATCCCAGCTACAAAGACGACTAAGTGTAGCTATGGTATTTGAAGGAGTATGCTGCTGAGTATGACTTTCATTCTGATAGCGACAAAACAACAACAAAAATGGAAGAAAAAAACGAAACAGCAACAGTGATTTGCACAAACATCGACAATGGTATCTCAGCTGGAGTCACAGGAGGCACGCATTTCAGAAATAGCGTGGCAAATGTTATCTCAACTGGAAGCGCAAGAGGCACGTATATCTGGAATGTCGACACAAATTTCGGAACAGGTACCATCGCAGCTCTTTGCGGAACTGGAAGAGCAGGATGCAAAAATTTTACAACTCGAGGACAAAATTCACGCCGAGATAGAAGCGTTGAAAGGGCTTATGCAACAGTTACAACTAGCTGTTCCAGCGAGAAATCCGAAGTTAGAAACTCCATCTTTTCATGGTTCTGTTCCTTTCCAGGTATTCAAGCTTCAGTTTGAGAAGACGTCAGCATTGAAAAACTGGAATGCGGAAGATAATTTTGCAGCACTTTTCGTGGCATTGAAACGTCCTACAGCTGAAATCTTATAGACTATTCCAGAGTACGAACGGAACAGTTATGAAGCATTATGGCCGCTTTCGAGAGACGTTATGGAAACAAGCATAGAAAACAGATATAACAAATTGAGTTGCAAAACCGTTACCAAAAAGCGAATGAGACTTTGCAGGAGTTTGCGTTGGATGTTGAAAGATTGGCTCATCTCGCAAATGCAGCGCCATCCGTGGAATGCACCGGGAGGGTTAAAGTTCAGAGCTTTATAAATGGAATACGGGATGTTGAAGCGAAACGAGCTATATATGGAAACCCAAAGCCAACATTTTCTGAAAGGCTATCCCATGCCCTGACTCAGGAAACAGCGTCACTTTTGAGTAAGCCTGCATACAAAGCTCATCGCGTGGAAGTGGAAAGGCCATATTGGGTAGACACAATTTTGGAAGCACTGAAGGGATTACAACAGAAAAATGCCGGAGTTATAAAGTGTTTCAAGTACAGTAACCCAAGCCACATGCGGTAACCCATGCACATTGCACGTCATTGCAGCACCGCTCATGGTAATTCCAACTTGGCTGGTCGTAAACGCAAAACTGGAGGAGATAAGCAAGTTTGAGTGAGATGTAAAGATCGAGAACTTGCCCCAGCTATTGAATGTCGTGTGATACCTATCTCGCAAACTGGACGGAAATCCAGCAGTCTTACCGTCAAAGGATGGCAAGGAGCGTGTACTGACTGTAGATACGGGCGCATCTCATTTTCTAAACCAATCTGATTTGGTCAACAGGAGAGTAAAGCCATTACCTGGAGCAAAATTGCGTACGACTACTGGCGAGTATAACCAAGTCCAGGGAGAAGTGGAATGTGAAGTCTTAATTGAGAGGTCATTGTTCTACACAAATTTGTTGTGGCAGAAATCGTTGATGAAGTCATATTGGAAGTGGATTTCTTAATTGACTATTACATCAGGATGTTGTGAAACGTCGGAACGATACTGATTATGTGAAGCCAATCCGTCAAGCGCAAGCTCTACGAAGTAGTTCATTTGCCAAACAAAAGTGTGTGAGGGAACGGTCCAAGATAATGAGGAGTAGGATGAAGCACAGGTACGACAAGAATAATAATTCGGAAGGTTTCTTGGAGGGAGATTTGGTACTGCTATACAACCTTCACCGGCGGAAAGGTGTTCAATCCAAATTTTGGTGCAGTTGGGGAGGCCCGTGCAGAGTTGTGAAGAGGATCAGTTATGCCATCTACCGTATACAACAATTGGGAAACGACAAAATAAAAGGGTTGTTCATTTGGAGAGGATAGCAGCGGTTTGATCGAGAGATTTGTCTGATCGGGAGGGCAGTGTGCCGAATATTAGTGCCACTAAGTGATACTCACATCACTAATCTGATACTAAGTAAATAAAGCCACAACAAAAATAAAGCAAGCTGCCACACTTGTATATACGTAAACAAATTAATCATTATGTCTACACACATACATACAAGGCAACAGAGAGAGGTACTCACAAATGCATGTCATCATCATTCGGTTACATATACACACGCATATGGATACAAATTACAAATATACGTGTATATAGCTGGTAAACAAGCATCAGGTTCACGAAATTACTGGACCTTAGGAGAAATGGGTGAACGAGGAAACCGAAGAGTATAAAAGCAGCACAACCTGAGGCATCACGAATTCAGTTTGTGTTGAACACTCTATCAGTTGCGAAGTGAAGTTTAATTGTGAAGTACTTTCAAAGCAGTCTAACAAAGACCATTTTGCAATACAGAATATTGGAGTGTTTTATTCAATAGTTTAGCGATACGAGCGTAAGCACAAGTTTGCAAATAAGCGGAGTTTCCTGAAATTCGTTACAATATATTTTTTGCGCGAAAATTAAGGTTTATTACTTGTATAGATGCTTACTCAAAATTCACAGTTATAAAATGTATAGAGAATAAACTAAATATGGATGGAAAAACTCTTGAGGTTCTACAAATATTTCCTAATATCAAAAGTATAATTTTGGATAATGAACCTGGTTTTTGCAGCGCACAGTTTAAATCATTAACGAATAAATTAAATATCCAAATTTTCTTTTGCACACCAAGACTTTAGCAATACAAACAGACAAGTAGAGCGAGTTCATTCAACAATAATGGAAATAGCTAGATGATTGAAACAAGAAAATAACTTGGTAAGTGATTTGGAGTCAATCATAATAGCAGTACAATAATACAATACATCAATTCACTCAGTAACGAGGAAGCAACAATATGATATTTTATTTGATAGAGAAAACCATTTGTTATAGCTGATCGGAAACAATGATTGCTCTCCAGCGAAATGTATTATCTTCCAAATAATTTTAATTACGCCGCAATAACTTTATATGTATATTAATAATCTTGTTTATTCAGTAAAGAAAATGCAAAATGAAAACGTGCTCAACGTAGTGAAGTAATAATTTCAACAACAAAATTATTCTTATGAACGAACATAACGAGAAAGCAAAATATCAAATATAACTCAGTATACAATTTCAGTGTTGGAGAGTGATGCTGACTTAGAGATTACACTGAAGTTACCGGTTGACGATTCCGAGTAGTAGATATTTCTAAACATTCCGCCCACCTCGTCCTGTGCGACGGAACACTTATCCGCCTAACGTAGGCGTCATACGCGGCTCATCGATGGGAAGCGTTACTAGTTTTGAAATTGCTCTTTTTATAGTTGCTGATTTGGTACGTGCAGTTGCAACGCGTACATGAGAATCTCCACCAGGGTGTACTTGGATAACTCGACCCAAAAGACATTGAGTAGGGGGTGCCCGTTCGTCGCGTAAAAGAACCAGGTCACCTATCTTCAAATTTTTTTGCTATTGCTGCCACTTATTTCGAATCCGAGGCTCCCTAAAATACTCGGCGCTTCAGCGCTGCCAAAAATGTTGATTGATTTGTTGTATTTGTCTCCAACGGGTTAGCCTGGAAGCCTTGATTTCAAGTAAACTTGACTCGGGTGGTTTTATCAAGGGACCTCCATTCAACAAATGTGCAGGTGTAATCGCCGTGATGTCGTCCGGATCATTTTAGAGAGGGATCAGTGGTCTTGAATTGAGTACAGCCTCTACCTCTTTTAGCACTGTATAGAATTCTTCGAATGTCAATGTTGCTTCGCCGACAACGTTTTTATGATGGTGCTTCATGCTTTTTATTCCTGCCTCCCATATACCTCCAAAATTGGGTGACCCGGGGGGAATAAAGTGCCAAGATACTCCTCTAACGGATCCATAATTCGCACCGGCCTCTAACTGATTTGGAAACTGAGCGATCTCGTCTTTCAACACGGTGTATACTCCTACAAATGTTGTAGCACAGTCGCTGTATATATCGGAGCTGTAGCCGCGAACCGCGGAGAACCGACGTAGTGCCAACAAAAATATGTTTGTGGTAAGGTCGCTTACAAGCTCGAGATGGATAGCTCGAGTATTGAAACACACGAATAGTGCAATATATGCCTTGTGTGCTTGATGCCCCCTGACTTTTGAAGTGCGAACCCTATATGGGCATCCATAATCTATACCGCAAAGTGAAAATGGTTTGGCCGAATTACATCGGGCTGCGGGCAAAGACCCCCTGATTTGGCTTGTAGGTTGGCAGCGATGGTGAAAACATTTAATGCAGCGGTTTATGTATTTCTTGATGGATAATCGCCCGTCAGTAGGCCAGAACCGACGCCTAATAAAGTTCAGCGTCGTCTGAACTCCACCGTGCAACGTACACTCATGTTCCATACCCCAAGTATAAGCAGCGTAGTCAATTTATCATCTTTTGGTAATATGATAGGAAATCGTTCGGCTTCTGATAAGAAGGCATGCTTGAGACGTCCATTAACTCGTCAAATGTCGTCATTCCCAATGGTTGGGTTGAGCCTCCGCAGCCTACTTTTGGTTGAGAGCGGTTTACCTTGACGCAGAAAAGAGATCTCATTAGAAAAATGAACATTTTGAGCGTACCTGAGCCGCTCGTTCTGATGCAGTACACCAATTCTCCGAGCATGTGGTAAGTTCAGCCTTGCAGCTAGAAGTCTTGGACACCAGGCTGTCACCGCGACGAGTTTGTTGATATTTGAATATTTTGCCAGCAGATGCTCTCGTAGCGCTGTTAGTGGTCATGACGGCCAGTGCAATCGTGTTTGATGTAGCACTTAAGGTAGGTTGAGTTGGCCAGTCTCCCTCGGCGCTAGTAAGCCAAGACGGACCCGACCACCATACATTAATATTGGTAATATAAGATAGCATAACTCCTCTAGTTGCGACATCAGCTTTGTTTTAGCCATCAAGATTGACACGTGTACAGTTCCGTCCGCCTCGATCACTCGTAAGTAGCACAACGCGGCGTAGGCTGATTTTGATGCATCCGCAAAAATGTGCAATTTACGGTTGGGTTTATTGGTTGATGTGTGAATCCATCGTTCAATCTTTATTGGCTCGAGGCAGGGGAGCCCATTTCGAAACATTTTCCATTTTTCCTGACTTGGGTTTGGAATATGATCATTCCATTCACACCCAAGTACCCAGAGCTCTTGAAATGTAATTTTGCCTGCAAGGATGACTGGTGCTAAAAGGCCGAGTGACGTTTGTAATGGGTCCTTTTTGCGAGGTACGCGATATTTTGTATTCGATGGTATCTGAAAGGCATTTTCAAAAAGTACCCAATATATTGGTTTCTGACCTTTCGCAGAAATTCCGTGGAGTTGGAACTCCATTTCCGTAAAGAAAACCCTCCACAGCGCAGGAGTTCTTGAAGTTCGTGTTTCAGATTTACCGCCTCTGTCACAGTGTCAGCGCCGTACAAGTCGCCCATGTAGAATGATTCGCGTAAAATTTGCGAGGCGCGGGGATATGTAGCTTCTTCTTACATTGCAAGAGTATGGAGAACATTGATCGTTAAGTATGGAGAGCTATTAATTAAATTACTTGGGGTTGGCACTCTGCATTGAACCAATAAATAAGCTGCATATCTACGTCTTCATCACACACCTTGATTTGTCGGTAGCACTTCTTGGCGGCCACCGTGGTGTGATGGTAGCGTCCTCCGCCTACCACACCGTATCCCTGGGTTCAAACCCCGGGCAAAGCAAGATCAAAAATTTTAGAAATAAGATTTTTCAATTAGAAGAAAATTTTTCTAAGCGGGGTCACCCCTCGGCAGTGTTTGGCAAGCGCTCCGGGTATATTTCTGCCATGAAAAGCTCTCAGTGAAAACTCGTCTGCCTTGCAGATGCCGTTCGGAGTCGGCATAAAACATGTAGGTCCCATCCTGCCAATTTGTAGGGAAAATCAAGAGGAGCACGACGCAAATTGGAAGAGAAGCTCGGCCTTAGATCTCTTCGGTGGTTATCGCGCCTTACATTTATTTGTTTATTTTTTATTTACTTCTCAATATCGGACATGAAGGCGATTCGGTGCAAACGCCACTTGATGAGGAGTGAGGCTAAATCAGTTTGTAATTTCGGGCCTATATGCAAGCAGTCATTCAATGACACACCAGTACTATACTTTCGTGACGCGATGAACACTGTTCGCAGCTTTGTTATTGAACTTGATCCCTTATACACTAAATGGTGAGGAATGTAGCAAGTTGGGTTTGGTTCAGCACTCTCCAATACAGGCTGCTTGTGGCCGAGAGAGATGTACTCATCCATGAACTGTTCGTATAATGTTTTCATATTAGGACCGCGGTGAAGACGATTTTGTTGATACTTGAACACTCTTAGCGCGTCTTGTTTTGATTTTCCCAATGCGGATAAGTCGGCATATACTTTGAAAGGATAGCGCACTGAAAAACGTCCAGTGTCATCGCGTTGTGTGGTCTTTGCAAAGTATGCCTCGCTATACAATTCGTCCATGGCGGTGGCGATGCTAAGTCGTCATGCTGGTTGAAAGTCCACATCTGTTTAACCAATTCGTTTAGCTCAACAGAAGGATTCGTACACCACCTCGCTTGCAAATGTTTCTGTGTGCTAGAAACTATAAGTCCGTAGACAATCCACCCTAGATGTGTGTTTTGTGCTATAGGTGCGTTATTAGTCGACCTTTTTAGGCCACTGTACTATAGAGAACCATAGATGTCAGCACCCACTACTACGTCTACTCTTCCAGGTTCAGCGAAAGTTGGATCTGCTAATTTAAGATCGCAAAACTCACTGACTGCGTGATGATTGATAAACGATGTGGGAATCATGTGCCCTAATCGTGGTAAAATCAGTGCGATGCATTTGATATTAAAATCGTGCTCTAGTAGAGAGCGCAAAGTGAATTCAACGAGCCCTTTCGACGTTCCGACAGGTACCCTACCTATGCCTGTAATAGGTACAGCCACCGAGGTTCGAGGCAAGCGTAATTGTTGTGCCGCGAACTCACTGATGAAAGTTGCCTGTGATCCGGGATCAAGTAATGGACGTAGCTTGAGGAAATGACCACTCGGTCATTCAGTTCCTATCAGTGCAGTTGCAAACAAAACGTTGGGTAGACTTTCTGATGAGGGCGGCGAAGCCGGTGGCAGGCGATAATGATTCACCAGCAGTGTATTTTGATGTACAGCTAGTCAGGGCATGTGCTCCCCTCAAGCAATTTTCGCACAGGTTGTGGTTGCGGACTAGATTTATTTTCGCTCTCGGTTGGAGTTTACGAAAAGCTAAACAAGACGGAAGTGCGTGCTTTTCTGAACAGCATACACACTGATTGAGGCTAGTTTGGCGACTGCGGACAGAGTTCGATGTCCTTAATGATGCACCATTAGGTTTTGCTGATGACGAACAATTCAGTTTTTCTGGAGCATTGGCTGTCTCTAGGCCTTGAACGCGGCATTGTAAAAACCTCTTGAGGTCGTCATAAGTCGGAACTGTATCGGAAGCACCTAGTGAGATCTGCCAGTCCTTCACGGTTTTTGCATCGAGCTTCTCCGTGATGTGAAATACAAATCAGTCGTCCCATGTTCAGTAGTCCGGCCAAGCTGAATTAATGCCCGAAAGGTTCCGTTGACTACATCGAGAATGTTACGTATCTGGGAAGCGGACTCTGAATTAATTTTCGGAAGGTTAGCGATGGCACGTAGGTGACATTTAATGAGGCGACGTGTGCTGTCATAGCGCCGAGTCAACAATTTCTGTTTGAAAGTTATGCTCTGTTACTGGGATATTGCGGACCAAATGCTCAGCGTCGCCCTGCAAGTTGGCCTTAAGATAATGTAGGCGCTGCACGTCCGACAGTGACCTTTCCTTAGCGATGCATGTCTCAAACAGATATTTCAAATTTAACCAATTTTGAAGGTTGCCATCAAATTTGGGCATCTCAATTTTTGGTAGAGTGACATTTGGCTGACCAATTGCGCCAGTAGTCAAAGAGTTGGAGCTGCTGGGTGGTTTGTTAGATAAATTTGATATGTCGTCGTTGAGTTCGCCCATCGCTTCACAATAAGCGCTCTCCACGGCAATGAATCGGCTTTCGCTTAATGCGTTGCGACGGCTTTCAATGTTGTCAGACGTTCCTTCCATATTCGCTACATCATCTCTGGCCTGAGAATAACGATTCCAATAATCTTGCAGTAACGCCTTTCGAGCCCAGAAATATCCATAGGTTTGCTTTTGCTTAGCAGTTTTGCGGGCGTTTATTAAAAAATTATAAATTAATTTTGCAACCGTTTATTAAAAATCGTTTTTGTTTTTATCGGCCTATTGATAAATCATTCAAGGTTCGAATCGAGCTCAAGGCCAGAACTATATTTTTTTTCTAATGATAATTATTGTTATTTTTTAATTTTTCTAAATTTGAATAATTGTATTTTGTTTTTGGAATAGTAAGTAGAAAATTTTTCAGACAACCTGCCATAGCTGCGCAGATAGATCCATTTCGAAGGGTGCTAAGCCTTCATCATCAGTACGCTTTAGACATGCTGCGCTAACCATTTAGCTATACAGCGGTGGTTTGTTTGACTGGCAAATTTGCTACTTCTATTCCTTTTTACCAACTATATTTATTCAGTGTTGCGCCACCTGGTGCAAATCACTGATAATGCTGGATTTTTGTTTATTGTCAATTACTTTGTTTGACATTCCCAAGTGCTCATGGTTTATTAACAATTGTTTTTGTTTTTATCGGCCTATTGATAAATCATTCAAGGTTCGAATCGAGCTCAAGGCCAGAACAATAATTTTTTTCTAATGATAATTATTGTTATTTTTTAATTTTTCTAAATTTGAAAAATTGTATTTTGTTTTTGGAGTAGTAAGTAGAAAATTTTTCAGACAACCTGCCATAGCTGCACAGATAGGTCCATTTCGAAGGGTGCTAAGCCTTCATCATCAGTACGCTTTAGGCATGCTGCGCTAACCATTTAGTTATACAGCGGTGGTTTGTTTGACTGGCAAATTTGCTACTTCTATTCCTTTTTACCAACTATATTTATTCAGTGTTGCGCCATCTGGTGCAAATCACTGATAATGCTGGATTTTTGTTTATTGTCAATTACTTTGTTTGACATTCCCAAGTGCTCATGGTTTATTAACAATTGTTTTTGTTTTTATCGGCCTGTTGATAAATCATTCAGGGTTCAAACCGAGCTCAAGGCCAGAACAATCATTTTTTTGTAATGATAATTATTGTTATTTTTTAATTTTTCTAAATTTGAAAAATTGTATTTTGTTTTTGGAATAGTAAGTAGAACTTTTTTCAGACAACCTGCCATAGCTGCGCAGATAGGTATTTGTAAGATTCATTCAAAGACGTTAAATATGTAAAAACCTCCTCTGGATAAATTGCTGGAATATTAATTGCGTTAACTGAGTTAAGTTGAAACTGGTATTTATTAGACAAAGAAATTAATTCAGCGGAATAGTTAGACTTGAAAAATTGTGCAAAGAAGTTAGCAATATCTTGAAAGAAACACAAGTTCGCCCCTTTGTTTATTATTAACTTCTTGATGGAATATTGCATCGAAAATAAATTGATATTTTTATTTCAGGGGCAATATATTTAACAATATGATGAAATTGGAATGTAAGCAATTATCTATTCTATATATCTGTGATCACAAGCAATAATCGCCAAAGTCCTATCCTTTTACATGGGACTTAGGCGATTATTGCACTTAGGCGATTATTGCTTATAAACACAGATATATAAAAATAAGTGCACATTTTTGGTGTTACTTTATAACTTGAGACCGGCTCCACCAAATTCAACTAAATAGTAAAGTAAATTTCTACGGTACATTTGGGCTATAATATAGATGGTTTCTGTAAAGCTTGATTGAATTTGGTCGAGCAGTTCACGAGATATATCACACCAAGCTACGGCTAGGTTTCATACCGATAGATGGTGCTTATTTGCATATTTGCAAATTTGAATTGGCGTTTCTAGAATTATAATTTGACGTTCGGCATTTCTCAAGTGAAAACCAAACGAAAAAAAGAAGTCATTTGTTTTGTTTTGTTTTTTTTTTTTTTCAAAAAAAATAAATGAACTGGATTTAAGTAAATTCGGTATATGCTGTGCATCAATTTGGTGAGTAATGTCCCACTAAATTTATTAAGTGTGATTTTGTTGTGTTAAAGAAACAACATTGTAATAGAATTGCGGTGCTTTTCTTCAGAAACAACCAAGAATACAGTTGAAATAATCTAGGAAATTGCTGACCGACTGCATTCTGTCATACATTTCGCATCGGCAAATTCATTTTTGGATGGGATTTTGGCAACAAGAATTCAAGAGTATCGAGTTCATCGCATTTTTACCGCGACGAAGCGCTAATGCATTATTTCGGCCAATATTTTAGATTTCTCGAAATCAAAATCCGACATTCCGCAAATTTCAACTGCTTCTTTTCAAATAGTCGCTTCCTTACTGAAAATTTACAATATCTCTTCATTACACAACTGTCCCAACAAACAACGGTTCGGCGCAACGTGTTCAATCTTCTTTCACGACGAGAAATCACTTATTGGGAAAACGAATATACAGAATCGTTGACTGTTGCCATTCAAGTTGCAAATTTACGACTACCAAATCTGATAGCCATATTACATATACAATGTTTCTTCGAAATACGGATCAAGTCAATATTAGAAACATTCGCCCACCTGTTTTCGAATCAGTATCGCTACAACTATTTGGTAACCTATCTCATGGATCCCTCGAATTCAACGAATAAATTCACCAGCGTCCCGAAAACTGTTGTTCTTACACACTTACTAACTTTTTTACTCTGATGCCTTAAACTGGAGACATTGGTACTTTATCGGTAACCGTATCGGTAACCTTTTAACAGCTGATTCGACCAACCTTATGAGAATCAATGCAATCGATTATTGGTGCCGCTAAGGTCGTAACCGTATCGTATCCAACCAATTGGGTTTTGGTTTACCGTCGTAACGATAAACAGCTGATTACGTTAGGGATACGGATACAGCGATACGACATACGGCACCAATGACTCCGGCTTTAAGAATAAAAAGATACAATGGAAAGAGATACACCACAACACAACATATCTGTCACATCGTACTTTCGGTGTATATTGACATTAGGTCTTTTTGTTATGAACTATGGAGAATCAACACGTGTGTTCAATATTTATGTAGTTTTCGATTCATAATTGAGTATTTCTTCATTTTCAATTGAATTCATATCAATATTTATAATACATTGGGAATTCCTTCTGTCAGTATGTCGTATCGTTGAACAAAAACATAGTAGAAAATTGTAGCAATGATGTATCATGTTTTTCTCTTCCAATTTTTTTTTTTCAAATGTTCTTTCTTCGTTTATTTTACAGAATGCATTTAGTGATTTCAACTGTATCTAATCGCGCGCACGTGTTTTATTGTGTTTTTCATCAAATTTTTTGCACGGTTTGTATTTTCGTTTTGTCATTTGGACATATACGTGTAGGTCTATTTCGACCGCGCATTTTTTGTGTGCACATGTGCTTTTCTTAAATTAAATTTTTTGCGTTGAACATGGAGTTTTGGTGAATTTTTTTCCTTTCTCTTGAAGAAAATGCGTCGAGCCAGACGTCAAAATATCTGTCGACGTACGCGTAGTGCTAACAGAATGTTACTTCAAAGAATAGCGCAAAGTATTGATGACCTGTCACAACAAAATAAAATACGACGTGAACGATATGCACGAAATAGATCTGCAGAACCACAGCGGCAAAATAATCTAGCACGACCAAGACAAATACGACGTCGTGTTCTAAAAAATATGTATAGTGCTGTTTTTAATTACGGTCCACAAATTGATTACAGTATGCATGGATATATTGGATTAATGAGTGCGATATGTCCACATTGTGAAGCAGCTAAGTTTCCGGGTGAAATGGCTGGTATGTGTTGTGCTAATGGCAAAGTGAAATTGCTGGCATTTGAAACTCCACCAGATCCATTGCACTCGTTGATTTTTGCAGGATCACCAATGTCGAAGCATTTTATGAATCATATACAAGAATACAATTCATAATTTTAAATGACTTCTTTTCGTGCTACAAAAATTATAAGAGATAATTTTATGCCGACATTTAACGCGATTACTTCATGTAGAATATCTAATTGTTCTGTAGATCTAAGTAACAGTTTCTACAATGTTTTTAAGGATTCTGATCCAACATCAAATTACATTGCATACATATTACAGATTCAAGGTCAGATTTGTCATCGAGCGGGTGCATTGTTACCATTTCCTGACGCTAACCATCAATTTTTGCAAATATATTTTATCGGAGATGAAAATTGTGAGTTGGATGAACGTTGTACAATTGGCTCACATACAAAACGAGCGATTATTTGCGATCTCCAAAGATTTTTTTATCAGAACAATGAATTGGTGAAATTGTTCAAAGCAGCTCTCGATCGTATGCCAGAAGATTTAATGTACCGACGATTGATGAAGTGGCAATTGTAATTGTTGGCGATCAGTTTCAATCCCGCGATATTGTACTTCATCGTGGAAATGAACAATTACAGCGTGTTTCGGGGCTTCATCGCAGTAACGACGCATTAAAATATCCAATTCTACAATGGAAAGGTGATGATGGTTATCACATTAATATACCAATGATAGATCCAAAAACCGGTAAATAATATACTAATTATGTTAATCAGATATTAAAAAAAAACAAAATTTAAAATCGAATGAACATATTTTTTACAGGTCGAGATGTTGAAAAGAAAGTTAGTGCGATGAATTATTATACTTATCGATTGATGATTCGTGCACAAGAACAAAATTACATTCTGAGATGTGGTAAACTTTTTCACCAATACATTGTAGACATGTATACAAAAACTGAAACTGAACGTCTCAATTTCATCCGATTCAATCAAGCCAAATTGCGATCTGGAGAGTATATACATTTGCAAGATGCAATAGCGTATAATGCAAATGTGAATGATATCGGACGTCTGACGATATTACCAGCTGCTTATATTGGTAGTTCACGCCACATGCACGAATATGCACAAGATCCTATGTCACATGTTCGAAAATACGGCCGACCAAATCTTTTCATCACTTTTACGTGTAAGCCGATGTGGAACGATATAAAAAACAATTTGTTCGACAGTCAGTCACCAACAGATCGATACGATGTTACAGCAATTCTATTCCGACAAAAATTGAAGGCACTGATGAATTTAATTGTGATATTACGCGTTTTTGGAAAGGTACAATGTTGGATGTACTCGATTGAACGGCAAAAAAGAGGTTTGCCACACGCACACATATTGATATGGCTGGTACGTAAAATAACATAGGACGGCATTGATAGTGTCATATTAGCCGAAATACCAGATCAAACCATCGATCCAGAATTATTTGAAGTGGTAACAAAAAACATGATTAACCGTCCATGTGGTGAAATAAATATGAATTCACAATGTATGATCGATGGGAAATGTTCAAAGCGGTATCCGAGAGCATTAATTTCCGATACCATAACAGGTAATGACGGATATCCATTGTATCGACGTCGATCATTTGAAAATAATGATAAAATGGCGATAATAATAGTGCGCAATCAAGACATCGAAGTTGACAATCGTTGGGTCGTGCCATATTCACCGATACTGTCAAAAGTTTTTCAGGCTCACATAAATGTTAAGTACTGTAACTCAGTAAAGTCTATCAAATACATTTGTAGATATGTGAATAAAGGAAGTGATATGGCTGTTCTTAGATTAGATGGTGAAAATAGAAATGATGAAATCACTCAATATCAAATGGGGCGATACATAAGCAGTAATGAAGCAGTTTGCCGTATCTTTTCGTTTCCTTTGCAAGATAACAGGATGATTTTCCATTTGGTAATTCCTCTGGAGAATGGTCAACGAGTTTATATCACTACTGAGAAGGTACAGTAGAGAGCAGCACAACCACCGGCAACTACTTTAACTGCTTTTTTTCAATTGTGTGAAATCGACACATTTGCCAGAAATTTGATATATGTTGATATACCGCAATATTACACCTGGAATGCATCATCGAAAAAATTTGAACGGCGTAAACAAGGAACACCAGTTGATGCTCATCCAGGTGTTTTCCAAACAGATGCAGGATGAATACGGCACCTCCGAACAAAGCTGAATGTTTCTATTTGCGAATGTTGTTGGTAAACGTTCGAGGACCAAAATCATTTCAGGATTTAAGAACAGTTCACGGCCATTTTTGTCAGACATATCACGAAGCATGTCAGCTCTTACATTTGTTAGAAGATGACACTCATTGGGACGCAACACTTAATGATGCATCGATTTTATCTCATCCACAGCAAATACGAATGCTATTTTCGATTATAATATCAACATGCATGCCATCGAATCTAATTGAATTGTGGAATAAATGCAAAGATTACATGACTGAAGATATTTTAATTCGGATGCGTCGTAGAGCAATGGATCCAGATTTGCTGATTACATTGGAAATGTACAATGAAGCTTTGATAATAAATGAAGATATGTGTCTTGCGATTGCCAATTGGGCAGTTAGCTTTGATTTCACCAAATCGTCCAATGCATGATTTATTCGATCGAGTGTTGCAGCGTAAACAACAATTCGATTGTGACGATTTACGTACATTTGTTCAATCCAACATCACCAAATTGAACAATTAACAAAAGAATATATATGACAAAACCATGCAAGCTATTTCTGATAACACCGGTGGATCAAATTTTTTGAATGCACCTGGCGGCACCGGAACAACATTTGTGATTTCATTGATTTTACTAACTATTCGATCGTAATAGAAAATTGCTTTGGCACTCGCTTCTTCTGGAATTGCTGCAACTTTATTGGATGGAGGACGAAGCGCTCATTCAGCTTTAAAATTGCCATTGAATATACAGGTGGTTAAAACTCCAACCAGTAACATATCCAACAATTCTGCGATGGCAAATGTTTTGCAACAAGCAGCGGTCATTCTATGGGATGAGTGTACAATGGTAAACAAAAAATCATTGGAAACATTAAATCGAACGATGCAAGATTTACGTGGAAACCGAAGGCTTTTTAGTGGTGCTTTAATTTTATTGTCAGGTGGCTTTCGACAAACATTGCCCTTTATTCCACGATCAACACCGGCAGATGAGATCAATGCATGTTTGAAGTCTTCCCTTTTGTGGCGATACGTGAAAAAATTAACAGTACACATAAACATGCGTGTTCAGTTACACAATGATCAGTTTGCAGAGCAGTTCTCGAAGCAATTGTTAGAGATCGGAAATGGCAAAATTATAGTCGACAAAACAAATGGTTTGATTACATTGCCAAACAATTTTTGTACAATTATCCAATCAAAAGAAGAATTAATTGAACGAGTGTTTCCAAATATTGTTCAAAATTACATGAATCACGATTGGTTGAGAGAACTCGCAATACTGGCACCAAAAATTGTACATGTTAATGAAATCAATCATCACATTCTGAAAAAATTTCCAGGTGTGGTGACAATATACAAGTCAGTGGATAGCGCAATGAATCGAGATGACGCAGTGAATTATCCAGTTGAGTTTTTGAATTCATTGGAACCGTCTGGTATGGCACCGCATTGTTTAAATTTGAAGGTCGGCTCATCAGTTATTTTATTACGGAATTTAAATGCACCAAAATTGTGTAGTGGAACAAGACTGAATGTAAAAAAGTTGGTGGCGAATTTAATTGAAGCAACAATACTGACCGGCAAAGCGAAAGGTGAAATTGTGCTTATACCGCGAATCCCACTGATACCAACAGACATGCCATTTGAATTCAAGCGTTTGCAATTTTCACTGCGCCTGTCATTTGCTATGTCAGTCAACAAGGCGCAAGGACAAATGCTTCGAGTATGCGGATTGAATTTAGGAACCGTGCTTTTGCACGGACAGCTATACGTTGCCTGTTCCAGAGTATGCATTCCAAATTGTTTGTTTATTCATATCCCAAATGGAAAAACGAAAAATGTAGTGTATCCAAATGTTTTTGCTTAAGAAGGGGGCAAGGGGGCATCTTGTCCTGGGCGCTACTCACAGGGGGCGCCAAATGGTCCGCAAAGCAGAACTGAATTTGTACTTTTATTATAATTGATTTTTGGAAAATATTGATTTCTTGAAAAAATTTTATATAAAAAAAAAATGCATGCATATATCCGGAACTTTTGCGAAATGTTGTGGAATTAAAGGCATATATCTTTTTTGCTCACGTTCAACGCTATGATGGGAATTATTAAAAAACTGTCAAACGTGAATCTGAAATACGATGGAGTGCCAGAATACAACCGGTTAGCGTTGTCATCGATGGGCTAGAGAATGTAGTAGAACACTTAGAACAATTAGCAGAGGACACTAACGCACTAGTGAGACCAGAAGCGAAGCTAAAATTCTGTTGCAAAATATATTACATTTTATTTTCATAACATAGTTCATTTCTATGAAATCTTAAGGTGGATTGATCGTGTGCAGCTCAGATTACTAAATCCGGGGATGAATTTTAGAGACGCGTATCATGATCTGAAATCATAAGCGATGAACTATCCGAAATTAGAGACACTCACTGTGAAGAAGCAATAGAAAAAGCGAAGCCTCTTTGTGAAAATGGGATATTGATATAGTAAAACGTGTAAGAAGGCGCAGTATAATGCACGGAGAATCGGCTAGAGATGTTGGTCTTTCCTCAGAATGTGAAATTTCTCGCGTCATGACAGGTGTTCTTGATCGTCTCCAACAAGAAATACTTACAAGATTACGCGAATAAATGACATTAATTTTAAATTTGGATTTCTCTTAGACATTGGAAATTTGTTGAGCAAGGCTAACAACAACTTAAAAGGAAATTGTAAGAACTTTGGTGAATTTTATAATACAGATTTCGATGGAACAGAACATTTTATCGAAATATATGACTGCAAAATATCACCTCGTAATAGAAAAGAAATTGAACCTAAAACTCCATTAGAATTACTTACTTTTATAACCTCGTATGGAGAAGATGTTTTGCAAACTTGCGAGTGGCAATTCAAATACTCTTGACTATCTCAGTATCAATTAGCGTTGCCAAATGTCACGTATTTGGCGGGACATCCCATATTTTTCACAAATTTGAAAGTGTCCCGCCGGGAAATCGCTGACTGCGATGGACCAACAACGGCATTATCAAAATATGCAGCAAGAAGTCTGGAAAATATACCAAAGTCTCAGTACCACCTACGCAACTCATATGATTTTAAAACCTTCATCACAGCACAAACACACCAAGCAGGCCAAATAAAGGTGTCGTTTGATGTAAAAAAGCTTGTTCACCAATGCGTCGGTAGATTCCATTCTAAAAGCACTTATCGAACGTTGGAATGACATACAAACATGCACCTATATGTCACAAAGCGAGTTTATAGAAATGATATCCATCTGTACAAAGAACGCCTACTTCCAATTCGACGGGAAATTTTATTCCCAAAAGCATGGTTGTCCAATGGGCTCACCCATAAGCTGTGTATTGGTAGAAATTCTAATGGATAACGTGTTGCAACGAGCCATTAAAAAAAGTAAATGAACAACTAGGCTTTAACATAACCATTATAAAAAAATACGTAGACGACTTATACTTGGTAATACCAGAAGGCATCCTCCCGTCGGTATTTGGAATTTTTAACGATACAGAGAAGGGAATCGAGTTCACATATGAACAGGAACATGATAACATACTACCGCTCCTAGATATGACCATTTATAGGAATACTGAAGACGGAAGTTTTAATACTGACTGGTATCGGAAACCAGTATCTTCGGGTCGCATATTAAATTATATGTCTATCCACCCACTGTCACAAAAAATTAGCACCGCCAAAGGGTTAATAAACAGAGTATATAACATCAGCGATCCAAAATATCACTGCAAAAACAAAAAGATAATTGTAGATATTCTAAAAGGTAATAATTACCCAAAGAAATTGATATACAGGCTACTCAACAGGTATCAAGCACCAAACAACAACACTAATACGTCAAATACCCAAACCAATACCAACAACCAACAACAACAAACAGACATAAAAACCTTTTCAATATCATATTACCAAAACATAACACAGAAGATAACTAAAAAACTCAAAGCGTACACAAACAACATACGGTTTGCCTTCAAGAACAGAAACAACGTAGGGAAGCTATACAAAACAATAAAAGATAACATCCCAACAAAAAAACAAAAGAACATTGTATACAAAATTGACTGCGTTGACTGCCAACGTAAGAAAAGCTATATAGGCACCACATCACAACAACTATACAAACGACTGGGACAACATAGAAAAGATGTTGAAAACAAACGCACAGAAAAAAGTGCTCTTGCTCACCATGCCATTACTTTTGGGCACAAATTTGATTTTGATAATGCCAAAGTAATAGCAAGAGAAACAAACTGGCAAAAGAGAATGCGTCTGGAAGAAATACACATAAAAGCAGACAAACAATGTGTAAACAAAAGAAGTATAGAAGCAAGAAATATTAGCGACATCTATGCGTGTATACTAAAATGAAACTGCAATAACCCATCAAGCATGAATTCGCCGGTGGTCAACAAACGTCAAATATGTATACATATGTACTTACATACAAATTAGAGTTTGAAGTATAAATTGTGGGTTGTTTATTGAAAATAGTAATTTTAAATTGTAAAATAATTTCCGTTGCCTTAATTGAGCATTAAAGTGACTATGTTTTATTTCAAAAAACATACATATAAAGAAAAACCTGACGAAGAAGAACGCAGAGATTTTTAAGTAAGAAATGTTTGTCAATTGAATGTCCATATATATATATATACATATGTAACTTTAATTCTATAGAACTGCGAAACTAAATTGATGAAAAAATGACTGGTTTGTAAACAAAACTGAAATTCATTTTCCCGAGGAAGTAAAATGGCTACTCTCTCTTGGTAAAAAATTTACCTTACCCACAACAAATTCCAGCTTCAAACCTCTTAAGACCATAGCTGAGATGGAACAGGTTATACAACAAATAGAAGATGAGAGAGAAAGAGAAATTGAGAGAACCAAACTCAGCAGCAGAATAATGCAATTCAAACGACATACCAAGCATAACCCAACGGACAAATTCATCTTAGAAGCATACAGAAAAACTAGAGAATTTTTAAAGAAGCACAAAGACATAATTGTGACGGACTCAGACAAAGGGAACAAGACAGTGGCAATGTATAGAACTGACTACAACGGAAAAATGAACAGGCTACTCGAAGACAAAAATACGTATAAAAAAGCGAGGACTGACCCCACAAACGCACTACAAAAACAAAATAACAACCTAGTCGACGAACTTTACAAAAACAAAATAATAGATTTCAAAGAAAAAAGGCAACTAACTTGCACCGCGGCCACAGCACCTAGACTCTACGGTCTGCCTAAGATCCACAAAACGGATATTCCCTTACGTCCCATTGCGTCATCTGTCGGCGTTCCATGTTATGGTCTATCAAAATACATTGGGAAGATACTAACTAACTTAACGTCAGACGAATACAACATAAAGAACTCCTACAGACTCAAAGAAAGACTGGATAACATGAAACTATCAGAAGAAGATATACTGGTCTCATTCGATGTGGTATCGTTGTTCACCAACATACCAATATACTTAGCCAGCAAAATAATAATGACCAAATTCAGCAAAATACACTCAATGATACCAAAAAACAAGTTCCTTAAAATTTTAAACTTCTGCCTGAACGACAACAACTACTTCGTGTATGATGACCAAATTTTCACACAAAGTTTCGGAATGCCAATGGGAAACCCACTCTCCCCCACAATAGCAGACATTATAATGGACGATCTGCTGGACAACACCATCTCCGAACTGAAGCAAACCCACAACATACAACTGAGGTTTATAGTAAAGTACGTGGGCGATGTTTTTGCGATCGTCAAACGAAACGACTTAGACATAATTCTAAACACATTGAACAGATACCACAACAAACTGAAATTTACGATGCAGAAAGAAGAGAATTTGATGATCCCGTTTTTGGATGTCCTTATTCACAGGAAAAACAACGAAATAGTGCTGGACTGGTATTCTAAATCCATATCCTCCGGCAGATTAATAAACTTTCTAGCCTCGCAGCCCACAAAATGCAAAGTAAATACAGCAAAAAGCCTCATACACAAAATATTAAGGTAAGCCACAAACAGTTCTGGGGAAAAAATAAAACAAAAATATACAGCATACTAATAAACAATAATTACCCGAGCCAATTAATTACATCCCTAATACAACACAAATTATTAGAAGTAAACAGAGCGCAAGAAATAACATCAACTAACAACACAAGGGAGACAAAGCAATACCACAGAGTCACATACATTCCGAAGCTTACGGAAAACTTCAATCAAGACATGAAAAAACAAACACCGAACATATCTCTCGCATACAAATCGAACTGCACACTCTCTACCATTTTTACACGTCCAAAAAGCCGTATAGAACCACACCAACAAAACAACGTGGTTTACCAAATTCCATGCAAAGGTGGAGACAACGAGAACTGGAACAAAATCTACGTTGGAACAACGAAACGGGCACTAGGAACCCGACTGGCAGAGCACGACGCCGATATAAGAAAGAAGAAGAACAGCACTGCACTTGCTCAACACGCACTAACACACGGACATACACCTGATCTAAAAAATGCAACAATAATAGACGTGGAGAAGAGAGATACACGTTGGAAAGCTTACACATATTACAAAGAAGGGATAGAAAGATGAACAGAAAAGAAGACACCAAGTTTATTGCAGCTAGCTATTTGGCTTGTTTATGACATTTTAGTATGACAAAAGTACCCAATGACCATGGTACTGATGGATGATTTTAGTTTTAAGTGTTTGTTGTTTTATGTTGTGTGATGTTTACATGTTAATTTAATACTTTTTATGCAAGTTTGTCACCAATGTTTTTATAGTGATTTATGTGTTTTCAAAAATTGATTTTCTGTTTGTTTTTGTTTGGTTTTTTGTTATTTTTGTTTAAAATAAAGATTATGCCCCTGAGGATGCCAAGGAGCTTGGCGAAACGTAGGGCGATATTGGAGAAAAAGTATGAGTTTTTACTTGGATTAACTACACTAGACCAGCAAAGCCTAATAAAATTCTAATAAATAACAAACTGGTCAGCAAATTATTAATAAATTGAGTTATTTTAATTTCTTTAAAGTTGTAACTAGGCCCTGGAGAAAACCACAATAAACGGTCGAAACGTCGGCAATAAAACAATAAAGGCGTTTTTCTAATTATTTTGACTGGAAACCCGATCAATAGAAAATTATACATAAAAACAAAACAGTCGGTAGTATCAACATGATAAAAATATTTGTTGTAAATAAAAGAGTTTAAAAAGTTTAATTCTATCTAAAAATTTTTTCGCCGAATGAGCAACCCATACAAATATATGGGTGTTTCTTATTTTTCGAATGTCCCGGGAATTTTTTAAAAATCCCGGGAATTTGGCTCAAATTTGAGGTTTGTCCCGGGAATCCGAAATAAAATTCTGGCAACCCTAGTATAAATTGCTAGCTGCGAACGTTTATTCAGCAAGTGGAAACTGATTTTCACATATTTACGATCAACGAGGGTGTTTACGCGGCGTAGGCTGCCACCCGTCCCATCTCCCTCTTGTAGGTACATACGTATATCTATGAATTTATTTATAACCCGTAGTTTATATTATATTCAATTACATTGAATTGTATTGTACATATTGAATTATATATTACATTGAATTATATCCTATTATACTCCCCAAAAGCAATGAATATAACTTAACGTTAAATTTCTCACTGGTAATCCTCATGGACGTGTGGCAGCCTCCACCGAGTAAATCCACCAAATTAAATTCATCGCAAGTACAGGATGGCGATCCGGCATAATCGCCACCTGTCAAAAAAAACACCACCTTTTGTATCATCTTTCAAATTGTCATTGTTATCTTCCAAACCATAAAAATCAGCATCTTGTGCATTTCTGCTAAACAACTTTATAAAGTCGCGATTTTTTGCTATAACTTTGCTTTCGTGAAAAACAACATTTTACTTTGTGATCAAGTTTTCTGAGTAAATACGATTGTCATAGTTTACATAGTTTGTACTAAAAAGTCTTTGTTTTATAATAATAATATAAATTGGCGAAAAGCTGCATTGTATATAAATATCAAAGGCGCAATTCTAGTACCGAATCGCCGTAATTTGTGCTTATTGGAGTTGAATATCAAATATAGATCAAAGTCCTGAAAAGGCGTGAAGACTAAACTAAAATCATTTTACCTATCTTTTACTCAACGCTGACGGAAGTTTTATTGGTGCGGTGAGTTTTTACACACACCTGGTTTACGTACTTCAAGATTTGAAGGTGATAGCCGCCACTTGGGAGTCGATTTATTGCTGCAGTTCAATTGTTTAAGAGTGGTGATTTTGGTTAATTTGCAAAATTTGGCAAAATTTGCACAGAGATATTAGTTTTACTAATGTAGATATTATAATCATATTATTATTAAATATGTATTTGAGTCTACTTATAGATGATGTAAATATAGGAAGGTAAAACCATTCTCTCTTCTCGGCGGCCGGAATGTCTTTTTGATAAATCCCTCGCCTGGGTTAATAGGCTAGAACTTTAATAAAAGAACAAGAAACTTTAAATAAAATCCTATAACGGAGGTCCAAGGAATTGAGCAGTTTCAATATGGTCTTGCCAAAAAGAAGTTGCTATTACAGACTTTTGTACGTTACAGACGAATAGATGATATGTGCTATACACCAGGCTGGGGCCATACACAGAGATCGAAGTTGGGGCAGAAAAACGCGCATATCCTTCGGAAGTGTGTATTCTTCATCGGCGATATCTGCAAAGGCGGGAGCCTGACATTTAAAGAAATCACAGAATCTGCGTTCGTGTTGCTCTGGATCATACTACACCAGATCTCATTGTAGGGCTTGTGCAAATGTCTTTTTATCTGCCTTGGAGGCGCAACTACACCAATCAATTGTAATTTGCCCTGGTTCTCAGACGTCTTAAGAAAATATTCCGTGGAAGTCCTAAGTGGGCAATTTGGCAGCCCTGCAACTTTCTCCCTTGCATCGATTGGAGGATTTTGATGCATCTTTGTGCATTGTAGGCAATTTCGGATGCATTTGTATTGAAGCAGGGACTATGTCACAACCAAAAGTTGTTGGGGTTCCACATTAGTAAAGTTATGCCATCGAAGTGGCTGTCCAGTTGTGTATGTGCAAGGTCCACATCGTGAACAATATGGCCGTATGTACATATTAATATTTTTCACCGGGCGCGAAAAAACCTCACTACGCCACTGATGACCGGGCCAGAGCTCTTTAAATTAAATTTTTGTAATGAAGTTGTATGGAAAAATAAAACTTTATTTTCGTCTTCCCAATAAGTTTATATTTTGAATTACATTTGTTTACAATAAAACATGCGATATGAGGGCTCACGGTGGGTATATTGTTCGGTTTCACCCGAACTTAGCCTTCCTGACTTGTTTGTATTAATAAAGAATAAATATATCCAATATAAATATCGAAGTTGTATTTAAAATTCTTTGTGGTCCGTTAAAAATTTGGCACCTTTGATAAAAATGAAAAGCTGTCTTTATATGCCCAATATATGGAAGTTGAAATTATAGCTATTTCCTGTAAAACTGCGCGTTTGAGTTACGACACTATTCAAGTAGATGAGCGATGTGCGAGAAGATTACCTACCCACCCACTGGGTTAGCGTATTGTCAGAACATACTAAACCAGTTTATTAATAGACTGACCATTTGAACAAAATTTGTAATGGACTTTTATCTTACCACTGATGTCATTAATGTTAAAAAAAGAAGTAAACGGATTGCCTTCAGATACAAGACCGTATCGAATCTCTCGAGGATTTCCTTTGTCACCATCTACAGCATGGACTTTAAGTATCTGTAAGGAGAAAACCGAAAACAATGCACTGGTTAGCTTTGTATGAATCAGGAAAAATTTAAGCTTCATGAAATCAATCACATTCGAAAGGCTTGCATTGCGCGCTTTCAGCAAATGGAAATTTTGATCAAACATTGGTGACGGGTCGTATTAAATTACCATTAAATATTGCACAACTTAGTACGTTAGTACTACGGGAAAGTCAAATAACCTGGGCTATAGGCTCGTTCAAGCCCTATATGTCTCCGGGCCCGGATAGCATCATTCCTGCGCAACTTCAAAAGTCTATAGGGATTTCCTGCCTCTGGTTGGCCATCATCTACAATAAATGCCTCAGGCTTAACTATATCCCGAAGTCTTGGCGCACGGTTAGGGTCATCTTCATTCCGAAGGCCGGCAGAAGCTCTCATGTATCACCTAAGGATTTTAGGCCCATCAGTATCTCGTCGTTTGTTCTTAAGACGTTTGAGCGGTTGATTGACCTGTACCTACGGGAAAGGATCTCTCTGGAGCTACTTTTGGCTTCACAGCATGCGTATTGCAAGGGCAGATCGACGGAAACGGATCTCCATTCGATTGTAAAGCAAATAGAGGGGTCCCTAGAATACAAAGTGTTTGCTCTGGGTGCCTTTGTAGACATCGACGGGGCTTTTAACAATGTCGTACCGAGGGCAATCGAAAGATCTCTGGTGGGTTTAGGAGTCGAGGTGGGTTTGGTTGAATTTATTAGCAAACTCTTCGCAGCAGAATTGTCGCAGCGGAGTGTGGAGGGGCCATAATTGAGTAGAGGGTGTGCAAGGGCACGCCACAGGGGGTGTCCTATCTCCTCCGCTCTGGGTTGTGGTAGTCAACGAGCGTATTGTGGAGCTGGAAGCTAATGGGTCGGGTGGTTGCCTATGCAGATGAGCTGGCTATCCTACTCAGAGGCAAATTTCTGGGCACCCTGCGTAATGTTCTGCAGCGCTACCTGGATACTGTGGCTAGGTGGGCTGAATCATGTGGATTGGTGGTCAACCCGGGAAAAATGGAATTGGTTCTTTTTACAAGGAGATATAAGATCAGCGATTTCAGAACTCCCTCGATTGGAGGGGTACCGTTGGTACTTTCAGATAGGGTTAAATATTTGGGGATTTTTCTGGACAAGAAAATGCCCTGGAGAGCCAATGTGGAAGATAGAGCCAGGAAGGCCGCGGTTGCCTTGTACTGCTGCAGAGGGGCTATCGGAAAGAGATGGCGACTCTCGCCAGGAGTAGTACACTAGCTTTATGAGATGGTGGTCAAACCGATTCTACTCTATGGGGTGTTGGTCTGGTGGAAAGAACTGGACACGGCGAGCACCTCTTAAATGTTAGTTTCAGTGCAACGGACGGCGCTGATCGGTATCAGTGGCGTCCTCAGAACAACACGTACCTTGGCACTGAATGTCGTGCTAAACATACATCCAGTAGATATTGCTGGAAAGGCAGCCGCGGCCCGGTCGTTGGTCAGGCTTCGTGATATGGGACATGGGCTTTCTGACTTCGGACACTCTAGCCTTCTTACTATGTTCGAATTTATCCCGGACAGGACGGACTATTGTATGCCGATAACTGCTCCCTATTCAACCTTCACCCCAGTCATTCCCCCGAGAGAGGAGTGGGAAAGAGGATTCATCTGGGGCATGGGACCGGTTAACTTGTTCACGTATGAGGACGGAAAGGTTGGTGGAGGGGCTTTTGTCAGGAGCTAAATGTAAGCCGCAAATTTAAGTTGGCTGATCACTGCAGTGTATTCCAAGCGGAAGTTGCTGCGATTAATGAGGCGGTGGGTAAAATGATATCCAGTGTTACTACGGTTAGGGAATTCAACATCTACTCTGATAGGCAAGCGGCTATCAAGGCCTTGAGTTCAACTACAGTGAGATCGAGGATGGCCTGGGAGGCCTGACCTCGCTTGCGATTGCATCGAACTATTTTATAATTAAGGTTATCTGGGTCCCGGGCCATAGTGACATCCCGGGCAACTGTAAAGCGGATCTCTTAGCCCGCATCGGTACAACTGAACCGGATACAGATGGCTGTAGGGATATCGGGATTCCATTGGCCACATGTGGTTTGCTCCTTCATAGCTGGGCCTCGGGTCAGCTCAGCAAACGTTGGGCGGACACCACCTATTGCAGGGTAGCAAGATCTTTCTGGCCGAAAGTAGATGGCAGGAGATCTGCCGAAGTACTTTGGTTCACTAAGGCTCACTTATCAATGGTCATTAGCGTTTTGACAGGGCACTGTCCCATAGGTATCCATGCGGTACGTCTCAATATACTGAAAACTCCATCCTGCTGCAGCTGTATGGAGGATGATGAGGTGGAATCATCAAATCACTTTATGCTTGATTGCCCAGCTTTTGCCAGATCAAGGCGGAAGTACTTCGGTCGCGACTCACTTGGATCTCCCGAGAATTTAACCAATTATAACTTTATCGTTGCTACCCAACGATTCTCTAAGTAGCTGTGTATATCTACGTCACCGTTATTTTATTTTATTTTATGTGGTATCACAGCGGACCTTCATGTTTTCCAAGTGAGCTTCCCCTATCAGGGTAGCTATCACCAAACCTAACCTAACCTAGTAAGTTTTTGGTAAGGAGGAATAGAAGTAGCAATTTATCAGTCAAAGAAACCACCGTTGTATAGATAAATAGTTAGCGCAGCGTGCCTAAAGTGTGCTGATGATGAAGGCTTAGTACCCTTCGAAATAGATCTATCTGCGCAGCTAAGCCAGGTTGTCTGAAAAATTTTCTACTTACTATTCCAGTTTCGAATATACTAGTTTCGAAGTTTTTAGAAGTGATCGTCAGAACAAAGTTGGTGGAGGAGTTTTGATTGCTGTTGATGCCAGCTTTTCCGCTGAAGAAATTCTGATCCCTGAAGCCGATAAAATCGAACTTCTTTGTGTCCGAGTTAAACACTTAACCTGTTATACTTATATTATTGTAAGCTACGTCCCTCCGCAATCTGATCTACATATATACTGCAAACATTCATCAGCTATAAGGTCAGTGTTTTCTTTAGTTAATGCTTCTGACTTGGTCATAGTGTTAGGCGATTTAAATTTGTCATGTGTAACCTGGAATATAATTGACCGTTTATTGGTTCCCTGTTCATCAAGAGACATCTTCAATGAGTTTTTAAACGACCTTGAGGATATGGGGCTTTATCAAGTAAATAGTGTTTTAAATAAGTTTGGTAAATGCTTGGATCTCGTATATGTTAGTGACGTTTCTAAACCCGCTTTGTTTCGATGTGACCCATTGGTATTGTCCGAGGACGTGTATCACCCACCATTGGAGATTACTGAAACATCCCGACAACTAAAACATGTTGTTTCCAACCAAACGATTTGTCTTCTGCTCGCTTTTTATTTAGAAAAACCGACTTCCAAATGCTGAAAGACAAGTTATCCAATATAATTTGGCTTCAATACGGAGATGTTGAAGAAAGCGCACTGCATTTCACTAATGTGTTACACCGCATTTTTCATATTGCATTCCTCAAACTTCTCGCCCTAGAGCATTACTTAAAACTGCATGGTGCACTAGGGAATTGAACTACTTAAAAAATAAAAAAAACTCGCTGATTTAAGCGATATAAAAATCTGGCTTGTTAAGTGACAATGGTGTTTATTCTATTTTACGTCACAAATATAATTCTCTGCGCAAGATATGCTACAAGAACTACTTAGAAAAGCTAAAGCTTCATCTTTCTTCCAACCCGAAGTCGTTCTACGGTTTTGTTAACTCTAAACGTAAGACTACTGGTTTTCCCTCTGTCATGAAATTTGACAACATGATTTCAAGTGATGACGTCATAATTGCTGATATGTTTGCTGATTTCTTTAAATCAAACTACAGCGAGTCGGCTTCACGACAACCCAGACCTCCACCTGGGTTACCAATGCTTGACTGTGTACGATTTCCATTAATATCTGCTACAGATGTATTTTTAAAGCTAGAAAACCTGAAGATTTCTTATTGTAGTGGTCCTGATAAGATTCCCACTGTTGTTCTGAAAAGTTGCGCTGAGTTTCTTTATCAGCCCTTAACTAACGTATTTAAGGCCTCTCTAAAACATGGAATATTTCCTAGTTGCTGGAAAGAATCTTTTATAATACCACGGTACAAAAGTGGCAGTAAATCTTGCGTAGCAAAATATGGAGGAATTGCAAAACTTAGTGACATGCCGAAGCTTTTCGAATGCATTGTTACAAAAACAGTTAGCTCAATCACTATATCAAATTATCCACCCGTCTCAGCATGGGTTCTGCAGAGGTAAATCAACCGAATAAAATTTGCTTTAGTTCACAACCCAAGTCTCTAGAAACTTTAGAAATAACCTTCAAACAGATGTAATTTACACAGACTTTAGCAAGGCTTTTGATAAAGTTTCTCATACAATTCTTATTAACAAACTTGACTGTATGGGGTTCTCATCGACGTTTAAAGGATGGATCTCCACTTACTTAACAGGAAGGAAGCAAAAAGTGATACTTAAAGACGCCTCATCGCAATTCATCAAAGTTACATCTGGCGTACCTCAAGGAAGCCATCTTGGGCCGCTATTGTTTTTATTATTTATCAATGATCTTCCAAATATGCTAACTCGTTCCGAGATTTTAATGTACGCTGACGATGTAAAGTTCTTTAGACCCATTCAAAGCCCTGGAGACAAACTACTCCTTCAGAAAGATTTCGATAGCTTAGTTCAATGGTGCAAGGCCAGTGAAATGGCCCTCAACCTAAACAAATGCAAATTCACGAGTTTTACTAGAAAATCATATCAGGTACATAATTATTCGATAGGTGACTACCAGCTTGAGCAAGTTACTAGCTTCATCGATCTCGGTGTCACAATGGACCCCAAACTAGACTTCAAATATCATATTGAAACTTGTGTGACTCGATCTAGAGGTGTGTTAACTTTCATTAAACGATTGTCAAAAGAATTTATGGACACTTACGTCACAAAAGCACTCTGTACTGCCTTAGTTCGACCGATACTAGAATACGCGTCAATTGTTTGGAACCCACGGTATCAGATTTATCGTGACAAGCTCGAATCGGTTCAAAAACAGTTCCTGCTTTTTGCGTTAAGTCACTTATCGTGGGGATCCAACAAGGAATTTTGCATCCTATAATAGCCGGTTGAAGCTTATTAACCTTCCTTCCCTTGAGAGCCGCAGGGAAATGTTGGGTGTATTGTTCATGGTGAAATTATTGGGAGGGATTGTGAATAGCCCACTTTTACTTAGTGACATAAAGATTAATGTCCCTATGAGCCCACCAAGACATTTTCAACTACTCTTCCTGAGTACACGCAGATCTAATTTTGAAATGCCCGAAGCTTTTCTTTGTTTGTGTCTGGATTTCACAAGCACTACATCAATTTCGATATTTCAGACTCGCCTTTCTTAATAAAGAAAATTATGCTATTTAACCTAAATTAGAAAATGCTTATCTAATGTAAGCCCAAGCAAATCAAAACACAAAAAGTGTGATAAGATCATACGCCTAATAAATATATTACAAAAACGTACTGGTCACTGTGTCATCGACAACATACATTACATCTCACGAGAGCCCCCTACTGGGCAAACAGCTCCCTCATGAGCATTTAAATTAGAAATTGCTTATCTAATGCAAGCACATGCAAATCAAGGCACATAAAAGTGTGATAATATCATACGCCTAATAAATATATTACAAAACGTACTGGTCACTGCGTCATCTTCAACATACATTACATCCCACGAGAGCCCCCTACTTGGCAAATAGCTCCCTCATAAGCATTTCGCGTTGGCTCCTTTATGAGCGCTTCACGTTGGCTCCCTAATAGGCACACAGCTCTTCAATTCTCGTCCTTCAGAGATCCTCACGACGGCTGCCTGCTTGGGCATACACATTGGTGCACAACAATCTATTCTTCTTATAAATTTGTAGAACAAATATGTTATTTATATCGCATATACTACATATTTTAAGTAAATTGAACATTTTATTCTGTATAAATTTTAAATTTCAGACTAATAAATAAATAAATAAATAAAGAAAATAAAATTTTGCAGTTATAGAAGAATTAAAAAAAAAAAAAAAATTATCATTACAAAAATTATTTTCTGGCCTTGAACTCGAATCGAACCTTGAATCATTTAGCAATAGGCCGATAAAACAAAAACAATTGTTAATAAACCAAGAGCACTTGGGAATTTCAAGCAAAGTAATTGGCAATAAAATAAATCCAGTATTATCAGTGATTTGCAACAGATGGCGCAACGCTGATTAAATATAGTATAGTAGCAATCTATCAGTCAAACAAACCGCCGCTGTATAGCTAAGTGGTTAGCGCAGCGTGCCTAAAGAGTACTGATGATGAAGGCTTAGCGCCCTTCGAAATGGATCTATCTGCGCAGCTATGGCAGGTTGTCTGAAAAATTTTCTACTTACTATTCCAAAAACAAAATACAATTTTTCAATTATAGAAATATTAAAAAAAAAATAAAAAACAATAATTATCATTAGAAAAAAATTATAGTTCTGGCCTTGAGAATCCAACCTTGAATATATTCTTTTATTTCAATTTAGTTTATTATTATTTAAATGCAACTTGACTGAATCGGAAAATTTCACTTCGTATATTAAATGAACACAAAAAAGACGTCCCAAAAATGTTTTGGTTTTAGGTCAAAACGGCAACCAGCATCATAGCGGCTTTTCCCATTTCTGAATATTTTTGTACCAAAAAAAAAAACGCAGTGTACCCTACTAAATTTATTATTAGGTTAACTTTGTTGGATTATATGCCCATTATAACGGATTCTCAGATCCCTTAACTCTAATTTGTTTATGTCGCTTAAAGTTATGAAATTAATTTTATTTTAGTAAATATGTTTGCGTGAATAATTTCTTTATTCTGCTTCGTTACATCTTGGTATTATATCGTTCACAGGCGATATTTTATGGTAATGGAGAGTTTACAATTTAATATAAATTAATTACGTACATAGATCTCAATAGGCTAAATTCCTTTAGCACATTTCTTCGTTTCTAACTAAAAATTCGTGTTCTTTGAATTACGACACTATTGAAGTAAATGAGCGCGTATATGTATATGTAGTTTATATGGGTGATATAGGTCTACTGGGGAACCGAGCACCCAAAACTTAATTCGGTAGCACTACTTCCACCGACCTTGCCCTTTTGGCTGCCACTTGTGGCTCCCTTTCCAGACGAAAGTCCGGTATCACCCCTTTCTCCATTTAATAGTATTTCTCGTACGTTGTCGCTTTGCGCTCTGCTTACGTGGTTTCGATTCTTGCAGCCGCTCTGCTGTGTTTGTATCCAACTTCCTTTGGGTTTGGCCGCTCGTTATGCTTCGTGAAGGGAGTGGGTGTCGGGGTGGATCACGCGGGGCCTGCACACCAGCTTCAACTGAGGCTGCGTCTCTGCTCGTGCCAGGAGTATCCCGGAGAGCACCCCTTTGCCCTGCCTCACTGCGGAAAGTTTTGTTGGGGAGAGGGCTCTTCCCCAGCATCACCACTGGTCCTGAACTATCCTCTTTTTTAGCCATTGTCTGGTGGTTAGAATGAGCCTGCATCACACTGGTCACCGTTGTGGTGGGCAGAAGCCCTCCCAGCCTTTGAAGAGCGCCGGCCTCTTTTGTTTTGTTGTGTTTTTTATACTCAGCTGAGCAGAGCTCACAGAGTATATTAAACTTGTTCGCATAACGGTAATCCGTAACGGCATAAACTAATCGAGATAGATATAGACTTCTTTATATCAAAATGATCTGGGCGAAAAAAGAAATTTATTTAGCCATGGCCGTCTGTCCGTCCGTCCGTCCGACCGTAAACATTATAACTTGAGTAAATTTTGAGGTATCTTGATGGAATTTGGTATATAGGTTTCTGGGCACTCCTCTCAGATCGCTATTTAAAATGAACGAAATCGGACCATAAACGCAACCAATTTTTCGATATCGAAAATTTCGAAAACCCAAAAAAGTGCGATAATTTATTACCAAAGACGGCTAAAGCGCTGAAACTTGGTACGTGGGTTGACTTTATGACGTAGAATAGAAAATTATTAAAATTTTAGACAATGGGCGTGGCACCGCCCACTTCTGAAAGAAGATAATTTGAAAGTTTTGCAAGCCGTAATTTGGCAGTCGTTGAAGATATCATGATGAAATTTGGCAACAGCGTTACTCCTATTCCTTTATAAGTGCTAAATAAAAATTAGAAAAATCGGATGACGAACACGCCCTCTTAAAAAAAAATGTTTAAGCCAAATTATAACCAAAAATTTAATATCTTTACATTAAATAAGTAAATTATGTCAACATTCACCTCCAGTAATGATATGGTGCAACTAAATACAAAAATAAAAGAAAATTTCAAAATGGGCGTGGCTCCGCCCTTTTTCATTTAATTTGTCTAGAATACTTTTAATGCCATAAATCGAAAAAAATTTACAAATCCTTGTGATATTTGGTAGGGGCATAGATTCTATGACGATAACTGTTTTCTGTGAAAATGGGCGAAATCGGGGGAAGCCACGGCCAGTTTTTATACACAGTGGACCCTCTGCCCTTTCGCTCGGCCCTTAACACGTTAACTTGAGCAAAAATCGATATATCTTTACTAAACTTAGTTCACGTACTTACCTGAACTCAATTTATCTTGGTATAAAAAATGGCCGAAATCCGAATATGACCACGCCCACTTTTTCGATCTCGAAAATTACGAAAAATGAAAAAATGCCATAATTTTATACCAAATATGAAAAAACGGATGAAACCTTTTATTGGTATTGGAATATAACTTTAGAAAAAACTTTGTAAAATGGGTGTGACACCTTCCATATTAATAATTAGAATAAAATGAAAAAGTTCTGCAGGGCGAAATCAAAAGTCCTTGGAATCATGGCAGGAATACTGTTCGTTGTATTACATATATAACTAATTAGCGGTACCCGACAGATGATGTTCTGGGTCACCCTGGTCCACATTTTGGTCGATATCTCGAAAACGCCTTCACATATACAACTAAGGGCCACTCCCTTTTAAAACCCTCATAAATACCTTTAATTTTATACCCATATCGTACAAACACATTCTAGAGTCACCCCTGGTCCACCTTTATGGCGATATCTCGAAAAGGCATCGACCTATAGAACTAAGGCCCCCTACCTTTAAAAATACTCTTTAACGCTTTTCATTTGATTCCCATATCGTACAAGCACATTCTAGAATCATCCCTGGTCCACCTTTATGGCGATATCCCGAAATGGCTTCCACCTATAGTACTATGGCCCACTCCCTTTTAAAATACTCTTTAATTCCATTTGATACCCATGTCATACAAACACATTCCAAGGTTACCCTAGGTTCATTTTCCTACATGGTGATTATCCTTTATTTTATCACCAAAGCTCTCAGCTGAGTATGTAATGTTCGGTTACACCTGAACTTAGCATTCCTTGCTTGTTCTTTCTCTTTTCTTTCTTTCCTATTTCCTTTCCTTCTCGTGGGCTGGATCCAGGCGCTATGCATTTCCGTGCCGAGGATGAGCCAGGCTGGGGCCCCTAAATAGCCCAGTCGCGAACGGAGTCCTCCTGGCACCAGGTCGCACCAGGTTGTACGAAGACCTTACCTGGGTATTGCGGATCTCTGCCCGGGTGAACGTTCCTTCTCCGCCACTCGTAGGAACATGAATAAAAATAACAACAAAAACGTTAGGAAGGCTAAGTTCGGGTGTAACCGAACATTACATACTCAGCTGAGAGATTGGAAGGGAAAACCACCATGTAGGAAAATGAACCTAGGGTAACCCTGGAATGTGTTTGTATGCAATGAGTATCAAATGGAAGGTATTAAAGAGTATTTTAAAAGGGAGTGGGCCATAGTACTACAGGTGGAACACATTTATCTACCGCCATAAAGTGGACGAGGGGTGACTCTGGAATGTGCTTGTACGATATGGGAATGAAATGAAAGGCGTTAATGAGTATTTTAAAAGGTAGTGGGCCTTAGTTCTATAGGTCGCCGCCTTTTCGAGATATCGCCATAAAGGTGGACAAGGGGTGTCTCTAGAATGTCTTTGTACGATATGCGAATCAAATGAAAGGTGTTAATAAGTATTTTAAAAGGGAGTGGGCCTTAGTTCTATAGGTTGACGCCTTTTCGAGAAATCGCCATAAAAGTGGACCAGGGGTTACTCTAGAATTTGTTTGTACGATATGGGTATCAAATGAAAGGTGTTAATGAGTATTTTTAAAGGGAGTGGGTCTTAGTTCTATACGTGGACGTCTTTTCGGGATATCGCCATAAAGGTGGACCAGGGGCGACTCTAGAATGTGTTTGTACGAAATGGGTATCAAATTAAAGGTATTAATGATGGTTTTAAAAGGGAGTGGCCCTTAGTTGTATATGTGAAGGCGTTTTCGAGATATCGAACAAAATTTGGACCAGGGTGACCCAGAACATCATCTGTCGGGTACCGCTAATTTATTTATATATATAATACAACGAACAGTATTCCTGCAAGATTCCAAGGGCTTTTGATTTCGCCCTGCAGAGCTTTTTCATTTTATTCTACTTAATATGGAAGGTGTCACACCCATTTTACAAAGTTTTTTCTCAAGTTATATTTTGCGTCAAGAAACCAATACAATGTTTTATCCCTTTTTTCATATTTGGTATAAAATTATGGCATTTTTTTATTTTTCGTAATTTTCGAGATCGAAAAAGTGGGTGTGGTCATAGTCGGATTTCGGCCATTTTTTATACCAAGATAAATTGAGTTCAGATAAGTACGTGAACTAAGTTAATAAGGATATATCAATTTTTGCTCAAGTTATCGCGTTAAGGGCCGAGCGGAAGGACAGACGGTCCTATAAGGTGTCCATCTTAGACACCATGAAATTTTTTGTGCACGCACTACCACACGCACACCACTGTTGTAAAACTTACTCTGTCTTTTTGTTCCTTCAATTAATTCAATAAGCGTTTGATTTATTGTTATAAATTTATTTATGAGCAATAGTCTTTTATTTTATAAAAACTTGTTATGTACAATTTATTTTAATCACACTTAGTTTTCTTCAGTCTACTTTTAGCACGACTGATCTCTTTTTTCCTCACAGCAACGAATTGAATTCAATCTTCATTTTTTCTAAACTCTCTGAATGCAATTCGCCTGCTGAGTACAATTGCCAGCAACAGCTGACAGTGATGCCAGTTGCACTCAGAGGTGTGTTCAATTTTTGAAGGCTGGGTAACGCAGTGCGGTTATACCACCCTTCCTTAGAAAAAGAAGAATCTGACAAGTTGATCAGATTTGTCATATTCTTCTTGCTCTCATGATTTAAATTGTTTTGATTGAATGAATGTATGATATTAGGGGGTTCCTCCCCTTTTTTCATTCGTTCAATCAGAACAATTTTTTTTCTTTTTAAATATGAAATTTTGTTAATATTATAATATGAATTCAATTACTTATGTGTAAATTGTTTTCTTATTTCTATTGCATTAAATTAATGTATTATATATATTTATTACAAATAGTACGTGCATATTAATATTTAGTTTTATTTACGTGCCAATTGAAATTTTTGTTTTCGTATATTAATATACATTTTAATTTGAGATTTCATGCTTCAATAGCAGAGTAATGAAAATTTAGAATTAGTTACAAGTTAGATTGTAAATTTGTATTAAAATATTATAGTGTACCTTATTGATTCGGTTTTTGTGAACGGTTTTTTCCTTTTGATTCATTTCATCTAAAACCGTGACATTAACTCCATCAATTTTTGTGACTATATATGGTCCATGATAAATACTTTCGTGTTTATTTCTAGGTTCCTTTTGTACTATTACCTTAACGTTTATATTAATAGCTAACTGACGCGCCCTCTTATCATATAGATCCTTATTTTCAATTTTATGTTTGTTAATTAAATATTTTGCTATTTTATGTGTTTTTGTAGTCTATGTTTTAGTTCTTTTGCATAATTTTCAACATTGTAAATTGGATCGATTTGTTCCTTTTGAACTTCATTTGGTAAGGTAACATTTCTACCGAATACTAATTCGTATGGAGTAAATCCATTATCAAAAACTGTACTAGGAGTTGTATTATGCAAAAATATAAAATATTTCAAATAAACATCCCATTCGGGGAAGTTATCATTTAGAAAAGCTCGTAAATATTCATTAAACACCCGATGATTTCTTTCGATTGTACCTAGGGTTTCATGATGGTAAGCTGTAGAAAAATTATGTTCGATTTTTAGGAGTTTAGTTAATTCAGAGAAAATTTAATTTTTATATTCGGGTCCTAAATCGGTTTTAATTGATTTCATTATGCCATAAATGAGGATGAAGCCTTCAAAAATGGCAGCTGCAATTGTTTTTGCTGTCTTATCAGGGATTGATATTGTAACTAGGTATTTGCTGAAGTCGCACATAATGGTAACCGCGAACCTATTCCCATTATTCGACTCAGACAAAGGTCCTATTGTATCTATAACTACGACATCGAAAAGTTTGCAGGGTGTTGGTGTAAGCACCAAATTTTCTTTCGTTTTTGGCTTGACTTTATTCAAAAGGCAACTTTTGCAATTTTTGACGTATGTGGCAATATCACGGGTCATACCTTTCCAATAATATTTTGTACGTATTTTTGCGTAAAGCTTTTTATTTCCGCAGTGACCACCTGATATCGGGTCATTGTGGTAAATTTCCATTAGTTTAAGTTTTTTATCGTTGTCCGTAACTGTTTCGACAGGTTATATTAATAGTATTTGTAAATTTTTTAAAATTGAGTTCCCTGTACTTTTAAAATTTGAAATAGAAAAATATTTAAATACTTGATCATCCTTTTGCCATTCTGCTTGCTTAATACCGTGTTTACCAGCTTCTTTTTCAAGCTTCAAAACTAATTCATCTAATTGCATTATTTTGTTAGTACACACAATATTAAGCAACTCGAGTTTTTTATGTTTTAAATGCGCATATATTTTTAAATTGATTTTATCATTATCATTGTCATGACAAATTTGGCTTTTTATCCTATGGATTTTCTTGGAAAAATTATATGAAAATTTGTCGAATACCTGTAATTTGACATTTTCTTCGTTTATATCTTCAGCCGATTGTTGTAGTTGTTCGTGACGTTTCGTCTGTACCGCTAAAATTTGATTATTGGAATTTTTAAGTTCTTGAATTGAAACTCGCGATAATGCGTCTGCACCTACGTTAGATTTTACCGATGACCTCAAAATATTCGCCAAAGTCCAAGATGCCTCTGATGAAGCAAAGCTTCAATGCGATATCAACGCCGTTCATTCATGGTGTCTTCGTTTTCGTCTCCCTTTAAACATAAAGAAATGTTTTAAAATGACATTTGCTAAAATTTTGCATTTTTGAAGTACGTCCTACCACATTTCTAATACTGTCCTTCAGAATGTTGTCGAAGTAAAGGACCTAGGAGTTTTTTTTGACCCGAAACTGTCTTTTAACAAACATGTTGATTTCATCATTGCGAAGGCCTACTCTGTTCTAGGCTTTATTCGTCGGAACTGCACCTAGTTCTCAGACCCTTATACTCTTAAAATGTTGTATATAGCTTTTGTTCGCTCAAACCTTGAATATGCAGTTTTTGTCTGGAGGCCGTATAACCAGATATCAATAAAAAGAATAGAACGTAGTCAAAAGGTGTTCATTAATTTCGCTTTACGGTCCCTCAAATTTGATACTCCCATTCCACCCTATGCATTCCGTATTATGCTACTTGACCTACAATCTCTCGAAACCCGTAGGTCAATCTTATCTTTGACTTTCATGTTTAATGTTATTCATGGTACGATAGATTATCCCTATCTTCTGGAAAGGATTACTTATAACATTCCAAGGCGAAGTCTTCGCGTCTCCTATCCTTTTTACTGGAAAAAAGTCAAAACTAAATTTGCCAGTAATGCTCCTCTTGCAAGATCTATGCGCGAATTTAATAATCTATCTCAGAGTATTTCCCTTGATTTTTCCTTGGGAAAACAAGCTTTTTTGAATATTTTACTCTCTTATTTTAAGTAGGTATATTTCAAATTTTGATTTTTGGCGACCTTTAAATTTAACAATTATTTCTTCAAAACTGGCTCTAGGTCAATAAATTAAACAAGTTGTTGTTGTTTTTGTTCCAATATATTTCGATCTCCAACGGAGATCGTCATCGGGGAATGAGTTCAGATGTTAGGTGGGCAGCGTCTGTTCGAGATGCTGTTGTTGAACTGAACCCAATGGGATCTCCGGCATCACCGATTGTCGCCGACATTGTAATGGAAGAAATTTTAGGAAAAGTAGTAAAGAACACGAGACTACTTAGTAAATACGTAGACGATGTGTTTGCATTAGTAAAGGAGGATAAACTGGACGAAACCTTCGATTTGCTAAATTCATACCACAAAGATATACAATTCAAGATGGAGTTGGAAAAAGATGGCAAATTACCATTTTTAGACTCATTGGTATGTAAAATAAGCAATAAAATTAAAGTAGATTGGTACCAAAAGCCTACATCTTCAGGACGTATTATAAATTATTTATCTAAACATCCGAAAAGTATGATTTTTAATACAGCGAAAAATTTTATCCGGCGAGTTTTAGATACTAGTGATTCAATTTTTCACCCTGAGAATAAAAAACGTATCGAGCACATTCTCAAGATGAACGATTTCCCGTCCGGGATAATACGTAGGTTGATAAACACGCATCATAAGGGTACCAAATCAAAAATCGAAGGTAAAAAACCGATCACATATAAATCTATTATATATATACCTGGCTTTTCCGAAAGATTACAATGCTCAAATATTTATGATAAAGAAAGAATCGGAATTGCACACAAACCGGCGTACACAAACCAAATATTTTTCAAGAATATGAAAAGTAAATTAGAAACGATGGAGAAAAACAATATTGTATACAAGATACCATGTGCAGGAGACGGAGATAACATTTGTGCGAAAGAATATGTTGGCACAACAAAAAATAAGTTAAAAACAAGAATAGCAGGGCACCGATCTGACATCAAATCTTTACAATCAAGCAATACACATAAAACAGCACTTGCGGCCCACTGTGCGGAGAGCGGACATAAACCAGACTTTGACGCTGTGAGCATACTACAGCAAGAACAGCATTACAACAAACGCTTTACTTTGGAGATGCTCCACATAATAGACACGGACGAGAACGAAAGATTGAACTACAAGAAAGACTCTGAAATGTGTGCACACATCTACCGCCACTTACTTGAATCGCGAAAATCAGTTCAACAACAGCATCTCGAACAGACGCTGCCCACCTAACATCTGAACTCATGTATGAATGTTTGCAGTAATGCTAATATGTTTATACATACATATATATAAATTTGCCTGTGATAAATTGTGTAAAATAAAGTGTTTATTTATTTATTATTGTAGTCCCCGATGACAATCTCCGTTGGAGATCGAAATATATTGGAACAAAAACAACAACAACTTGTTTAATTTATTGACCTAGAGCCAGTTTTGAAGAAATAATTGTTAAATAAATAAATAAATAAAGTGAACGCACATTCTATACGATTTCTGGCCATTTAGGTCTTTGTTCGGTACCAAAATCAAGGGACTGTTGTAATGTGAACAGCTATTTTTGATCAGATCGTTTTCCAATAATTTATTAACCTGTTTATTTATTTCTTCGCGTTGAGAATACGGTAGGCGGTAATTTTTAATATATACTGCGTCGTATCGTTTAGTCTTAGTTTTTGTTCATAAAAATTGTTTATTGTCATTTTATCATTGTCTAGCGCAAAAATATCGGAATATTGTAAACGTAAGTTAATAAGCCTCTTTTCAGCATAATTAGGTATTTGTTTTTCTAAAATGCTTTTAAGTTCTTTGATACGACTATCTTGTTTTACTGGGTTATTGATTTTATAAACGTGATAATTAGAAAGTCTTCCTGTTTGAATGTTGCCGTTATTTATGTATTTTACGCTATTTGTGGTGTTTATTACTTTAATGATCGAATTACTAGTATCAACTATACATTTCGCTGTGAAAAGACCGTCAGAAATCTCTTGAAAATCCACGAAAAGTGGTTCTGAAACTTTTCCCAAGGCGAAAATTTTATAAACTTCGCAACGAGATGGTATAACAAATGTATCGCTTTCCATTCCGTGAAGGATGGGAAGTGCGATCTTTTCATTGCCTATCCAGAAGGAAATGCAATTTGTTGCATAGCTGATATCGCATTTATTTGTTTTTAAGAAATCCTTACCAAGTATTCCATCTGATGGAATGTTGAAATCATTGTCTACCACGTGCAACCTATGTTTAGTATAAAAATTTGAAAAGTGTAAGTTAGTTGTAAAACTACCTAATGTAGAAACTGTATCTGTAGTTACTCCAGTAATATTAATTGTATCATTGTTATTAATTGAAAAATTTTTATTAAGAGAAGAAATTTTAATTAACGTAATGTCGGCTTGTGTATCGACTAGAAATGTACAAAATTTGTTAGAGCCAGTAATATTTATTTGTATAAAATCGGAATAATTTAAATTAAGACAATAGACGTTTTTAGAAGAAACTCTGTGAGCTGAATCAGTTAGTAATTTGTCTCGTCCTCCCTCAGTGTTCGCTCCTGAGGGGCTTACCTGTTTAAAGTCCGGACACTTGCATTTCTACCCCTATTATTGGAAGTGTTAGAACCGTTATTATTGCTAGTACGACTATTGTTGCTATTATTATTATTATTAGACTGATGCTGATTTCCGGCGCCGGAACGGAAATTTTGCCTTTGATTGCCGCGATTGGAGTTGTTGCTATACTTACTCTTACTAAAAGATGGTCCATTTGTCTATAATTGTTAAAGTTACGACTTTGATTTTGGATGTTCGACCTCGGTTATTACTTTGAATATTTCTAAAATTGTTATTGTTCCGCGCCCTAAATGCTAAAACTTGGCGTTCTTTTATTTCACTTGATTGCTCTACAATCAGTTTAGCTACTACGTCCTTGGAATCAGAAAAATAGGTTGAAGCGAGGATTGATTTGACTAAACTGGTTTTTGCGTTCAATCGGCAAAAGTTAACTGTTTGCTCGATGGCCATTTCATGGGCTTTGGCCTGAGTAATCCCTTCGATAATGAATCAGACAATTCCTCGACGCGTTTTGCAAAATCGATGTAATTATTATTATTAACTTGCAAAGCTGCAATTTTTCCGGTCACAACTTTGGAGTTGTCGGGTTTTATACGGTTACGTAGTGCTATTTTTATATCATTAACTGAAAGTATTTGAGTTGGTATCGCTTCTCGAGCTTTACCATCGAGTTTGGATTTAATATATGAAATACAAGTGCCAGTTAAATTTTCGTCGACAAATTCTTCGATTAACTCAATTTTATTAATGAAAGATTCAAGACCCAGAGGCTCGTCGCTATAATTTTCACGCATAATACCAGCACACATGCTGATAAACGATCTTTTGTCCTCAGGAGTTGCCATATTTGTATCAGAATTAGGAGGATTTGAAATATGTGTTTCGGGCAATTCCTCAAATCAGTGAAATTCTCCGGACAAAGAAAGTCTAACAACAAGGTGTTTGATTGTACTGGGCGAATATGTGGTTGAGCCTTCGGAAACTGGGCTTATAAAGTCAAGATTTTCGGAATCGGAACTTTCGGAATTAAAATTTTTGGAATTGGAATCTGAATTTTTGGAATTAGAATCTGAGTCTTGCTCTGAAATTCTGGGAACAACTTTTTTGTTTCTAAGAAACATATGTAGTAGGAACAAAGAAGAAATATTTAAACTGCTTAAAGTCGAATTTGTAGAAATTGCTTACGAAAATTTAACAGAAATTGAAATTGAATTGAATGTTGATGTGAAATTGAAAGAATTATCCGGAAATTTAATGAAAACCTGAATATTTAATGATAAATTGAATTTATATTGAAGTAATTTAGTTTAAATTGATTTCAAAGGAAAATAGTTTATTTTGGTAAAAGGACTTGGCTGTTGATAACGGACGCACCGCTTTATTAAAAAGATCTCAATGTGTTTGTGTTATTACGGACGCACCGTTTTTATTAAATTGTATGGTTTTATTTTTATAGATACGGGCGCACCGCATCTTTTCAAACTGGTAATATGAATGTCCTCGGACGCACCGGGATTAAAAAAAAATCCATTGGTTGTTTACGGAACCACCGTTTACGCAAAAAAAAAATCTCTTGGTTATTTATGGAACCACCGCTTTATGCAAAAATATATGTATGTTTGTTTATGGACGCACCGTATTTCCAAAAACACAAAAATCTTGTATTTGTCTTGGCAAAATAAATTGTTACGCTTAAAAACGTACATACGTAGATGGGTGAGTTGGGCAAAAACCAAAAAAAAAGAAATTTTTCACCAACGAAAATTTCACACAGCAATATTTTAATGAAAGTTTACAATGATTAGGATTTTTATTAATTGTATTTAGAATCAACGGAATTGAATTTTGCATATTTTTGAAGTTATGATTAGAACAGTTGAAATTGCCGAATGGTAAAAAGTAGAAAAAAGGAATTTTATTTGACCAAATGTATTAAATTGAATTTTAAGTTTGGTTTTGCTCAACTTTGACCCATATTATTTTGAAATATATTCATAGAAAATTTTTATAAATGTATTTTTTTTTGTGTTTTGTAATGTTTTAATAATTTTTCTTGGACAATAGTGATTGAAACTACATAGCTGCATATAGAAAATGTTACAGTGTGATATGAAGAATATAGATTTCAAAACTACAATGTGTTTTAAAGAAGTAAGATTAAGAGATTTTTAAATTTTAAAGTTGAAGAGATTTGTAATTGTCTACATGTAACATGTTGTGTGCACACTGTGCGCCATACCCATATTTGAACTGCCGAATTTCTGTGATGCCAAATGTTGAATAATAACCTCCTCTGCTGCTGTATAATAACCTCCTCTGCTACTATTCGCTGCCAGATGCAGTAATTTCAGAAACGATTATAATATAGAGACATTGCATAGACGAAAAATCGTGTGAGGCAAGCTTCACAAAATTCTAGTAGGTCACATTCACCACTTACCACAGCAGAATTTGTTAAACTACCACTGTCTGTATTTGTTATTTAATAATTATTTGTACACTTTTTATTCAGCTAATGTGTTCAGAATTTTAACTTTTACTCACTAAAACTCCAATCAGTGTATTTCTGTGCTTAAATTATGTTAAAGTTTTTGGTGTGGTGAAAGTGACCTACTAGAATTTTGTTACGCTCCGCTGCTTGCCACCGAAGTTCGCGCATGCAATATCTTTATATTCAAAAATTTTTGGTAATTTCCTCTGCTGGCGTTTTGCTGCTGCGCTACTCTATGGAATCGGTATAGTTGTATAAGTAACTATAGTTATTGATGGCGTCGTTTGTCTGAGACCGTTATGTCTATAGGTGTATACGCTTATTGGTGGCGTGTTTTAGCTAGCACCGTTATGTCGAATATTCGCTGTACAGTACTCATTATTAGATTTAGTTTTTTCATTATTTCCGCTTTTATTAATTTCTATCTTTATGTTATTATAAATTATCTCCGTTTTTTAAATTATCTCCGTTTTGTATTAAATTTGTAGATTTTTCGTATTTAGTATTGTAGATTATCTCTGCTTTTGTTAATTTGTGATTTATCTCTGCATTTTTTTAAAGTTCTTTAGCAATTAGGTTTTTTTTTATCTCCGTATAAATTAGTTTTCCGTATTATTATTTTGAACTTTACTGTACCATATGCATGGTTGTACCACCACCATATATGTATGGGCCGTATGGGCCGTATGAAAAATTTGGAAATTAGTTCATGGTAGTGTTATTTTACACTACTGTACCATATGAAAAGTAGAAAAGTTTGTAAATTAGTTCATTTTGCTTTTACAGCATTTGACTTTTTTTTTTTTGATATTTTTTTTTGTATTTTTATAAATTTTTTGTAAAGTTTTCACGCTACGGCAAATATAAATTGTTACGCCTTTTAAATGCGCATTTCATGTGCGTGACCGCCATTTTGCGGCACGGCCCACGGTCGCCATATAAGGTGTCCATATTAGACACCGCCGGCCGCCGTGGTGTGATGGTAGCGTGCTCCGCCTACCACACCGAAGACCCTGAGTTCACACCCAGGAAAAAGCAACATCAAAATTTTAGAAACAAGCTTTTTCAATTAGAAGACAATTTTTCTAAGCGGGGTCGCATGGGCATGGCTTCCCCCGATTTCGCCCATTTTCACAGAAAACAGTTGTCGCCATAGAATCTATGCCCCTACCAAATTTCACAAGGATTGGTAAATTTTTGTTCGATTTATGGCATTAAAAGTATTCTAGAGAAATTAAATGAAAAAGGGCGGAGCCACGCCCATTTTGAATTTTCTTTTATTTTTGTATTTTGTTGCACCATATCATTACTGGAGTTGAATGTTGACTTAATTTACTTATATACTGTAAAAATATTAAATTTTTTGTTATAATTTGACTTAAAATTTTGTTTTAACAGTGGGCGTGTTCGTCATCCGATTTTATTTAGCACACATATAGGAATAGGAGTAACTCTCTTGCCAAATTTCATCATGATATCTTCAACGACTGCCAAATTACGGCTTGCAAAACCTTCAAATTACCTTCTTTTAAAAGTGGGCGGTGCCACGTCCATTGTGGAAAATTTGACTAATTTTCTATTCTACGTCATATAGTCAACCTACCTACCAAGTTTCGTCGCTTTATCCGTCATTGGAAATGAATTATCGCACTTTTTGAGGTTTTCGAAATTTTCGATATCGAAAAAGTGGGCATGGTGATAGTGCGATTTCGTTCATTTTAAATAGCGATCTGAGATGAGTGCCCAGGAATCTACAAACCCAATTTCATCAAGATACCTCAAAATTTATTCAAGTTACCGTGTTTACGGACGGACGGACGGACGGACATGGCTAAATAAATTTCTTTTTTCGCCCAGATCATTTTGATATATAGAAGTCTATATCTATCTCGATTAGTTTATGCCGTTACGGATTACCGTTATGCGAGCAAAGTTAATATACTCTGCTCAGCTGAGTATAAAAATAATAGAAAGAGAGAAAGGTACCGCAGAAACCATGGTCAAGAATCATTTCTGTATAACCAGGCCACTAATGAGTCAGGCACACAACCCTGATTCCTGATCTTAGCTGGCCACCGTCCTGACATCTCACAAGGCTCAATACTGTAGTGTCCATTTCCAGTCGGCGCCCTCTTGGAGGGTTCAGTTGGGGATTTGTGCCAACAAATGTGCCATCAATAAAATATCTCAACATTTACACAAGTTATCGTGGTCATAGACAGACGGACAGACATGGCTGAATCAATTCCTTCTTTCATTTTGAACATTTTGATATATGGAAGTCTATACTTATTTCGATTCGTTTACGCCGTTACGATCAACCGTTACGTTACCAAAGTTCGTAATACTGAAACATAACAGATATGTAAAAAAACAGCAGCGTAAATCCAACTCCGGTTACACCCGAACTTAGACTCCCTTACTTTTTTGGCAATAGTTTATGTTTATGCCTCAGTAGGATTACAAAAGTAACTTATCTGAAATGAACTGTACAACTGAAACTCACGCTGCCAGTATAAAGTTCGGTTACACCCGACCTAAGACACCCTCACTTGTTTTTATTACGACGACAAAGGGGTTAATAAGTAGGAACGAAGTGATTGGCTACTCTAGGAGGGACCACAAAACCCAATCGGCGGAGAAGGTTAGCACAGTCAATTTCTCCAATAGTGAGCTTATGGATGAACAACACCCCCAAGTAATATTCTTCGATTTTCCAGAGCGGGTAAGCTAACGAGAAGAAGTCTACTTCTGTATGGAGAAAGGTAGGGCTTGAGCCCCAATTAAGGCCGTGTGGTGCAAATATCAAAAATTGCTTTAGTATTGACTCAATACGCCCTATAAGATATTGAGAAACAGGGAACTCAAGTACTGGACAGACCAGCGATGTGTAAATAATCTTAATGAGGTACGGATCATCGAAATTTTTAGACCACATTTTAACAAATCCAAGTACACCTAACGCTTTGTTGGCAATAGATGATATATGCATGTTAAAACTTCGAATCTAAAAGGACACCTAGATCATTTGCAAAAGATACTTATAATGAAATTCGAGCTGTCTAAGCGATACGGGTATTGATCGGAATAAAAACTGCAGGAGGAATAGGTGGACTTAAGACCTTTGGAAATAGTTTTCCAATGTCGTCATCGGTGCTAGCTCTTTACATCCAAAGTTAAATTTAGAAGGATACCCAGAAGTTCTCCGTTTTGGGTTTACAAACTGCAAAATTTTTTTGGATTAAAAAAAACACAAATTTTACATCAGCTTAAGTAATCTTTATAACAAAGCTAATTAAATGGTGAAAGTGAGAAAGAGCTACAAGATATTTAGAGAAGTCTGCAAATGTTCCATTTTTCTTAAATCTCTTGTAAAACCTAGATTTAATGTTAGTAGCTCTGAAAAGTTGCCATGAAAGCCAAGGCGAGTGCATAGGGAAAAGGAATGCAGGTATCAAATAAACCGTCAAGTGTACTGTAAGATATGGAGGCTGCTGAATCGACATCAGTGCAGGCATAAAAGTCCGACCAATAATGAGAACGCAACAGTTAATTGAGCAAAATTAAGTTTTATTTGAAGAAGCATCCAGAAAGTGTTCAAGACAGTACTTGAATCCTGCGGGGTGGGCTGATTTCAAGTGATATCTCAAGCGTAGAGCACAGAGGGTCTTCTGGAAGGGATAATTGTAGAATTTGAATAAGGGCAGTACTCACTGAGCCATCCACAAATACTAAATACAGCATTTTATTTCCACTATTTGGAATATGTAGAAGGCAACTGAGAAAATCGTGTTGAACAGTGGGTGTTAAAAACGGAGTTATTACTAATATTAACCCAACTAACTGTTGCGAAAGTAGTAGAGAGTCAATGAGCTCCATGTAAGAACAGCTTACCAATGCAAGTGGAAAAGAAGATTGGAGAAGGATACGGATCAGGAGAAGTAAGAGAGCACTGTCGCAGTACCGTTCGGCACTGAGAATTGACCAACGCATGGGAGTAGTGGAAGAGTCAACAAAAGTAGAGAGCGAGCGCTTGGAATGAACCCATGACCAGGTAGAAGTAGGTCGAAAGCAGTTCAAGACGTTTGCTGGGAGAAACCTTCGATACTGCTATCGTTTCGAGGGGGAAGAAGTGACGAATGGCAGAATGAAGAGCCAACGTTCGGCGGATGGCGACAAATCTGCTTTCAGGAGGCAGAAAGGACCCAGTCCCAGGTTCGCGAGGCAGGGGAGCTGCATAGACAAGAAAAGAAGGCCTAACTCTGTAGGACAGATGGGTTTAGAATGAAATCAAGTAGTGACTCACCCCTTTCGTTTTCGTCATTACTTCCACAGGTGGAGTGGTGCGCGTTTACATCTCCTCCCAATATCAATGCTCCTGATGTAGATTCCACAAGCTTCCTGACGGTCGATGTCGGCACCGTCTTGTCATGGGCTAGATAAATAGATGAAAGCCTGATTTGACTCATATAATTAAGCTCAGACTTATCGTGGTAGTGTCATCATCGCTAAATTGAGGAAGAAACAAAACACTAAGTTTGATACTAACAATTATACACGATCTAGGCTTTCCAGAGGTGCCGCAACTTACCAATGTGTAGCCGGTGGACTTGAGTCCGCAAATGTTTTGTCCTACCACCCACGGATCCTGGATGAGGACAATAAAAGCTGCCTTTTAGATGTCAGTCGGAGTAGCAGTGCAGCGGAGGCTGCTTTACTGTGGTGCAGGTTTATCTGGAGGACCCGCACCAACATCGCACACTTCCGCTCTTTCCTTGAGCGTAAGGTTAGCCCATCTGCCTTCATATCCATGTCGTCGTCGCTTTATTTCTTATGGCTCCACCTCGGCTGCCAAATTCCTAGCGGCGTTGACGTCGTTGCTGTAGACCTTTATGGTCACGGTGTCTAAACCATAATTGATTTCGCCTCCAGTTTTTCTTAATACTGTCAGCGATTGAAAAATTAGAATATCTTTCTTATGTATTTCCTGGACAAAATATTGACTTAATTTGCATCACTGGGACTTGGTTTAGATCCAGCGTTGATGACCGGTTATACGCAACTAATGGCTATGTATTACTGCGAAATGACAGAAAAGGCAGTATTCGTGGTGGTGGAGTCGCAATTTATTGCAGAGAGGTTTTAAACCCAAAGAGAGTATATTGTTCAGATGATGCAAGTGTGGTTGAATATATTTTTATTGAAATAGGCGACACACGAACAAAATGCTTCGTGGCGTGTGTTTATAACCCGAGTAGGACTAACGATTTGGCAGATTTATTTGAGAAAATTTCTGAATGAACATGTTGTCATCTGCGGGGATCTTAATATTGATCTTCTTACTAACGATTCCCGTAGTAGAAACATTCTATGTAATTTTCAGGCTTATGACTTGAATATTGTTAACCAGTTCGCGACACGCTTTGGGCCAAGTAGTAAACCTAGCTTGCTGGATCTTATATGCGTTAGCAATACAAAGTTTATAAACCATGTTGACCAAATTCCTATGGAGGGTATCTCTGACCATGAAATAATTTGCCTATTTTATCGTTTAAAATTCAATGCAATAGAGCACGACTTAGAATTGCCGTACAGAGATTTCAAAGGCATAGGGATAGAAGCACTAAATGAAGAGGCCTCTCGTCTGGACTGGAATAGATGCTATTCCTTTTCTCAGTTAGATGAAAAATTGAAATATTTTAATAATTTTGTCCTCTACCTCTTCAATAGATTTTGCCTCCTTAAAACCATTAAAGTCTAAAGTAATCAGAAACCATGATTTACAACGGAAATTTTAAACCTAATATAAAACGGGAAGAGCATACAGGGAATGGAAGATATCTCAGAGTATAAACCACTGGGAAGCTTATCGCCTTTTGCGTAACCAAGCTTCCCTGTGCATTCGGCATGCCAAGATAGCATACTTAAACACAAAATTTTAAAAAAATTTGCCTCGTAAAATGCTTTGGAAAAATCTTCGCTCGTTGGGAATATCTAGTAACGATCAAATTCAATGTAATTTTGATCTAAATGAAATGAACCAGCATTTTTTGGGCATTAGCTCTGATGCTAATACTAAAGATAGTATCGATAATGTATCATTCAGTGTAGGCAGTAGACCAAATATCAATAGCTTCGATTTCTCAGTGGTTACAGAGGCTGAAGTGTTAAACGCTATATTTGCTATTAAGTCGAATGCTGTAGGAATTGATGGAATTAGCATACGATTTATCAAACTAATCCTTCCTTTTCTTATCTCTCTGCTTACTCACATTTTAAATTTTTCTACAACTAACAGTAGTTTTCCTAGTCAATAGAAAATTGCCAATGTTGTCTTGGTCCCCAAAGTAAGTCTCCGAGTACCTGCAGTGAGTTTAGACCGACAATTATGTTGCCTTCTTTATCGAAGGTATGTGAGAAGCTATTGGCAACGCAGATAAATGACCATATAAATACGAATAATTTCTATCGGACGTCCAGTCGGGATTCAGAATGGGGTACAGCTGTGCGTCATCCGTGTTAAAGATTCTTGAGGGTGTACAGCTTATGACAACAATGAACTCACTGTATTAGTACTACTGGATTTCTCCAAAGCTTTTGATACGGTTGATCTCAAGATACTTATTTTCAAGCTCGAAGCCAGCTACAACTTCAGCCCTTTTGCAATCAAGTTAAGGCGAAGTTATCTCACCGAGCGATTTCAACAGGTTCAATGTGATAACCAAGTCTCTAGTTTAAAACCAATCACACATAATGTTCCACAGGGATCGATCCTAGGCCCAATATTGTTTACACCTTTCATCAATGACATAGTTACTTGTTGCCACAATTCCGCCATTTATATGCAAACGATACCCAAATATATGTATATGTCTCGGCCTATCTGTCTTTCGGAAGATTTATTTGCTAAGCTGAATGAAGATTTAAGACGTATAATAAACTGGGCTAACTTAAATAAACTATCTCTCAATGCAGCCAAATCTAAGGCGATTGCGTTAGCAAATCCATCAAATGACGTAAACAACCTTCCTAATATTATTCTCAATGAAGGTAAAATAATTTTTCATGATGTGGTAACTAATTTAGGTTATAAAATCAACTCTAAATTGACTTGTGTTGACCATATCAACCTTGTGGTAAGCAAGATATATAATACCCTGCGTAATTTATACAGAACTGCCTATTCGTTACCACGAGACGCTAAGACGAAACTGGTCAAAGCTCTAATAATACCTCAAGTCTCTTATGGTGGACTAATATACGCTAATGTGGACTCAATTTCCCTCAACAAATTGCAGCTGGCCTTTAACAATGTTGCCCCGTTTGTTTGATCTAAAACGAAATTTGATCACATATCTTCATATGCATAAGCAAATACACTCATAAAAGCCGCCGTTCTTATTTAACAAACTGAGTTTCTCCCAGTCTACACGGATTTTGAATCTATTTTTTAAGGACACTACGTCATCTAGAATGTTCTTTGTCAGTACAATCCGTCTTTGGAACACACTCCCATATGCGACTAAAGCTATTAGGAAAGCAGGATATTTAAATAAGCAGTATTATCTTTTCTCAACCCTTAACTTATCTTTTAATTATATAGATATCTTTATCTTTGTCACAAAAATTTGAACTGAGGATGTTTAATTGTTACAGAAAAAGTTTATTATCTTTTTAGCTATTAGGGGGACTCATGTAACCGTATAAATGCCTTATAAATTGTGTAAACGTATAAATTTATCTAGTGCGTAAACGAGCTGTCAAATGTATGAAAAATCATTTACACAATTTGTATAAATTTACGCGCACATTTGATTGTGTAAACGTGGTAAACTCAAAGAAATGCAACCTTGCAGACATTACAGCAGGCATTTTCATCAGAAATCTCCAACATCAACAAGTAAAGGCGTTTTAGTTTTGATTTTTCACTTAATCTTGGCATTTTTTAATTTGTATAACAATCAAAAACATTTTGTTTGGCAATAATATAGCTGATAAACAATCAAGTTTATCAAGAGTATTACTAGGTGCGTTCATATAACAGCGTGTGTAAATGGACATAAGTTTACACCTTATAAGTTTATATGCGTTCATGAGTCCCCCTATTGTATTTACATTATATTATATTATTGGAGGGTTCAGTTGGGGATTTGTGCCAACAAATGTGCCATCAATAAGATATCTCAACATTTACTCAAGTTATCGTGGACGGAGAGACATGGCTAAATCAATTCCTCCTTTCATTCTGAACATTTTTATATATGGAAGTCTATATTTATTTCGATTCATTTATGCCGTTACGATCAACCGTTATGTCACCAAAGTTCATAATATTGAAACATATCGAAAGCTTCAAGTTTAAGGTATATTTCCTTAAAATGCAGATATGTAATATGAACAGCAGCGTAAATCAAAATTCGGTTATACTCCCTTATTTTTTTGGGAATAGTTTATGTTTAAACTATAACAAGCCTCAGTAGGATTAGAAAAGTAATTTATTTGAAATGAACTGAATTGAAACTAACGCTGCCCATATAAAGTTCGGTTACACCCGACCTAAGACAGCCTCACTTGTTTATATTTCGACGACAAAGAGGTTAATAAATAGGAACGAATTGATTGGTTACTCTAGGAGGAACTACAAAACTCAATCGGCGGAGAAAGTCAGCACAATCAATTTCTCCCAATAGTGAGCTTATGGATGAACAATACCCCCCAGTAATATTCTTCGATTTTCCAGAGTGGTTAAGCTAACGAGAAGAAGTCTCCTTCTGTATGGAGAAAGGTGGGGCTTGAGCCCCAAGATCATTTGCAAAAGTTACTTATAATGAAATTCGAGCTGTCTAAGCGATACGGGTATTGATCGGAATAAAAACTGCAGAAGGAATAGGTGGACTTAAGACCTTTGAAAATAGTTTTTCAACGTCGTCATCGGTGCTAGCTCTTTACATCCAAAGGTAAATTTAGAAGGATACCCAGAAATTCTCCGTTTTGAGTTTACAAACTGCAAAATTGTTTTGCTTTAAAAAAACACAAGTTTTACATCAGCTTAAGTAATCTTTATAACAAAGCTAATAAAATGGTGAAATGGAGAAAGAGCTACAAGATATTTAGAGAAGTCTGCAAATGTTCCATTTTTCTTAAATCTCTTGTAAAACCTAGATTTAATGTTAGTAGCTCTGAAAAGTTGCCATGAAAGCCAAGGCGACTTATTCGCACAGAGTGCATAGGGAAAAGGAATGCAGGTATCAAATAAACCGTTAAGTGTACTGTAAGATATGGAGGCTGCTGAATCGACATCAGTGCAGGCATAAAAGTCCGACCAATAATTGGAACGCAACAGTTAATTGAGCAAAATCAAGTTTTATTTGAAGAAGCATTCAGAAAGTGTTCAATACTGTACTTGAATCCTGCGGGGTGGGCTGATTTCAGGTGATATCTCAAGCGTAGAGCACAGAGGGTCTTCTGGAAGGGATAATTGTAGAATTTGAATAAGGGCAGTACTCACTGAGCCATCCACAAATACTAAATCCCGCATTTTATTTCTACTATTTGGAATCTGTAGAAGGCAATTGAGAAAATCGTGTTGAACAGTGGGTGTTAAAAAAGGAGTTATCACTAATATTAAGCCAACTAACTGTTGCGAAAGTAGTAGAAAGTCAATGAGCTCCATGTAAGAACAGCTTACCAATGCAAGTAGAAAAGAAGATTTTAGAAGGATACGGATCAGGAGAAGTAAGAGAGCACTATCGCAGTACCTTTCGGCACTGAGAATTGACCAACGCATGGGAGTAGTGGTCGAGTCAACAAAAGTAGAGAGCGAGCGCTTGGAATGAGCCCATAACCAGGTAGAAGTAGGTCGAGAGTAGTTCAAGAGGAGGAGGAAGAAGTGACGAATGACAGAATGAAGAGCCAACGTTCGGCGGATGGCCACAAATCTGCTTTCAGGAGGCAGAAAGGTCCCAGTCCCAGGTCCGCGAGGCAGGGGAGCCGCATAGACAACAAAAGTAGGCCTAACTCTGTGGGACAGATGGGTTTAGAATGAAATCAAGTAGTGACTCACCCCTTTCGTTTTCGTCATTACTTCCACAGGTGGAGTGGTGCGCGTTTACATCTCCTCCCAATATCAATTCTCCTGATGTAGATTCCACCAGCTTCCTGACGGTCGATGTCGGCACCGTCTTGTCATGGGTTATATAAATAGATGAAAGCCTGATTTGAGTCATATACTCAAGCTCAGACTCATCGTGGTAGTGTCATTATCGCTAAATTAAGGAAGAAACAAAACACTAAGTTTGATACTAACAATTAAGCACGATCTAGGCTTTCCAGAGGTGCCGCAACTTACCAATGTGTAGCCGGTGGACTTGAGTCCGCAAATGTTTTGTCCTACAACCCACGGATCCTGGTTGAGGACAATATCAGCTGCCCCTTTAGATGTCAGTCGGAGTAGCAGTGCAGCGGAGGCTGCTTTACTGTGGTGCAGGTTAATCTGGAGGACCCGCACCAACATCGCACACTTCCGATCTCGCCTTGAGCGTGGAATTAGCCGCATCTTCCATCATCAGCTCCTCCTCCTTGTTTTGCAGGTGTAACCCGGCTATACCTATGGATGAGGTAGACGAGGTGTAACCGTCCAGCGTATCCGGCTCACCACCATTTGCCTTCATATCCATGTCCTCGTCGCTTTATTTCTTCTGGCTCCACCTCGGCTGCCAAATTCCTAGCGGCGTTGATGTCGTTGCTGTAGACCCTTATGGTCACGGTGTCTAAACCATAATTGATTTCGCCTCCAGTTTTCTTCAATACTGTCTGCGATTGAAAAATTAGATTATCTTTCTTATGTATTTGCTGAGCAAAATATTGACTTAATTTGCATCATTGGGACTTGGTTTAGATCCAGCGTTGATGATCGTTCATACGCAACTAATGGCTATGTATTACTGCGAAATGACAGAAAAGGCAGCATTCGTGGTGGTGGAGTCGCAATTTATTACAGAGAGGTTTTAAAGCCAAAGATAGTGTATTGTTCAGATGATGCAAGTGTGGTTGAATATATTTTTATTGAAATAGGTGACACACGAACAAAATGCTTCGTGGCGTGTGTTTTAACCCGAGTAGGACTAACGATTTGGCAGATTTATTTGAGAAAATTTCTGAATGAACATCTTGTCATCTGCGGGGATCTTAATATTGATCTTCTTACTAACGATTCCCGTAGTAGAAGCATTCTATGTAATTTTCAGGCTTATGACTTAAATATTGTTAACCAGTTCGCGACACGCTTTGGGCCAAGTAGTAAACCTAGCTTGCTGGATCTTATAAGCGTTAGCAATACTGAGTTTATAAACTACGTTGCCCAAATTCCTATGGAGGGTATCTCTGGTCATGAAATAATTTGCCTATCTTATCGTTTAAAATTCAATGCAATAGAGCACGACTTAGAATTGCCGTACAGAGATTTCAATGGCATAGGGATAGAAGCACTAAATGAAGAGGCCTCTCGTCTGGACTGGAATGGATGCTTTTCCTTTTCTCAGTTAGATGAAAAACTGAAATATTTTATTAATTTTGTCCTGTACCTCTTCAATAGATTTGTACCCCTTAAAACAATTAGAGGGTAAAGTAATCAGAAACCATGATTTACAACGGAAATTTTAAACCTAATATAAAACGGGAAGAGCATACAGGGAATGGAAGATATCTCAGAGTAAAAACCACTGGGAAGCTTATCGCCTTTTGCGTAACCAAGCTACCCTGTGCATTCGGCATGCCAAGATAGCATACTTAAACACAAAATTTTATAAAAATTTGCCTCGTAAAATGCTTTGGAAAAATCTTCGCTCGTTGGGAATATCTAGTAACGATCAAATTCAATGTAATTTTGATCTAAATGAAATGAACCAGCATTTTTTGGGCATTAGCTCTGATGCTAATACTAAAGATAGTATCGATAATATATCATTCAGTGTAGGCAGTATACCAAATATCAATAGCTTCGATTTCTCAGTCGTTACAGAGGCTGAAGTGTTAAACGCTATATTTGCTATTAAGTCGAATGCTGTAGGAATTGATGGAATTAGCATACGATTTATCAAACAAATCCTTCCTTTTCTTATCTCTCCACTTACTCACATTTTTAATTTTTCTACAACTAACAGTAGTTTTCCTAGTCAATAGAAAATGGCAAATGTTGTCTCGGTCCGCAAACTAGTCTCCGAGTACCTGCAGTGAGTTTAGACCGACGAGTATGTTGCCTTCTTTATCGAAGGTATATGAGAAGTTATTGGAGACGTAGATACTTACTTACTTAATTGGCGCTTAACCGTCTAAACGGTTATGGCCGTCCAACAAGGCGCGCCAGTCGCTCCTTCGTACGGAGACGTAGATAACTGACCTTATAAATACGAATAATTTCTATCGGACGTCCAGTCGGGATTCAGAATAGGGCACAGCTGTGCGTCATCCGTGTTAAAGATTCTTGAAGGTATACATCCAGCTTATGACAACAGTGTACTCACTGTATTAGAATTACTGGATTTCTCCAAAGCTTTTGATACGGTTGATCTCAAGATACTTATTTTCAAGCTCGAAGCCAGCTACAACTTCAGTCCTTTTGCAATCAAGTTAATGCGAAGTTATCTCTCCGAGCGATTTCAGCAAGTTCAATGTGATAACCAAGTCTCTAGTTTAAAACCAATCACATCTAATGTTCCACAGGGATCGATCCTAGGCCCAATATTGTTTACACTCTTCATCAATGACATAGTTACTTGTTGCCACAATTTCTCCATTTATATGCAAACGATACCCAAGCATACACGTCTCGGCCTATCTTTCTTTCAGAAGATTTTTTTGCTAGGCTGAATGAAGATTTAAGGCGTATAATAAACTGGGCTAACCTAAGTGAACTATCTCTCAATGCAGACAAATCTAAGGCGATTGCGTTAGCAAATCCATCAAATGACGTAAACAACCTTCCTAATATTATTCTCAGTGGAGGTAAAATAATTGTTCATGATGTGGTAACTAATTTATACTATTTTCACACAGACGGCTTATTGAACAATAAAGGCAGTTTTCTACATTAAGAAGCTTATTGAGCTCAATCTTCCCTACAAAATTCAAATCTATAATTATTTCATTAGTAGCTAATCGAATGCCTAATGAAGTCAAAAGACAAAGCAACTCTGTTGGCCGCATTCCACTTCTTAGTTTTTGGTGTGTTCAGTGCTTAAAAATGCCATTTGTCAAAGCAAATGTCATTGTCTGCTTGGCGGAACGATACAAGGTGGCCGCATCGAACAGCTGATTATAACCTTTTTTATTTGATTTGATACATCAACTACCGGCGCAGTACGATTTTGACATTTGTCTATCGAATTTAAAAGTACATGGAATTTTTTTTATTGTAGGTATGTCACCATGCTCCCACCTTGTATCGTTCCGCCATGATTGTCTGTCTCATCCTTCATACTAATCGAGCAGTTATTCTGTGTGAAAGCAAAAAATTTACGATTTCATTAGCAGGTGAAATGAGATCATTAAGTTTCTGTGTGAAAACAGTATTAGGTTATAAAATCAACTCAAAATTTACTTGTGTTGACCATACCAACCTTGTGGTAAGCAAGATATATAATACCCTGCGTAATTTATACAGAACTGGCTATTCGTTACCAGGAGACGCTAAGATGAAACTGGTCAAAGCTCTAATAATACCTCAAGTCTCTTATGGTGAACTAATATACGGTAACGTGGACTCAATTTCCCTCAACAAATTGCAGCTGGCCTTTAACAATGTTGCCCGTTTGTTTTATCTAAAAAGAAATTTGATCACATATCTTCATATGCAATGCAGATTCTCGGATGCGATATTTATAATTTCCTAAAAATGCGAAATCTCTGGTTTTTGCATAAGCAAATAAACTCACAAAAGCCGCCGTACTTATTTAACAAACTGGGTTTCTCCCAATCAAGGGGGCTTTGAATCTATTTTTTAAGTACACTACGTCATCTAGAATATTCTTTGTCAGTACAATCCGTCTTTGGAACTCACTCCCATACGCGACTAAAGCTATTAGGAAAGCAGGATATTTAAGAAAGCAATATTATCTTTTCTCAACCCTTAACTTATCTTTTAATTATATAGATATCTTTATCCTTGTCACAAAAATTTGAACTGAGGATGTTTAATTGTTACAGAAAAAGTTTATTATCTTTTTAACTCTTGTATTTACATTATATTATATTAGATTATATTATATCGTATTTCTTTACTTTTATTTTTGATAATGTAATCCGATTGATGTACTATCTAAAAGACTATCTCTTACATGTACAAAAAAAAAAAAAACACAAATAAATAAAAAAATTCCCCATTCGGTATGAGGACATCCTGACGTGTGGCTCTGTCCCCTTTCTCCACGCCGGCAACTCTCCAATTGGTGGCTGGCAGCGTCGGGTTGAGGATCTTTATCATGCCGAGTATGCTCTCTGGTTCGGCTGGTTTTGCCGGTAGCCACACCTTTGCTCGTGGCCGTGACGGTATGTCTTTGAAATCAACCGCCCTGAGCGGTAATAAGAGAAGCGGAAAATATATTGAAGATCATTGATTTCCCGAACAACATTATTAAAACATTATTTAAAAATGCAAAATCTAACAAAGGAAAACAAAAATCCGAAAAACCTAGCATTTTCAGATCCGTAACATATATACCGCGGTTATCAGAACGACTCGCAAAGTCTGATTGCTATGACGGAGAAAAAGTTAAAATTGCACATAAACCTAAGAACACATTAAGGTGTTTCTTTAACAAAACAAAAGCAAAGATACCCGAAACCGAAAAAAGCAATGTCATATATAAAACCCCATGCGGCGGCAAAAACAACGAACCATGTAACAGCGTTTACGTAGGAACAACAAAATCAAAATTAAAAACCAGATTGTCGCAACACAAATCAGATTTAGAATATTGCCAACAGTCTAATAATCAAAAAACAGCACTAATGTCTCACTGTGCATCTAGCGGCCATATACGGAGCTTCGAGAGGGCGAGCATTCTCCAACAAGAGCAACACCACAATAAGCGCTTTACATTGGAAATGCTACATATCGTAAACACTCCAGAACACATTAGACTGAACTATAAAACTGACATTGACCATTCCGTTCTCAACTATAAATATTTACTAACAAACAAACGACCAGTACCAAACTCCACGTCACGGCGGAAGGACGTGTAAAATAATGTATGTGATATTTTTAATCAAATTTATTGTAAAGTTTTTGGTTTTATTTATTAATAAAAAAAATTTTTCTTTCTTACGTTTGTAGTTCCCTGAGGACGGTTACCGTAGTGTAACCGAAATATATCGGAAGAAAAAAACCTATGTGTTTCATTTATTAAAAAGACCTTGATCCAGCAGAATCGCCAAATATTTAAAAATAACAACCAACAAACGCAACAAAACAAAAAGAGGCCGGCGCTCTTCAAAGGCCGGGAGGGCTTCTGCCCACCACAACGGTGACCAATGCGATGCAGAGTCATTCTAACCGCCATCCAATGGCTAAAAAGGGGGATTGTTCAGGACCAGTGGCGATGCCGGGTTAGAACCCTCTCCGCAACAAAACTTTCGGCAGTGAGGTAGGGCAAAGGGGTGTTTTACGGGATACTCCTGGCATGAGCAGACACGCAGCAGATGTGCAGAATGCAGCCTCAGTTGAAGCTGTTGTGCAGGCCCCGCGTGGTCTACCCCCGACACCCACGGATTTCACGAAGCATAATGAGAGGCCAAACCCTAAGGAAGTTGGATACAAACACAGCAGGGCAGCTGAAAGGATCGTATTTGGTAAAAAGGCAACTTTGCCTCATGAATTGCGAAAGGAAAAAATTAACCGACTTTACAATGCCGAAAAGTATGCTAAAGAGATTGAATTTAGAATGCAAAAGGCACACCAAATGGAAAAAAATTTAATAACTAAAAACAAAATACAAATCAAAACTTTTTATGATAAAATGGCTCGCCCGTTAATTATTAAAATAGGCGATAAAGTTCTTTTACAAAAAGAACTACGCCGCAAACAGGTAAACATATAATGTGACGAATACTAGCAACGCTAAGGGGTACTATCATCTCTAAGCCGATACTAAGCAGTGACTCGTATGCACATCAACAAATCAATGATTATGTCTACCCATATGTCCATACGAGCAGCGGAGAAGAAACGCACAAACACATGCATATAACTTATCTGAGATGCTCTCAAAATCAGGCAATTATAATTTTGGAAATCTTACTCACATATACACGCGCATATGAGAAGCTATACACGTGGAAGTTACCGGCAGCCTCCACACACAAACCTTACCATAACTGTAAACAAAATTGATCTTTTCAATCAATTCATGCTGCGAACTGAAATCTTTTCTGAAGTAAGCACAAGCTCGCCTCTTTGTTATTGCAGCTGCAAATGGTAAACAATTTGATCTTGAATCAATGATTCAAGCTACCCAAAACTAGGCTTATGATTCATATTTGTTATTGTAAGAATACAAAGTATCCTGATTTGTTTACTTGATCGAATACTGGCGCATCGAATTAGATGTAGCTTAACTAGAGTCTTGATGGAATTTTTCATCAAATAGAAATTGATATCTTTATTTCAAGGGCAAGGTATCTCACAATATGATGAAATTAGAATGTAAGCAAGTGTTGTAATCCGATAAATAAGAGCAAAATGCAAATAAAGTTTTTAGTTTTTGAGTAACCGTCATCATACTTGGATAAACTAGGCCTCAAGGCCTAAAATAAAAATATTTTTTAAAAGGTTGAGCCAAATGCCACAACCTTAATTGGCGCCCAACGTCGTAAGGCATGGAAAATAATGCGAGTGTTCGGTTGAGCTTTTAATAAAAAAAGGACAAAAAGAAAAAGGATACAAAAGTATCCTAGTCCAAGTTAAAAAGGAAAAAGAGGATAGAAAATTATCCCAGTCCTTATAAAGAACAAGTGAGTTTCCGATATCAAGAAAAAAAGGACAAAAAGAAAAAGGATATAAAATTATCCTAGTCCAAGTTAAAAAGAAAAAAATAGGATAAAAATTTATCCCAGTCCTTATAAAGAACAAGTGAGTTTTCGACATTAAAGAGAAGGACAAAAAGAAAAAAGGATAAAAAAATAATTCTAGTCCTTATAAGGGACAAGTGAAAAAGGACAAAAAGAGAAGAAATATATCTCAATTAATAAATTCCTAAATGGAAAATATTAGTGGACGGTGTGTCTTATGTGGAAGGAACGCCGTAAGAACGTGTCAAAGGTGTGGAGATTTTTATTGTACGTTATTGTGCCAAGAAAGGGATTGGCACCGGCATCGCTATATATGCTTCCCTATGCCACCTCTAGTGCCGGCTCCACCAGTCAGTATTCAGAACGGGCAAGAAATTGAAAGTGATCAGGAAAATTGATAATTTGCAAGAAAGGAGGGACTATCCGGCGATCCATAGTGGGAAGTTACGGCTATATAATACGAAGGATTATAGAGTAAGAAAAATTTTAAACTTATATTGGTAAACATGTTGAATATTTGAAAGAATGGGAAATGTTTAAAATAAGGCTAAGTATTTCAGTCTAAAATATTGTGATTATTGTGGTGGGGAACATGATATTTTAAAATGTCCTAAATTATGTAGGAAAAAATAAATGAATTAAATTAAATCTGAAATTGATGATTTAAAATGGCAAATAGGCCAGATGTTAGTGATAATTTTGAATTTACTCCTGAAGAAATTGATAATGAAATAAATAAAATTATTGAAGGTTTTGATCTTGAGGAAAATGGTCCTGTTTTAATACCTTGTTGTAACTCAGAGTTATCTCTTGATGAATGTGATGAAATAATGAAAATTTTGGAAAAATTGGAGCAAGAAAATAGTGATGAAACTTTATTTAAATAATTTTTTTTAGAAAAGAAAGAAAAAAATGGCAAATGATAACGCCTTGAGTGTCGATTTAATCAGTAGATTAATCGCAGATAGTACTATTTCCTTAAGACAGGAAATTGATCGGCTGCGTTCTCAATTGGAGTCTAATACACCAAGTGCTACTGACTACACGGCAGAAATAATAGATGAGAATGTTCAATGTCAGGAATCTCTTAGCATAATTAAATCTTTGCCAGAATTTTCAGGAAAATTTAATTCCTATGTCAGCTGGCGTGAAGCAGCTCATAATGCTATGAGCTTATATGTTAGGAAGAGTAGAAGATACTTTGCTGCTCTGACTATCTTGAGAAATAAAATAAACCATGATGCCAATGATATTTTAACAAATCATGGCACAGTTTTAAATTTTGATGCAATAATTGCACGTTTGGACTTTGCCTATTCAGACAAACGTCCCATTCATATAACTGAACAGGAATTGAGTGTCTTGCGTCAAGGCTCAATGACTATAATTGAATATTATAATTTAGTCAACAAGAAGTTGACATTACTAATAAATAAAACAATAATGACGCATGGTAATGGTGCAGAGATAACTAAACAATTGAATAAAAAGAATAGGGATCAGGCCCTTCGAATATTTATTACAGGATTAAATTTGCCATTAAGGGATATTATATTCTCATTGAATCCTCAGGACTTGCCAGATGCTTTGGCAAAGGCTCAAGAACTTGAGGCTAATAATCAAAGAATTAGGTTTGCACAAAATTTTGCAAACGAAAAATCAAAATTGAAGCAAGATCATACAAGTAATAATTTACGCTTTCCTCGGCGAACAAATTCCCCAAGAAACACACAATACGTTAATACTAAACCTGAACCCATGGACGTAGATCCATCCACCTCTAGAATGTTTAATAGAAACTATAATTACAGAGGTCAACAAAATACAAATTTACAAAATATTAAACCAGTAGCGGCTAACGTAAATACAAATTCAAACGGTTTTCAAGCTCAAAGTACACATAGAGTAAAGCGACCAAGGGATAGCAATAATAGTTTCAGGCCGCAAGAAAAAAATCAAGGGGTAAATAATCTAAATGAGGATTATTTTTTAGAAGAAGAGGGGACGTCCTCCCCTACATCACAGTCCGAGATGACAGAATAAATAAAAAATTTAAAGCTCTTGTCGATACAGGAGCCACTTCTTGCTACATAAAGCAAGGAGTATATGAAGATAGAAATGAATTAGCCATTTACAAAAGAGTAAAAACCGTGAATGGTTTTTCAATAATAAAATATTATCATGTAATTCGTTTATTTGGAGTGGAACAGGTTTTCTATGAGATAGATAACTTGGAATCAGATTTGCTCCTGGGATATAATTTTATGAAAAAACAGTAGAAGCGCATATTGACTTGCGCAAAGGAAAAATAATTTATAAAAATATAGATGACAAAGATAATGTGAAGAGAAGCATTAATATTAACTTTCGTAATGATAGTGTTGCAAATATAAACCCCTTGGGACAAGAAAGTCCTAAGGCTCCCGCCGAAGTTAATACCGGCAAAACAAAAAAAGAAAGTGAAACAAAAAAAGAAAGTGAAATAAAAAGGCAAATAAGCCTATTAAAAGTAAACAATTAAACCCCTTAGGATTAAAAAATTCTAAGGCACCCGCCGAAGTTAATTCGGGCAAAACCAAATTAAAAAATCTTAAAAATGCAAAGACGCCTAACATATGTGAAGAATTAAACCCCTTGGGACAAAATAGTCCTAAGGCACCCGCCGAAGAAAATACCGGCAATAAGAAAGAAGAATGTGTAGGAGTGTGTGAAATATTAAACCCCTTGGGATGCAAAAATCCAAAGGCGCCAGCTGTAGAATATACCGGCAAAATAAAAAATAAATTCGAAAATCAAAATTTGAACAAGGTACAAAGGCCTTTTAACAATTCAAAAAATGAAATAAATCCTAAAAAGGATATTCAAAATATTGTGGAACAAAAAGTTTCTACAAAACCAGCCGATGATTTTACCGGCAACATTATATTAAACAAATATTTTATTTCGTTAGGACAAAAGGATCCTAAATTACAAAAAGAGGAACATATGGGAAATTCATTTGACAATTGTTCTATAATAACTGAAAAAGATTCAGAAATAGCTGCAGTGCTCAGTGATAGGGATAATGACAATGAAGAATTGTCAAATTTTAAAAAATATGTGAGAAATAAAAATAGTGAAAAAAATTTTGAAACATTAAACATTGAAAGTCAAGATGAGACCTTTAGAAATTCAAAACCCAGATATAAGAAAAAATTGCTAAAATACATTCGAGAATAAATACAAGCTTTCCGTTTATGACCAACGTAAGGGCTGAAATAAGAACCAAAAATATTGAACCCATATAGAGTAGGCAATACCCATATCCTTTGTCAGTAAATTCATTCGTTAATAAAGAAATTAATAAAACGTTGAATGAAAACATAATAAGACCTAGTAAAAGCCCATATAATTCACCGATTTGGGTTGTACCCAAAAAGGAACAAATGATGATGGCTCACCCAAACTTAGAATGGTCATCGATTATAAAAAGATTAATGAACATACCATTTCTGATCGTTATCCAATTCCGGATACTAACATAATTTTATCAAATTTAGGTAAATCAAAATATTTCTCAAGAATTGATTTAGAATCAGCTTTTCATCAAATATTAATGTCGGAAAATTACATAGAAAAAACCGCTTTATCCGTAAATAATGGAAAATATAAATTTTTGTGAATGCCATTCGGTCTGAAAAATGCACCTAGAATTTTTCAAAGAGCAATGATGATATATTGCGTGAACATATAGGAAAGATTTGCCATGTTTACATGTATGACATAATTATTTTTTCAGAAAATATATCACAACATTTGCGAGATTTAGAAATAGTGACGGAAGCTTTGAGAAAAGCAAATATGAAAATTTCAAATGAAAAATCAAAGTTTTTTGAAAAGGAAATAGAGTTTTTAGGATATATAATAGCACAAAATGTCATTAAAACAGACCCCAACAAAATAAGATTGATTTTAAATTACCCGATACCTGAAAATTTACGAGAACTAAGAGGATTTTTGGGAATTGCAGGATATTATCGTAAGTTTGTTAAAGATTTTGCAACAATAGCGAAACCATTGAGTAGATACTTATCCGGAGAAAATGGAAGAGTTTCCAGAAATAAGTCGAAAAGGTTTGAAATAAATTTGGACCAAAATGGGATTCAAGCATTTAATAAACTAAAAAAGCATTTGGTGTCAGAAATGGAATTGACGCAACCGGATTATTCAAAGGTTTTTGTTCTTATTACCGATGCCTCTAATGTAGCAATAGGCGCTGTGCTCTCACAGGAGGGTAGACCAATCACTTTTATTTCAAAAACTCTTAATAAAACAGAAAGAAATTACGCAACAAATGAAAAATAATTATTTGCCATTGTCTGGGCACTAAAGACTCTTAGAAATTATTTATATGGTGTCACTAATCTGGAAATTCATACTGATCATCAACCATTGACATTTGCTTTATCACCTCGTAATCCTAATCCGAAAATGAAAAGATGGCACACATTTATAGAGGAGTTTGCCCCAAAATTTATTTATAGGCCTGGTAGAACCAATGTTGTAGCAGACGCATTGTCGCGTCTTGAATTAAACAATATGTCCGATGAACCATAGGATTCGCAGAGAAACGAATCACAACATTCTGCACAAAGTAGTGAGAGTATTAGAATTCAAGAAACAAAAAAACCTGTAAACCAATTTAAGCAACAAATAATTTTTTTGAAATCCAAGGACCCTTAAAACAAACCTTTCAAAACAAATTTGTTTATACAAGTCTTTTTCCGATGGATATTATTAATAGGGAAGATCAGTCTGGTATAATTGAACAAACTCATTGTAGAGCTCATCGTAACTTTAATGAAAACATAAAACAAATAGAAAAATTATACTATTGGCCAGAAATGAGAAAAAGGATGAAAGAATACATTCGTAATTGCACAATATGTAATAAAAAAAAATATGATCGTCATCCAAAAAGAATACCAATATGCAAAGCTCCAATTCCAGAAGCAGAAGGAGAACAGCTTCACTTAGATATTTTTTACGCGCAGAAGTTGAAATTCATCACATGCTTAGGTGCTTATTCAAAATTTTTAGTAATGAAACATATAGAAGACAAATCTAATATTGAGGAAAAGGTTTTGGAATTACTGCAAACTTTTACAGATGTTAAACGAATAACTTTGGATAATGAACCAAGTTTCACAACGCCAACATTTAAATGTCTGATGCAACGATTAAATATCGAAATTTTTTTTTGTGATCCCCGACACAGTATAACTAATGGGCAAATAGAAAGGGTTCATTCGACAATAATAGAAATAGCTAGATGTATAAAATAAGAATACAATATAGTTAGTGATTTAGAAACAATTATTAGAGCGGCACAACAGTACAATATAACGATACATTCAGTAACTAATTTTAAACCAAATGAGGTTCTCTATAACAGGGTGAATCATGAAAATTTACCAATAAAACTTAGCCAGGCACAGGATAAAATGTTAACAACTCATAATAAAAATAGAGTTGAAAAACAATATTGCCCAGGACAAATCATTTATGAAAAAATTATAGGAGAAAGAAATAAGTTAAAGCCTAGATATAAAATACAACAGGTTAAGGAAAATTTAGAAAATAAAATAATAATTAACAATAGAAATACATAAGGATAATATAAAATCATAATTATTCGTAGATATTCAAAATGATATTGTTCATGATTGCATTCCTGCTCGGCTCAATTTTCGCCGACATCGTGGGTTATACCCGACAAAATTACGTACTAATTGAGAATGGAGACGTTTCCTTATATGAAGATTATGGAGATATTTTTCACACTACAAATTTAACATATTTAGAGGAAATCATAAATGAAGAAAAACGAGATTTTGTTAATCATCCAGTGCCCTATAATGACAACAATAAAATTAACAGCTTAGACGCTGAATCAGAAATTTTAATAATTAAAACTTTGTTAGGACAACTTAGACAAAATTCCTTTAGGCAGAAAAGAGGGATAAATGAGTTGGGAACAATTTGGAAATTGATAGCGGGAATTCCAGATCATGATCATTTTATAAATATTAATGACAAATTAAATGAATTAGTCGAAAATAATAATAAGCGATTTACTACAAATTCAGAAATGTTTAAGGTAATCACAGAATTAACAAATACAGTAAATAAAATGAAAGGAGACACATTTGCTAGAGCGTTAAAAATTAAAAGATATCAGTACATTAAGCAAGTTCTTCAAAATTTAATAAATACCATCACTAACGGAAAAATAGGAATTTTAAACCCAGTAATCCTTCACTTAAATGAATTAAAAACATAACAAACCATCAACATGGTTTAATGTCAATTACAGATTTAATGGATATATCAGAATTCAAAATAGTTCAAAAAACAGATATAATTGTATTATATATAAAATATCAAAAAATAAAATTTACTTGTAAATATTATGAAGCTAGGGCTATAGCACAGATAGATGGTAAGCTTATAATAGACAAAAATATAATAATTTGTAATAATGAATTTTTTAATGTACATGATTGTAAAATGGAAATTACAAATACTTATTGTAAACTAAATAAAGAAGCCACATGTTTATCACAGCTTTTAAATGAAAAACAAGGAAAATGTGAAAAAATTAAAGAGCGAAATAATAAAATTGAAATAATTAAACAGGGAGTTATTTTAGTTTCAAGAGAAAATTATGTTCAGAATCAAAATTTAACAGGAACATACTTAATTACTTTCGAAAATCAAACAATAATTAATAACAAAACTTATGTAAATGTTGAAACAAAAATATGGAATTATTTAATACATATTAATGTAAATAATTTTGAAATTTAGATTATATTGAATCAACTAATGAACAACTAAAATTTGAAAATATAAATCTTTTAAATAAGCGAAGTGAAGATATCAAAAGACATTCATTTTTTTGTATATTTTTGTGGCTTTTTGCATGATTTTGATGATTTAAATTTAAAAGCAAAACGTAGATTCAGAATAGCAGCAAATCACTTATAATGTCATTTTGGACAAAATAAATAGTTTAACTGAATCCGGGACGATTCATCTTAGAGAGGGGGGAGTTACCGGCAGCCTCCACACACAAACCTTACCATAACTGTAAACAAAATTGATTCTGAAATCGCTTCTTAAGTAAGCACAAGCTCGCCTCTTTGTTATTGCAGCTGCAAATGGTAAACAATTTGATTTTGAATCAATAATTCAAGCTACCCAACAATAGTTTTATGATTCATATTTGTTATTGTAAGAATACAAAGTATCCTGATTTGTGTACTTGATCGAATACTGGAGCATCGATTTAGATGTAGCTTAACTAGAGTCTTGATGGAAATGTCCATCAAATAGAAATTGATATCTTTATTTCAAGGCCAAGGTATTTCACAATATGATGAAATTAGAATGTAAGCAAGTGTTGTAATCATATAAATAAGAGCAAAATGCAAATAAAGTTTTTAGTTTTTGAGTAACCGTCATCATACTTGGATAAACTCGGCCTCAAGGCCTAAAATAAAAAATATTTTTTAAAAGGTTGAGCCAAAGGCCACAACCATAATTTGCATCTGTAGTTATAAATTTACAGCAGTAACTAAGTAAATTCTGGAAACGCCTAGAAGTATGCGAACGAGAAATTTCTGAGTATAAAAGGCAGCAACAGTAGAGGCACGCTATCTGGCGAGCAATAGTAGTGCTATTGTGAAAAACTTTAATAAAGGCCATTTTGCATTATTGAAAATTGGAGTTATTTATTCAACAGTTTAGTGATTCGAACGTTAGCAGAAGGTTGCAAATAAGAGGAATTCCAGCAAATTCGTTACAATTGGTGTCAGAAGAGGAATTTTTGAATAAATTCCAGAATTGCGGAGCACAACAAGGACATGGCGAATTTAAATGAATTATATTATATTAAGGGTAAATCAAACGTTGGCGCTGATGTATTATCGCGCATTACAATCGATGAGATTAAGGAATCTAACAAACAAATTCTAGCAGTACAGACAAGATCAAAGACAAAGCGATGACAACCTTCATATGAAAAACTGACAAAAACGACGAAAAATAACTTACTTTACGCGTTTACGACAAATTCACATTTAATTTTCAGAAAAAAGTTCCACGGATAAGATCTTAAATTACTTACGATAAAAATAATAAATCAACATGTTTAAGAATTATTGGGCATATAAAACGTAAAAAACTCGAGTTACTTAGTTTTGACATTGCTAACGAAATAATGACTTTAGAGAAATTATTTTCGAGTCTTTAACTAGAAGCCGGCAGACAAAAATTTATCAAATTAATGGCCAAAAGACGATATTTTTTTCAATATTTTACTCTTACAAATTTAAAAGATATCGGATATAAAATTTTAAAATCATTAGAAATTATTCTAACAGATCCAGTAGAGACAGTAACAGATGAAGACAAACAACTAAAGTTAATGACAATTTACCATAGCGATCCAATTTCAGGTGGCCATTGCGGAATGAAAACACTTTACGCAAAACTACGAACAAAATTTTGTTGGACAAATATGACTCGAGATATATCGAAATATATCAAAAGTTGTAACGATTGTCTTTTAAACAAGGTTAGGTTAGGTTAGGATAGCTCACTTGGACAACACGAAGGTCCGTTGTTATACCACATACACCAAAAATAACAGTGACTTAGACCTAGCTACTTAGAGAATCGTTTGGTAGCAACGATAAAGCTCCGAATGATACCTTGAATAAATCATCGGGAGATCCAAGTGAGTCGCGACCGAAGTACTTTCGTCTAGTTCTGGCAAAAGCTGGGCAATCAAGCATAAAGTGATTTGGTGATTCCACCTCATCATCCTCCATACAGCTGCAGCAGGATAGAGTTTCCAGTATATTGAGACGTACCACATGGATACCCATGGGACAGTGCCCTGTCAAAACCCCAATGACCATTGATAGGTGAGCCTTAGTGAACCCAATTATTTCAGCAGACCTCCTGCCATACACTTTCGGCCAGAAAGATCTTGCTACCATGCAAGACGTCGTGTCCGCCCATCGTTTGCTGAGCTGACTGGAGGCCCAGCTATGGAGGAGCAATCCACAGGCGGCCAGCGGAATCCCGAATTCCCTACAGCCATCTTCATCCTGTGCAGTTGTACCGATGCGGGCTAAGAGATCCGCTTGACAGTCACCCGGGATATCACTATGGCCCCGGACCCAGATAATCTTAATTGTAAAACAAGTAAGGAAGGCTAAGTTCGGGTGTAACCGAACATTACATACTCAGTTGAGAGCTGTGGAGACAAAGTAAGGGAAATCACCATGTTGTAAAAGGAACCTAGGGTAACCCTGGAATGTGTTTGTATGACATGTGTATCAAATGGAAGGTATTAAAGAGTATTTTAAGAGGAAGTGGGCCGTAGATCTATAGATGGACACCATTTAGGGATATCGCCATAAAGGTGGACCAGGCCTGACTCGAGAATTTGTTTGTACGATACGGATATCAAATGAAATGTGTTAATGATAATTTTAAAAGGGAGTGGGCCTAAGTTCTATAGGTGGACGTCTTTTCGAGATATCGCCATAAAGGTAGACCAGGGGTGACTCTAGAATTTATTTTGTACGATATGGGTATCAAATAAAAGCATTAATGAGTATTTTAAAAGAGCGTGGGCCTAAGTTCTATAGATGTACGCCTTTTCGAGATATCGCCATAAAGATGGACCAGGGGTGACTCTAGAATTTGTTTGTACGATATGAGTATCAAATGAAAGGTGTTAATGAGTATTTTAAGAGGGCGTGGGCCTTAATTCTATATGTGGACGCCTTTTCGAGATATCGCCATAAAAGTGGACCAGGGGTGACACTAGAATTTGTTTGTACGATATGGGTATCAAATGAAAGGTTCTAATGAGTATTTTAAAAGGGCGTGGGTCTTAGTTCTATAGGTGGACGCCTTTTCGAGATATCTCCATAAAGGTAGACCAGGGGTGACTCTAGAATTTGTTTGTACGATATGGGTATCAAATGAAAGGAGTTAATGAGTATTTTAAAAGGGAGAGGGCCTTAGTTCTATAGGTGGATGCCCTTTCGAGATATCGCCATAAAGGTGGGCCAGGGGTGACTCTAGAATTTTTGTGTACGATATGGGTACCAAATGAAAGGTGTTAATGAGTATTTTAAAAGGGCGTCGGCCTTAGTTCTATATGTGGACGCCTTTTCGAGATATCGCCATAAACGTGGACCAGGGGTGACTCTAGAATTTGTTTGTACTATATGGGTATCAAATGAAAGGTGTTAATTAGTATTTTAAAAGGGAGTGGGCCTAAGTTCTATAGGTGGACGCATTTCGGAATATCGTTATAAAAGTGGAATTGGGTTGACTCTAGAATGCGTTTGTACAATATGGGTGTCAAACGAAAAGTGTAATAAGTGTTTTAAAAGGGAGTGGGCCTTTGTTCTATGGGTGGACGCCTTTTCGGGATATCGCCATAAACGTGGACCAGGGGTGACTCTACAATTCGTTTGTACAATATGGGTATCAAATGAAAGGTGCTAATGAGTATTTTAAAAGGGTGTGGGCCTTAGTTCTATAGGTGGACGCCTTTTCGAGATATCGCCATAAAGGTGGACCAGGGGTGACACTAGAATTTGTTTGTACGATATGGGTATCAAATGAAAGGTGCTAATGAGTATTTTAAAAGGGCGTGGGTCTCAGTTCTATAGGTGGACGCCTTTTCGAGATATCTCCATAAAGGTAGACCAGGGGTGACTCTAGAATTTGTTTGTACGATATGGGTATCAAATGAAAGGAGTTAATGAGTATTTTAAAAGGGAGAGGGCCTTAGTTCTATAGGTGGATGCCCTTTCGAGATATCGCCATAAAGGTGGGCCAGGGGTGACTCTAGAATTTTTGTGTACGATATGGGTACCAAATGAAAGGTGTTAATGAGTATTTTAAAAGGGTGTGGGCCTTGGTTCTATAGGTGGACGCCTTTTCGAGATATCGCCATAAAGGTGGACCAGGGGTGACTCTAGAATTTGTTTGTATGATATGGGTATCAAATGAAAGGTGTTAATGAGTATTTTAAAAGGGCGTGGGCCTTAGTTCTATACGTGGACGCCTTTTCGAAATATCGACATAAAGGTGGACCAGGGGTGACTCTAGAATTTGTTTATACGATATGGGTATCAAATGAAAGGTGTTGATGAGTATTTTAAAAGGGAGTGGGCCTTAGTTCTATAGGTGAATGCCTTTTCGAGATATCGCCATAAGGGTGGGCCAGGGGTGACTCTAGAATTTTTTGTACGATATGGGTATCAAATGAAAGGTGTTAATGAGTATTTTAAAAAGGTGTGGGCCTTATTTCTATAGGTGAATGCCTTTTCGAGATATCGACATGAAGGTGGACCAGGGGTGACTCTAGAATTTGTTTGTACGATATGGGTATCAAATGAAAGGTGTTAATGAGTATTTTAAAAAGGAGTGGGCATTAGTTCTATATGTGGACGCCTTTTCGAGATATCGCCATAAACGTGTACCAGGGGTGACTCTAGAATGTGTTTGTGCGATATGGGTATCAAATTAAAGGTTTTAAAAGGGAGTGACCCTTAGTTGTATATGTGAAGGCGTTTTCGAGATATCTACCAAATTGTGGACCAGGGTTAGCCAGAACATCATCTGTCGGGTACCGCTAATTCATTTATATATGTAATACCACGTACAGTATTCCTTCCAAGATTCCAAGGGCTTTTGATTTTGCCCTGCAAGACTTTTTCATTTTCTTCTACTTAATATGGTAGGTGTCACACCCATTTTACCAAGTTTTTTCCAAAGTTATATTTTGCGTCAATAGACCAATACAATTACCATGTTTCATTCCTTTTTTCGTATTTGGTATATAATTATGGCATTTTTTTCTTTTTTCGTAATTTTCGATATCGAAAAAGTGGGCATAGTCGAATTTCGGCCATTTTTTACACCAATACAAAGTGAGTTCAGATAAGAACGTGAACTGAGTTTAGTAAAGATATATCGATTTTTGCTCAAGTTATCGTGTTAACGGCCGAGCGGAAGGACAGACGGTCGACTGTGTATAAAAACTGGGGGTGGCTTCAACCGATTTCGCCCTTTTTCACAGAAAACAGTTATCGTCTTAGGAGCTAAGCCCCTCACAAGGATTGGTTAATTTTTGTTCGACTTATGGCATTAAAAGCATCCTAGACAAATTAAATGAAAAAGGGCGGAGCCACGCCCATTTTGAAATTTTCTTTTATTTTTGTATTTTGTTGCACCATATCATTACTGGAGTTGAATGTTGGCATAATTTACTTATATGCTGTAAAGATATTAACTTTTTTTTTTTTAAATTTGAATTTAAAAAAATTTTTTTTTAAAAAGTGGGCGTGGTCGTTCTCCGATTTTGCTAATTTTTATTAAGCAGACATAAAGTAATAAGAGTAACGTTCCTGCCAAATTTCATCATGATATCAAATTACAGCTTGCAAAACTTCTAAATTACCTTCATTTAAAAGTGGGCGGTGCCACGCCCATTGTCCAAAATTTTACTAGTTTTCTATTCTGCGTCATAAGCTCAAACCTACCAAGTTTCTTCGTTTAATGCGTATTTGGTAATGAATTATCGCACTTTTTCGATTTTTCGAAATTTTCGATATCGAAAAAGTGGGCTTGGTTATTGTCCGATATCGTTCATTTTAAATAGCGATCTGAGATGAGTGCCCAGGAACCTACATACCAAATTTCATCAAGATACCTCAAAATTTACTCAAGTTATCGTGTTAACGGACAGACGGACGGACGGACGTACGGACATGGCTCAATCGAATTTTTTTTCGATACTGATGATTTTGATATATGGAAGTCTATATCTATCTCGATTCCTTTATACCTGTACAACCAACCGTTATGCAATCAAAGTTAATATACTCTGTGAGCTCTGCTCAACTGAGTGTAATAATTCGATGCAATCCCAAGCGAGGTCAGGCACTCCCAGACCACCCTGGATCGCACTGTAGTTGAGGTCAAGGCCTTGATAACCGATTGGCTATCAGAGTAAATGTTAAATTCCCTAACCGTAGTAGCACTGGATAGCATTCCATCCACCGCATCCTTAATCGCAGCAACTTCCGCTTGGAATACACTCGCTTGGCTATCCTTATTTCATATTTCTAAATCCCCAGACTAACCTTATAGAGCTCCCAGTCCGAGGGTAATTTACTCCTCCTGGCTCTGTTGAAGAGCCGCCGACTGGACGTTCTTAGGCCGTCAAGAGAATCCGACCACCAGTGCGGCTTGCCCTTCCCCCTGTAAGTTTTCATTGTACAGGAGAGTTGAAAGGCGCTATTGCTTGCCGAGGTGAAGTTTTCCACCAGAACGTCTATCTCAGATTCGGACAGGTCCGAACCAACGGTAAGCGCCACAGGCAACAGCTCTCCCAACTTCCTACAATACAAGTCCCAGTTAGTACTTTTAGGGTTCCTAAAAGATATTTTACCGGGACGTTATTCGTTCACGGAGAACTGAATATATCGGTGATAAGAGATCGTTGAGAACCCTCCAGCCAGATTCCCGACCTTCCAGTTCTCTAATAAGGGTGAGGTTCAGGACCTCCTCCCTTACCGCAGTAATAAAAGGCGGGTCGTTTCCCCTATTACATATAAAAAGCCCCTCATCTACAATAAAAGTAAATAAAGGCTCAGCTGTGGTGTTGGTATCCGAGCTTCCCTAGATACTACACCTCTCCGCCTTGCTTCAGCGGTGATTTCGCCCAGTATCGCGGTGGTGGTCCCGCTACGTCCCCATGGGGCATGTACGCTGAGACCACCCACATTTCATTACTGCCTCGCTCGAGGCAGACCGTGGTTACGTCAGCATTGCTGAAATTAGAGAGAATAAAAGCTTGAATCTCTTTTTTAACAAGCTCACAGGATCTAGGCCAACCTGCCTCCGAATGCACCAAGGTGTTGAATTTTCCAGTCCTTAATCCAGAAATCTTTCTGCCGTTACAACTCAGCCACCGCTCCTGGACAAGGACTATATCTCCTCCGCCTTGCGAGTGCTGAAGATTGTTTTGACGGATTTCCATCAAAACCGCTCTTCTTTCGCACCCCACACTTTGCGGATTCGTGTTAGTCTTGTCCATTCTAAAAAAGTCGCCTTTCAACGGTCTCGTGTGTCTATGCTACGCAGGGAGGCCACGCGAGGGTTGACGCATTACCTTATGGGTAATGCGTTCAGAGCCAGACCGGAGGCAAAGCGGAAAAATTTTCAACCGCACCTACACCACCAACTTAACGGCGACAGAGCGACCTACTAAGGTGGCATAATACCGCACCTACCAACCCAAGGTCCTCAAGTCCAAAATCAAAATCCCTAACAATCCAGTTCGTCACCGTTGTGTACCGATCTTGACCCTTAACAGGGTCCTCCCTCCCCTGAACTCTGCACAATGACTCAGTGGTGCGGTTTTTATCGATTTGTCCTCTCTAGATCCGCCATTATAAGTAGAAGCAGGGACACCTCGTGCAGGACCTGATAACTAATCACGTGTGACAATTCGTCACTATGGCCGGTCTAAGACTGATACCAGTCCCTGATCCAGACCCTGGAGCCACGTCTGATATCCAAGCCAAGTATCTTAACCCCCTTTAAACAAGGTTAAACCAAAAACAAAAGCAAACTTTGTTTTAACACCAACACCCTGTAAACCATTTGTTGTAATACTTATAGATACAACAGGACCTCTTTCTGAATGCAAACACTGTAACAAGTTCGCAGTTACCATGATTTGTGACATGTCTAAATATTTGGTAACCGTCGCTATACCAGATAAATCAGCAAAAGCAATTGCATCGGCAATTTTTGAAACATTTATTTTAACATACGGCGTAATGAATGCCATAAAATCAGTTTAGGTACAGAATTTAAAAAAGAATTGATAAATGAATTGACATCATTTTTAAACATAAAACATGATTTTTTAACTGCATACCATCATGAAACTCTTGGTACAATTGAACGTAATCATGGAGTTTTTAATGAATACTTACGTGCATATTTAAACTATACCTTTTCTGATTGGTATGTTTATTTAAAATACTTTACTTTCCTACACAATACAACAACTAACACAGTTTTCGGAAATAAATTTTCTCCTTTCGAGTTAGTATTTGGTAAAAAGGCAACTTTGCCTCATGAATTGCGAAAGGAAAAAATTTACCGACTTTAAAATGCCGAAAAGTATGCTAAAGATATTGAATTTAGAATGCAAAAAGCACACGAAATGGAAAAAAATTTAATAACTAAAAACAAAATACAAATCAAAACTTTTTATGATAAAATGGCTCGTCCGTTAATTATTAAAATAGGCGATAAAGTTATTTACAAAAAGAAGCACGCCGCAAACAGGTAAATATATATTGTGACGAATATTTGCAACGCTAAGGAGTACTATCATCTCTAAGCCGATACTAAGCAGTGACTCGTATGCACATCAACATATCAATCATTATGTCTACCAATACGTCCATACGAACAGCGGAGATGAGACTCACAAACACATGCATATAACTTATCTGAGATGCTCCCAAAAGCAGGAAATTATAATTGTGGAAGTCTTACTCACATATACACGCGCATATGAGAAGCTATACACGTGCATCTGTAGTTATAATTTTACAGAAGTAACTAAGTAAATTCTGGAAGCGCCTAGAAGTATGCGAACGAGAAATTACTGAATATAAAAGGCAGCAGAAGTAGGGGCACGCTATCTGGAGAGCAATAGTAGTGCTATTGTGAAGAACTTTAATAAAGGCCATTTGCATTATTGAAAAGTGGAGTTATTTATTCAACAGTTTAGTGATTCGAACGTTAGAAAAAGGTTGCAAATAAGGGGAATTTCAGCAAATTCGTTACAACTAATATTTAATATTTATTTAGAATGTGTGGGTGTACATGTAAGACTGAGTCTTTTAAAGTACAATACAAAAGTGGAAATTCAAAAAAAAAAATTTTTTAAACTTAGGTCTATTACAATTCGCAAGTAACTTACAACATAAACGTGGTTTTTTAAATTCAAAACAGATTTAATATTATTATTATGTTTGTAATTTTGAAGTTGGAATTTGAAAAATGTAGTACAAGGAAAAATAAAGGAATGAAATATGCATAGAAAAAGTCAGATCGCAATCACTTTCACGCTGTAGAAATGAAATAATTGTGAAACACCCTTCTGTAGCTACATCTACCCATAACAGCTTTGACATCTTCGGAAATTGAATTCCAGAGCCTAGCAGCATTAACGAAGAAAAGCCGTGAAGAGGACAGGTATTTATATTTAGGGATTATCAGAGTTTGATGCCTTCTGGATCTTGTTAGCATTAATTTAACGTAAAGGTATTCCGCAGCTTTATATTCTAAAAGCTTATACATGAACGTACAATTTCTAGCAGCAAGATAGTTGGAAATAGTACACCCCAGAATTTTGGTCTTCCATGCAGTGATGTGATCATATCTCTTGAGTCCGTAGACGTAACGCGTAACATTGCTAAACGCAATATCAATTTTGTGCGACGAAGCAGAATCTAGCTTGCTATACACAAGCTCAGAATAGGTGATGTGGGGTAGAATTAGTTGAAGTGCCAATTTCTTTCTCGTCTCAAGAGGCGTAAATGAAGCTGTCATTCGTAATCTACGTAGAACAATATACACTTTGCTTAAATTTTTGTTTATATGGTCTGAGCAAGTCATCGTAGAGTTTACAACAAATCCCAAAAGACAATTGGTGTCAGAAGAGGAATTGTTGAATAAATTCCAGAATTGCGGAGCACAATAAGGACATGGCGAAGTTAAATGAATTATATTATATTAAGGGTAAATCAAAAGTTGGCGCTGATGTACTATCGCGCATTACAATCGATGAGATTAAGGAATCTAACAAACAAATTCTAGCAGTCCAGACAAGATCAAAGACAAAGCGATAACAACCTTCATATGAAAAGCTGACAAAAATGACAAAAAATAACTTACTTTACGCGTTTGCGCCAAATTCTCATTTAATTTTCAGAAAAAAGTTCCACGGATAAGATCTGAAATTACTTACGATGAAAATAATATCTCAACAAGTTTAAGAATTATTGGGCATATAAAACGTAAACAACTCGAGTTACTTAGTTTTGATATTGCTAACGAAATAATGACTTTAGAGAAATTATTTTCGAGGCTTTAACTAGAAGCCGGCAAACGCAAAATTAATCAAATTGAATGGCCAAAAGACGATATTTTTTTAAAATATTTTACTATTACAAATTTAAAAGATATCGGATATAAAATTTTAAAATCATTAGAAATTATTCTAACAGATCCAGTAGAGACAGTAACAGACGAAGACACACAACTAAAGTTAATGACAATTTACCATAGCGATCCAATTTCAGGTGGCCATTGCGGAATGAAAACACTTTTTGAGGACACTAAGAACTTCGTAAAACAACATAAAGACAATATAATAATTACAACCGCAGACAAAGGACACAAATCAGTATTAATGTACAAGGTAGAGTATAAAAAAAAAATGGAACAACTACTAAGCGACAAAAACACATACAAAACAATAAGAACTGATCCTACACAACAATTAGTACGGAAAAACAATAACATCATAAATGACATTTACAAGCAGAGAAACATATCTTTAAAATTTAAGAAGCAACTTACTTGCACTGCGGCTACAGCGCCAATATTGTATGGACTACCCAAGATCCATAAAGAACAAACTCCACTTAGACCGATTTCATCTTCTGAAGGTGTACCATGCTACAAACTTTCAAAACACATTGGACAGACTTTAAAAAACATAATATGTGGTACACTCAATGTCAAAAATTCCCTCCAACTAAAACACAACCTCCAAGAAGTTAAGAAAGCGGAAGATGAAATTCTAATATCGTTTGATGTAGTTTCCCTCTTCATAAACATTCCCATACTATTAGCCATTCGAACAATAATGAGAAAATGGGAAAAACTAAAAGAACACACTACTTTATCAAATAAACAGTTTCAAACTTGCCTCGAATTCTGCTTGAGGGACAAAAATTATTTTACATACGATGTCAAATTCTACCAACAAGTATACGGAATGCCTATGGGAAACCCCCTATCACCTACAGTAGCAGATATAGTGCTATACAAAACAATTGACGACAGCATCACCGAGCTCAAATCCAGAGACATATATATCAAATACATAAATAAGTATGTAGACGATATATTTGCAATAATTAAAACAAAGGACGTGGAAGAAATTTTAAAAACTTTTAACGCAAAACACCCAAAAATCCAATTCACGGTAGAAAAAGAGAAAGAAAATAAATTGGCCTTCCTAGATACGGAAATAATAAAATCGGATAAAAAGTTGAAAACGAATTGGTATGCAAAAGCTGTAGCATCGTCGCGAATAATTAACTATCATTCTAATCAACCATGGATACAAAAAAGAAACACGGCAATCAACTTTATAAAGAAAGTACACGACTTAAGTGATCAGGAGTTCATAACTGAAAATAACCGAAAAATTATAAATATTTTATACAAAAATGCGTACCCTAATAAATTAATAGGCACATGGCTGGCAACAACAAAAACAATCAGCACTAACAATGTAACCAACAATGCAAATTTGAATAATGAAAACAATAAGAGACTATATACAGGTGTAACATACATACCAGGACTAACGGACAACAAATCAATGGAAAATGTTATGCGAAACAACAACTTAACATTAGCACATAAACCAAACCAAACAATAAACAAAATATTTACACAAACAAAAGACAAAATTAACAAAGAACAACAACACGATGTAGTCTACGAAATAAAATGCAACGGAAAGAAAGGAGAAGTGTGCGAAGAAGTTTATATTGGTACAACGAAAAGATCATTGGGCATCCGAATTAGTGAGCACAAATCGGATGCGAAAAATATGAAAACAACTACTGCTATTGCTGAGCACCTAACCAGCAAATGCCACACAGCGGACTTCGATAATGTTAAGATTTTAGATATAGAGAGGAGAGAGAGGACGCGACTAACACTCGAAGGGTTACGCATACAACAAAAAATAGAGAAGACGGTAAACTTCAAAGAAGACATAAATAATATAAACGGCGCATACACAACTGCCATCAAATGCAATGGACGAGGCAATGGACGCAGTCGAAAATTTTAATTGTGCTAGTTTGGGTATGTATGTATGTTGTTGGATGAACGTTTTTGTTAATAAATGTTACATGTAAAAAGGAAACATTTTATGTTAAAGGTAAACGTTTTATGTTAAATGTTACGTCTAAAGACAAAATTAAAGGTCAAATGTTATTGTATTATGTTAAATTTAAGTGAACTGTTGGAAAATATGTTATTGCTTGATGTTAGTTATTAATAACTTTTTAATGTTTGTTTTTTCGTTTTATGTTTTATTAGAATAAACCAGACTCCCTGATGAAGATGTTATTCTCGCCTACATAATGAGGCGAGAATACTCCCCATCAGGGAGAGAAATGAGATGCTGACCAAACAGTTTCTGTTGAATACCCAGAAACCTGGGCATCCCAACAGACATCTGATTGACGAACGAGCACCGCCTAGGGGCTTAAGGAGTCATCTCCGTAAGCATTTTGAGGAAATACGGCACCTGAGAACCCAGCCGTATGAAGCAGAAAAACACAAGCAGGTCCTTGGTGAACTCCATAGACAGGCGTCGGACCTTTATGTCGGGAATTTCCCGGTGAATCCAGTACTTGAAGAAAAATATCCAGAACTCGCAGAAGAGGAACGCATACTCCCCAGGGAAACGCGTGTCACTCTTGCTCAACTTCATTCTGGATACTGTAACAGGTTAAACTCTTACCTATCCAGAATCAACCCCGACATACAAAATGTATGCCCTGCTTGCAATGTGTCCCCACATGACACCAACCATCTCTTTAATTGTAATGTGAAACCAACGCCTCTAACACCCCTTTCCTTATGGTCCACCCCTGTTGAAACGGCAAGTTTCCTTGGACTCCCGTTAGAGGATATTGATGACAATTTGTGATCGGTCGCGGCTATTAGGTGGGGCGAGCATTGCTACAACAACAACAACAACAACATGAAGATGTTATAAAAAACATCGAAACGCGTAGGAGAATAAGAAAAAACAAAAGTTTTTGTCTTTTTATTTATCGGCAGAAAAGCTCCTTTTGGAAAAATTAATGAAAACACTTTACGCAAAACTACCAACAAAATTCCAAAATTTTGTTGGAAATATATGACTCGAGATATATAGAAATATATCAAAAGTTGTAACGATTGTCCTTTAAACAAGGTTAGGTTAGGTTAGGTGGTAGCTGCTCTGATAAGGATAGCTCACTTGGACAACACGAAGGTCCGTTGTGATACCACATACACCAAAAATAACGGCGACTTAGACCTAGCTACTTAGAGACAAGTTGGGTAGCAACGATAAAGCTCCGAATGATACTTTGGATAAATCATCGGGAGATCCAAGTGATTCCACCTCATCATCCTCCATACAGCTGCAGCAGGATGGAGTTTCCAGTATATTGAGACGTACCGCATGGTTACCCATTGGAAAGTGCCCTGTCAAAACCCCAATGACGATTGATAGGTAAGCCTTAGTGAACCCAATTATTTCAGCAGACCTCCTGCCATCTACTTTCGGCCAGAAGGGTCTTAATACCCTGCAAGACGTGGTGTCCGCCCATCGTTTGCTGAGCTAACTCGAGGCCCAGCTATGGAGGAGCAATCCACAGGTGGCCAGCGGAATCCCGAAATCCCTACAGCCATCTTCCAGGATAAAGTCGAAACTGGTAAGAGGCTAGAATGTCCGCAGTCAGAAAGCCCATAGCCCATACCACAAAGCCTGACCAACGACCTTGCCGCGGCCGCCTTTCCCGCAATATATACTGGGTATATGTTCAGCATGACGTTCAGTGCAAAGGTAGGTGTTGTTCTGAAAGCGCCACTGAAACCGATCAAGCTCCTCATGGAACTTGGGGGTGGGGAGGGAGGGATGGCCTGAAGGTTTAATGTGGCCATATAAATCGTTCCCGAGATGGTCGGGCCAGCACCTTAATGGTGCTGTTACCGGAGCGTATCGGATCTGTATCCGACAAAGGACCATCACATCGATAACACTCCCCAAAGCCTTCGGGGAGTAACCTAATCGCTACAACAACAACAACAGTACTTTTAGGGTTCCTAAAAGATATTTTACGGGGACTTTCTTCGTTCACCGAGAACTGGATATATCTGTGATCAGAGAAGGAGTGCTCGTTCAGAAACCTCCAGCCAGATATTCGACCATCCAGTTCTCTACTGACCAGGGTGAGGTTCAGGACCTCCTCCCTTACAGCAGTAGTAAAAGATGGGTCATTCCCCCTATTACATATAAAAAGCCCCTCATCTACAATAAAAGTAAATAAAGACTCAGCTCTAGTGTTGGTATCCGAGCTTCCCCAGATACTATGATGGATTTTAGCATCGGCACCGATGATCACGCCAACACCTCTCCGCCTTGCTTCAGCGGTGAATTCGCCCAGTATCGCAGGTGGTGGTCCCGCTACGTCCCCATGGGGCATGTACGCTGAGACCACCCACATTTCATTACTGCCTCGCTCGAGGCAGACCGTTATGCTGAAATTAGAGAAAATAAAATCTTTAATCTCTTTTTTAACAAGCACACAAGATCTAGGCCTACCTGCCTCCTCATGCACCTAGGTCTTGAATTTTCCAGTCCTTAATCCAGAAATCTTTCTGCCGTTACTACTCAGCAACGGCTCCTGGACAAGGACTATATCCACTCCGCCTTGCGAGTGCTGAAGATTGATTTGACGGATCTCCATCCAAACCGCTCTTCTTCCGCACCCCACACTTGGTGGATTCGTGTTAGTCTTGTCCATTCTAAAAAAGTCGCCCTTCAACGGTCTCGTGTGTCTATACTACGCAGGGAGGCCACGCGAGGGTTGACGCATTACCTTATGGGTAATGCGTTCAGAGCCAGACCGGACGCAAAGCGGGAACATTTTCAACCGCACCTACACCACCAACTTAACGGCGACGGAGCCGGAACGTGCCTTGAGGCCCGCCACGGTTTTAACGGGACGTGGGCAGGTGTAGCATTAGCCTACCAGCCATTTCGGTAAGGTTTCACCCCGACATACTAAGGTGGCATAATACCGCACCTACCAGCCCAAGGTCCTCAAGTCCAAAATCAAAATCCCTAACAATCCAGTTCGTCACCGTTGTGTACCGATCTTGACCCTTAACAGGGACCTCCCTCACCTGAGCTCGGCACAATGACTCAAGGGTGCGGAATTTATCGATTTGTCCTCTCTAGATCCGCCATTATCAATAGAAGCAGGGCATACCTCGTGCAGGACGTGATAACTAATCACGTGTGACAATTCGTCACTATGGCCGGTCTAAGACTGATATCTGTCCCTGATCCAGAACCTGGAGCCACGTCTGATATCCAAGCCAAGTATCTTAACCCCCTTTAAACAAGGTTAAACAAAACACAAAAGAAAATGTTTTAAGACCAATACCCTGTAAACTATTTGATGTAATGAATGCAAACACGGTAACAATTTCGCAGTTACCATGATTTGTGACATGTCTAAATATTTGGTAACCGTCGCTGTACCAGATAAATCAGCAAAAGCAATTGCATCGGCAATTTTTGAAACATTTATTTTAACATACGGCGTAATGAACGCCATAAAATCAGATTTAGGTACAGAATTTAAAAAAGAATTGATAAATGAAATGGCATCACTTTTAAACATAAAACATGATTTTTCAACTGCATAACATCATGAAACTCTTGGTAAAATTGAACGTAATCATATAGTTTTTAATGAATACTTACGTGCGTATTTAAACCATACTTTTTCTGATTGGTATGTTTATTTAAAATACTTCACTTTCCTATACAATACAACAACTAACACAGTTTTCGACAATAAATTTTCTTCCTTCGAGTTGGTATTTGGTAAAAGGCAACTTTGCCTCGTGAATTGCGAAAGGAAAAATTTTACCGACTTTACAATGCCGAAAAGTATGCTAAAGAGATTGAATTTAGAATGCAAAAAGCATACGGAATGGCAAAAAATTTAATAACTAAAAACAAAATACAATGCAAAACTTTTTATGATAAAACGGCTCGTCCGTTAATTATTAAAATAGGCGATAAAGTTCTTTCACAAAAAGAACCACGCCGCAAACAGGAAAATATATACTGCGACGAATACTAGCAACGCTATCATCTCTAAGCCGATACTATTATGTCTACCCATATGTCCATACGAGCAGCGTAGAAGAGACGCACAAAAACATGCATATAACTTATCTGAGATGCTCCCAAAAGTAGGCAATTATAATTGTAGAAGTCTTACTCACATATACACGCGCATATGAGAAGCTATACAGGTGCATCTGTAGTTATAATTTTACATCAGTAACTAAGTAAATTCTGGAAGCGCCTAGAAGTATGCGAACGAGAAATTACTGAGTATAAAAGGCAGCAACAGTAGAGGCACGGTATCTGCGTGCAATAGTTGTGTTATTGTGAAGAACTGTAATAAAGGCCATTTTGCATTATTGAAAAGTGGAGTTATTTATTCAACAGTTTAGTGATTCGAACATTAGCAGAAGGTTGCAAATAAGACGAATTCCAGCAAATTCGTTAGAATTGGTGTCAGTAGAGGAATTGTTGAATAAATTCCAGAATTGCGGAGCACAACAATGACATGGCGAAGTTAAGTGAATTAAGGATCCAGGAACTGAAAAAGGAGTTGAAAGCCCGTGGATAGAATACAACCGGCAAAAAGATCGAACTTCAAGCACGGCTACGAGACGCTATGGAGTCGGAAGGAATTAATGTGAACGATGATGTCTTTCATCCTGATGGGGACGAGACAACAACAAAAATTGAAGGGAAAAACGAAACATCGCAGGCAGTTACCAGCACAGACTTGAACGTGATATTGGCTGCAATATCTGCACAAACGTCGACAGTAACAACAAAGATTGAAGCACAAGAAACACCTATTTCAGAATTGTCGACACATATAACATCCAAGATGGGAACTCAACTTGAAGAACAGAAAACATATATGGCATCCCAACTGGAATCGCATGAGACACGCATAACATCCAAGATGGAAGCACAAGAGGAGCGCTTATCATTGCAAGTTGCACAAATGTCTTTGCAGTTAGAAGCACAGGAAGCAAGGGTAACACCAAAGCTGGAAGAACAGGATACAAAAATTGTACAGCTCGAGCACAAAATTGATGCCGAGATAGAAGCTTTGAGAGGGGTGATACAGGAGTTGCTAATAAATCACCCTGCAGTTTCAACGTGTTATCCAAAAGTAAAGACACCATCCTTTGACGGTTCTGTTCCTTTCCAGGTCTTTAAGCTACAATTTCAGAAGAACGCAACAGTGAACAACTGGAGTTGCTGCACTGTTCATGGCATTGAAAAGGCCTGCAGCTGAGATTTTACAAACCATTCCAGAGGGCGAACGGTACTGTTATGAAGCATTGATGGGCGCTCTAGAGAGACGATACGGAACTGAGCATAGGAGTCAGATATACCAAATGGAGTTATTGAACCGCTTCCAGAGGCCTGGTGAAACATTGAATATTGAATGCCCAGTGATATTTGTGTCGCAAATTGGAAGGAAATCAAGCAGTCTTATCGTCAGAGAGAATGTGGATGGCAAAGAACGTGTACTGACTGTAGATATGGGTGCATCTCATTCCTTGATTCGATCTGATTTGGCCTACAGGAGAGTAAAGCCATTACCTGGAGCAAGGTTGCGTATGGTCACTGCCGAGTATAACCAAGTCCTGGAAGAAGTGATCTGTGAAGTCTTAATTGGGAAGGTCATGGTTCTACACAAATTCGTTTTAGCGGAGATTATTGATGAAGTCATATTGGGAGTGGACTTCTTAGTTGACCATGACATCAGGATCGACATGCAGAGAAGGATTATGCGTTATAAGAACCATGATATACCACTTAACTTCAGTTTGGAGAAAGGGTTCAGTAGTAATCGAGTACTGGTGGGGAAGACTCGACAAAGGCCACGAAAGTCAAAGGCAAAGGCTGATGGATCGAATGGGCCAAATAAAGCGAAATCAAAAGTGCCTGCGAGAGAAACACAGGCATTAACAAAACAAAATGGACGCCCATAAACGAAGGAACAAATTTCCCATAAAGAATGCGAGGGTGGTTTCAAGCCGGGGCGCAATACTGTTGTGAAACAATGGAACGATACTGATTATGCGAAGCCAATCCGTCAAGTGCAAGCTCTACGAAGTAGTTCATTGGCCAAACAACAGAGTGTGAAAGAACGGCCCAGGGTAATGAGCAGTAAGATGAAACACAGGTGCGACAAGAACAATAATTCGGGAGGTTTCCGGGAGGGAGATTTGGTACTGCTATACAACCCTGACCGGCGGAGAGGTGTTCAGTCCAAATTTTGGTGCAGTTGGGGAAGCCCGTACAAATGTGGAGAGAAAAACGTAGCTTTGGCTTGTAGCAAATCAAAAACTGAATTATTTAGTATTTTCTTCTATTTATAACTTAAAGCTAAAAGGTATGTAATTTTTATGACTAAGTCAATGATTGGTGTGAATGGACAAGGGTAATCTGAGTTCGCATATGCTGACCGTTAAGTAGGTCAGTAGGTATCCAATGAGTTGAGCAATCTGAGGTGGATGACTCAGGCGATATTGTTATATTGTAAAAATGTAATTGCGCTGACTACCGTTGTCCATTACACCTTCCCTTTTTGGGGAAAAAAAAGAGAATTCAAACAAACAAACAAACAAAATGTCATTAGCTTTATTATATCATTAAATTAATATGTATATGTATTTTTAGTATTTCTTATGCTTTTTTCTAATTCAGTTGAACTGTTGTAAATGAACGAATTTGCATGCTTTAGGGTGGTTATAACCCAGGATTCGTTCATTTACCGCAGTGCAACATTTTCCTGGAAAATTTAAAAGGTAAATAATTAATATTTTTGTTAAGTTAAGATTGATTTTAAATGTGGAAAATTTATTGGATAATTTAGAATCAGTTTTAAGTGAGCGGTTTTATTAAAAAAAAAATTAGTAATAGTACTTTTAAAGATATGTAAATATATAAACCTAAACGCAAGTAATATATATACATAATTTTAATTTTATTTTATAAATTTTGTTTTTTTTTTTCATAGCATAATTACAATCCACTTATTTATTTAATCTTTACTATTCTATTTTTGTGATCAATCTTATTGCTTTAGTAATTTCATCATAAATTGTAACATTAGGCCCATCTATTTCCTTTATTATGTATGGGCCTTGATATATATTTTCATGTTTATCTTTCGGTTCTTTTTCTACTAAAACTTTATCATTTATATTAATTTCTAAAGGTTTAGCTGTTTTATCATGCAATTCTTTATTTCTAATTTTATGTTTATTAATTTAATTTATAGCCATTTTATGAGATTTTTGCATTCTAAATTTTAATTCTTTTACGTAATTTTCTACATTATATATCGGATCAATTTGTTCTCTTGGAATTCATGTGACAAAGTAGATTTTCTGCCAAAAGGAGAAAATTTATTGTCAAAAACCGAGCTAGTTGTAGTATTGTGTAAAAACGTGAAGTATTTTAAATATGTATCCCAATCTGAATACGTTTCATTTAGATAAGCACGTAAGTATTCGTTAAAGACTCTTTGATTTCTTTCAACAGTACCAACAATTTTATGGTGGTAGGCTTTTGAGAAATCATGATTAATATTTAAAGGTTTGTCAGCTCAGAGAATAATTAATTTTTGTACTCGGTGCCTAAATCAGATCTAGTTGCTTTCATGGTTCCATAAGTTAATATGAAACTTTCAAAAATAGCACATGCAATTGTTTTTGCCGATTTGTCTGGTACGGCTATCGTCACCAAATATTTTGATAAATCACAAATCATAGTAACAGCGAACTTGTTACCATATTTTGATTCTGGAAGTGGGCCTATTGTTTTTGACTTAACTTTATTTAAAAGGCATTTACTGCACTTTTTTACAAATTTCGCTACATCACGCGTCGTGTTTTTCCAGTAATATTTTGTTCTTAATTTTGCATATAATCTTTTTGTACCGGAATGGCCGCCTAAGAGTGGGTCCTCGTGATAAATTGTCATAAGTTTTTGTTCTTTTTCTGTTACAGTTTCTACAGGGTCCGTTAATATTATTTCTAATGAATATAGAATTTTATTTCCGCTGACTTTAAAGTTCGTAATTGAAAAGTTATTAAAAAGTATATAATTTTTTTGGCCATTCTAACTTTTTATACTCAGTTGAGCAGAGCTCACAGAGTATATTAAGTTTGATTGGATAACGGTTGGTTGTACATATATAAAGGAATCGAGATAGATATAGACTTCCATATATCAAAATAATCAGGATCGAAAAAAAATTTGATTGAGCCATGTCCGTCGGTCCGTCCGTCCGTCCGTCCGTCCGTCCGTTAACACGATAACTTGAGTAAATTTTGAGGTATCTTGATGAAATTTGGTATGTAGGTTCCTGAGCACTCATCTCAGATCGCTATTTAAAATGAACGATATCGGACTATAACCACGCCCACTTTTTCGATATCGAAAATTTCAAAAAACCGAAAAAGTGCGATAACTCATTACAAAAGACAGATAAAGCGACGAAACTTGGTAGATGGGTTGAACTTATGACGCACAATAGAAAATTAGTAAGATTTTGGACAATGGGCGTGGCACCGCCCACTTTTACAAGAAGGTAATTTAAAAGTTTTGCAAGCTGTAATTTGGCAGTCGTTGAAGATATCATAATGAAATTTGGCAGGAACGTTACTACTATTACTCTATATGTGCTAAGTAAAAATTAGCAAAATTGGATGAAGAACACGCCCACTTTTTAAAAAAAAAATTTTTTAAATTCAAATTTTAACAAAAAATTTAATATCTTTACTGCATATAAGTAAATTAAGTCAAAATTCAACTCCAGTAATGATATGATGCAACAAAATACAAAAATAAAAAAAAAAATTTCAAAATGGGCGTGGCTCCGCCCATTTTCATTTAGTTTGTCTAGAATACTTTTATTGCCATAAGTCGAACAAAAATTTACCAATCCTTCTCAAATTTGGTAGGAGCATAGATTCTATGACGGTAACTGTTCTCTGTGAAAATGGGCGAAATCGGTGGAAGCCACGCCCAGTTTTTATACACAGTCCACCGTCTGTCCTTCCGCTCGGCCATTAACACAATAACTTGAGCAAAATCCGATATATCTTTACTAAACTTAGCCCACGTACTTACCTGAGCTCACTTTTTCTTGGTATAAAAAATGGGCGAAATCTGACCATAACCACGCCCACTTTATCGATATCGAAAATTACGAAAAATGAAAAAAATGCCATAATTCTATACCAAACACGAAAAAAGGGATGAAACATGGTAACTGGATTGGTTTATTGACGCAAAATATAACTTTGGAAAAACCTTTGTAAAATGGGTGTGACACCTACCATATTAAGTAGAAGAAAATGAAAAAGTTCTACAAGGCGAAATCAACAGCCCTTGGAATCTTGGCAGGAATACTGTTAGTGGTATTGCATATATAAATAAATTAGCAGTACCCGACAGATGATTTTCTGGATCACCTGGTCCACATTTTGGTCGATATCGCGAGAACGCCTTCACATATACATCTAAGGGCCACTCGCTTTTAAAACCCTCATTAATACCTTTAATTTGATATCCATATCGTACAAAAACATACCAGAGTCACCCCTGTCCCACCCTAATGGCGATATCTCGAAAAGGCGTCCACCTATAGACCTAATGCCCCCTCCCTCTTAAAATGCTCAGTAACACCTTTCGTTTGATACCCATATCGTACAAACATTCTAGAGTCACCCCTGGCCCACCCTAATGGCGATACCTCGAAAAGGCGTCCACCTATAGACCTAGTGTCCACTCCCTCTTAAAATGCTCAGTAACACCTTTCGTTTGATACCCATATCGTACAAACATTCTAGAGTCACCCCTGGCCCACCCTAATGGCGATATCTGGAAAAGGCGTCCACCTATAGACCTAATGCCCACTCCCTCTTAAAATGCTCAGTAACAGCTTTCGTTTGATACCCATATCGTACAAACATTCTAGAGTCACACCTGGCCCACCCTAATGGTGATATTTCGAAAAGGCGTCCACCTATAGAACTAAGGATTACTCCCTTTTAAAATACTCATTACCACCTTTCATTTGATACCCATATCGTACAAACACATTCTAGAGTCACCCTGGCCCACCCTAATGGCGATATCTCGAAAAGGCGTCCACCTATAGACCTAATGTCCACTCCCTCTTAAAATGCTCAGTAACACCTTTCGTTTGATACCCATATCGTACAAACATTCTAGAGTCACCCCTGGCCCACCCTAATGGCGATATCTCGAAAAGGCGTCCACCTATAGACCTAATGTCCACTCCCTCTTAAAATGCTCAGTAACACCTTTCGTTTGATACCCATATCGTACAAACATTCTAGAGTCACGCCTGTCCCACCCTAATGGCGATATCTCGAAAAGGCGTCCACCTATAGACCTAATGCCCACTCCCTCTTAAAATGCTCAGTAACACCTTTCGTTTGATACCCATATCGTACAAACATTCTAGAGTCACACCTGGCCCACCCTAATGGCGATATCTCGAAAAGGCGTCCACCTATAGAACTAAGGATTACTCCCTTTTAAAATACTCATTACCACCTTTCATTTGATACCCATATCGTACAAACACATTCTAGAGTCACCCTGGCCCACCCTAATGGCGATATCTCGAAAAGGCGTCCACCTATAGACCTAATGCCCACTCCCTCTTACAATGCTCAGTAACACCTTTCGTTTGATACCCATACCGTACAAACATTCTAGAGTCACCCTTGGTCCAGCTTTATGGCGATATCTCGAAAAGGCGTCCACCTATAGAACTAAGGATTACTCCCTTTTAAAATACTCATTACCACCTTTCATTTGATACCCATATCGTACAAACACATTCTAGAGTCACCCTGGCCCACCCTAATGGCGATATCTCGAAAAGGCGTCCACCTATAGACCTAATGCCCACTCCCTCTTAAAATGCTCAGTAACACCTTTCGTTTGATACCCATATCGTACAAACATTCTAGAGTCACCCTTGGTCCACCTTTATGGCGATATCTCGAAAAGGCGTCCACCTATAGACCTAATGCCCACTCCCTCTTAAAATGCTCAGTAACACCTTTCGTTTGATGCACATATCGTACAAACACATTCTAGAGTCACCCCTGGCCCACCCTAATGACGATATCTCGAAAAGGCGTCCACCTATAGACCTCATGCCCACTCCCTCTTAAAATGCTCAGTAACACCTTTCGTTTGATACCCATACCGTACAAACATTCTAGAGTCACCCCTGGCCCACCCTAATGGCGATATCTCGAAAAGGCGTCCACCTATAGACCTAATGCCCACTCCCTCTTAAAATGCTCAGTAACACCTTTCATTTGATTCCCATATCGTACAAACACATTCTACAGACACCCCTGGTCCACCTTTATGGCGATATCTCGAAACGGCGTCCACCTATGGAACTAAGGATCACTCCTTTTCAAAATCCTCATTAACAGCTTTCATTTGATACCCATATCGTACAAACACATTATAGAATCACCCCTGGTCCACCTTAATGGGGACATCTCGAAAAGGCGTCCACCGATAGACCTAAGGCCCACTCCCTCTTAAAAGCTCAGTAACACCTTTCATTTGATACCCATATCGTAAAAACAAATTCTAGAGTCAGCCCTGGTCTACCTTTATGGCGATATCCCTAAATGGCGTTCATCCATAGAACTATGGCCTACTCTCTCTTAAAATACTCTTTAATACCTTTCATTTGATACACATGTTATACAACCACATTCCAGGGTTACCCCAGATTGATTTTCCTTATTTTGTCTCCATAGCTCTCAACTGAGTATGTTATGTTCGGTTACACCCGAACTTAGCCTTCCTTACTTGTTAATATTGTGATTGCCGGCTGATTTTCAAACCTCGCAAGTAACTCATCTAAATTCGTTATTTCGTTAACAGTCACAAGATTAAGTGCATTATATCTTTGATTTCATGTTTTAAATGCGCATAAATTTGTAAATTGGAGATCTCATTAATTATTATTATATTGTATAGTTACATTTACTCGCGGTATCTTTTTGAAAAATCATAAGAAAATTTATCATAACTTTTACTGAATTATCGTTGGAATTGCCCTCATCATCGGACCTGTGTTTAAAGGCAGGGTAATTTTATTAAAAATTATTATTTTGAAGAAAAATTTTCTGTAAATCAGGTAAATATTTTATACATCCGAGTGATATCTGTAAATCCGGTTATTATTTCTCGCATTTGGTATACATTTTTATTGAACTCTAAGTCTGATACATTTTATCGAATTAAAATATACGGGAGTATAAAAAAAGTTATTTTATATCGCGGACGCACCGTTTTCTTTAAAAAATTTAAATGAATGAAAATATTTTAATATTTTAATATTAAATTGAGGTACTTTATATATAGAGGCAAAAAACTCATTTTATGAAATGTTGTTAGGATTGATGTTGATTTCTCAATGTTGCAGTCTAATAGAGCTTCAAGCGAGTTGTTAGATTGTGAAACGATTGCCCTTGGGGCAGTATAGCGATGTTTGTATTTGTTGTTGTTGGAACGATTACAACATATATAGGGCTAAGTATAAGCCCACTTCCGCTTTGTGCAATGAGGGAAAAACCGGAACAGATTTAAACAAATAAAAGAAAAAAAAAACAAAAAAGATGCATATTTGCGTTGACCCCTTCTGCTGTATGACTAAAACGAAATTGTTAAACAAAGATAAAATTGTTGAAAATGAAAGTTTGTAACCAGTGTTACAGTGATACATATAGGTACATATGTATATATGAGATCTTTTTTTTTTTGCATACAAACATTTTTATATATCACATATAAGTTTATGTGTCAGTCTGGTATAAAATATATGTTAGTTATATTATGGACTAAATTTATTTAACATTTTTTTTTTTTAAGTCTAAATTTGCTTTATTAATGAAGTTGCAAAGCTCTTTGAGTGTGGTAAAGTCTTGATTTTTTAAGATTTTAGTGCAATCTTTGTAGGTTTTTTCTGCATTGCATTTATTTCTTATTGTGTCATATTTCCTGCAAGCGAAGATCATGTGGGTATAGTTGTCAAGCGAATGACAGACATCACAGAGGTTTGTATCGACTATTTTAACTTTATTTAAGTATATTTAATCATAGGTGTGACCTGTTATTAATCTGTTAATTGTTTTAATTTCTTTTGCTTCGAGTGTTGAGTTGTGATACCAGGGTTTTTCTGGTATTTCTGGAAGATAGTATCTCCCCATTTTTTCGCGCGGGCATTGAAGTCACCCATTATAAGTACATTATCGTAGGCCTCGAGGGTGTTAAATAAGTTGGTGATTAGGGCTTTAAAGGTGGATAGATCCATGGGTGGTTCACATCATATAGAGCAAATTGTATAGTTTTTCTTAGATTTTTAGTTTGAACTATACAAACATCAAGGTCACCTTGAAAATTTATCTTTTTGAAACGAATTGATTTACGAAGGGAAATAGCCACTCCGCCATAACCGTCACTTCTTTTCTTTTCTACAATGTTAAAATTTGATATATTTTTATTTTTGTTTGTATCCTCATGTGAAAAAACTTCAGTGAGGCACGCTATTTCAAATTCTTTCGAGTTTAAAAAAAGTCAAGGTTGTTTTTGGTTTTAGACAAAGACTGAATATTATATTGTAAGACTCTGAAAATGGTTTGATTTCTCCTCATCCACCATCATAACTGTCTCTTCCAAAATTGCAAATTTTTGCTTACGTCTGTCAGCAAAATGCACAAAGGCATTTAAACCTGCAGGGAAGTCTACCTGACTGAAGACATCCCTAGCAAATTTCGTCATTTCAGTGGTAATTTTTCCAATTTCGGATACTAAATGTAGGTTGGGCTGATTAAACGCCACACCACTGTTTTTTGCTCTTTTCCATCTAGCTCCCCCACTGTACGTCGAATTGACTACATTTGGACTTTGACGTCTTACAACCTTAGAGTAAGGCATTGATGCTAAAATTTTGTTTATCTCAATTTGATTATCTTTTGAGTGATTCTTATATTTATTAAGGTCAGGGAAATGATCCTTACTGAGAAGTTCAAATTGCTATGTAGCTTTGGGTTTAGGGTCACGACCACCCGCCCTGTTTCCTACCACACAAAAAAAAGAGGAAATCATGCCTAAAATAGAAAAGTAAAGAATTATAGCTGGAGCGGAAGAGGACCCCATTTCTTGCAAACCGCAAAGAATGCATGAGTGCTACTAGGCTCCGGTAAGTTAGGTAGCACTCCCTCTCATGTCAAGCGTCCGCCAAATCGTAATCACAGCCCTCGCCGCCACTTCATCCTCCAAAACCAATACCTACCACTAACTCTAATGGAATCTACTGAGCCATGACTTTGTCTAGCCAAGTTCCCATCCTCAACCCACGCTAATAAATAAGTCGATCCAACTAATATTCATTTACAATTTAATCAATCATTAAAATGCTTAGTACACTAATCAAAGTATTATCATAACTCTACCGAACAAAATTTAAAAGTTGTAAAATTTTGAACATCTTTGCTAATATAGCTAAACTATCTCGTTAATAAAACAAAATATGATGTACACAAACATGTACGTTTGAGTTTAGCTAACCGCACTCCTACAAGTTGCTCAGATTTGTCTTTGTTGACGATCAAAGCAAAAAAAATTTCAACAGACAAGAAAACAAGTAAGGAAGGCTAAGTTCGGGTGTAGCCGAACATTAAAAATACTCAGCTGAGAGCTGTGGAGACAAAATAAGGGAAAATCACCATTTAGCAAAATAAACCTAGGGTAACCCTGAATGTGTTTTTATGATATAAGTTTCAAATGGAAGGTATTAAAGAGTATTTTAAAAGGGAGTGGGCCATAGTTCTATAGGTGAACGTCATTTCGGGATATCGCCATAAAGGTGGACCAGAGGTCACTCTAGAATCTGCTTGTACGATATGGGTATTAAATGAAAGGTGTTAATAAGTATTTTAAAAGGGAGTGGGCCTTAGTTCTATAGGTGGACGACATTTCGATATATCGCCATAAAGGTTGACCAGGGGTGACTCTAGAATGTTTTGTATGTTATGAGTATGAAATGAAAGGTGTTAATGGGTATTTTAAAAGGGAGTTGGCCTTAGTTCTAAAGGTGGACGCCTTTTCGAGATATCGCCATAAAGGTGAAAGGTGGACCAGGGGTGACTAGAATGCGTTTGTACGATATGGGTATCAAATAAAAGGTGTTAATGATTATTTAAAACGTAGTGGGACTTAGTTCTATAGGTGGACGCCTTTTCGAGGTATCGCCATAAGTGTGGACCAGGGGTGACTCTAGAATGTGTTTGTACGATGTGGGTATCAAACTAAAGGTATTAATGAGGGTTTTAAAAGGGAGTGGCCCTTAGTTGTATATGTGAAGGCGTATTCGAGATATCGATGAAAATGTGAAGCAGGGTGACCCATAACATCACCTGTCGGGGACCGCTAATTTATTTATATATGTAATACCATGAACAGTATTCCGGTCACGATTCCAAGGGCTTTTGATTTCGCCCTGCAGAACTTTTTCATTTTCTTCTACTTAATATGTAGTTGTTACACCCATTTTACAAAGTTATATTTCTACTAAAGTTATATTTTGCGTCAATAAACCATTCCAATTACCATGTTTCATCTCTTTTTTCATATTTGGTATAGAATTATGGAATTTTTTTCATTTTTCGTAATTTTCGATATCGGGAAAGTGGGCCTGGTAATAGTCGGATTTCGGCCATTCTTTATACCAAGATAAACTGAGTTCAGATAAGTATGTGAACTAATTTTACTAAAGATATATCGATTTTTGCCCAAGTTATCGTGTTAATGGCCGAGCGGAGGGACAGAAGGCCGACTGTGTGTAAAAACTGGGCGTGGCTTCAACCGATTCGCCCATTTTCACAGAAAATAGTTACCGTCATAGAATCTATGCCCCTACCAAATTTCACAAGGATTGGTAAATTTTTGTTCGACTTATGGCATTAAAGGTATTATAGATGAATTAAATGAAAAAGGGCGGAGCCACACCCATCTTGAAACCACTTTTATTTTTGTATTTTGTTGAACCATATCATTACTGGAGTTGAATGATGACATAATTTACTTATATACGGTAAAGATATTAAATTTTTTGTTAAATTCGTCATTCGATTTTCCTAATTTTTATTTAGCACACATATAGTAATAGGAGTAACGTGCCTGCCAAATTTCATCATGATATCTTCAACGACTGCCAAATTACAGCTTGCAAAACTTTTAAATTAGCTTCTTTTAAAAGAGGTCGGTGCCACGCCCATTGTCCAAAATTTTACTAGTTTTCTATTTTGTGTCATAAGGTCAACGCACCTACTAAGTTTCATCGCTTTATCCGTCTTTGGTAATGAATTATCGCACTTTTTCGGTTTTTCGATATCGAAAAAGTGGGCGTGGTTGTAGTCCGATTTTGTTCATTTTAAATAGCGATCTGAGATTGCGCCCAGGAACCTACATACCAAATTTCATCAAGATACCGCAAAATTTACTCAAGTTATCGTGTTTACGGGCGGACGGACGGACGGACATGGCTAAATGAATTTCTTTTTTCGCCCAGATCATGTTGATATATAGAAGTCTATATCTATCTCGATTAGTTTATGCCGTTATGGATTACCGTTATGCAAACAAAGTTAATATACTCTGTGAACTCTGCTCAGATGAGTATAAAAAAACAAAATGTTATCAACAAAAAAAGCAAAAATTTCAATACCAATAATGTATATGCGTGTGCATACGTCATCATCATACACAAAAATGTATGTAATTAAATGTGTATGTAAATAGATCAAAGAAGTTACGAAAAAATTGTCTCACTTACTTTGTTCTTTCAGCAGCTGGTACCAATTGCGAAGAAAGAGAGGCGCTAAGGAGAATATTGTTAATATTTAAATTTATACTCAGGTGTACGTGAAAAAAGGAAACCTGAACCTTTGTTGGTGTGAATAAAAAAAAAATATTAATAAAGCAACCCTAGTTACTATGGCAACGTAACCGAGGTATGCGGATTTCTATAAAAATCATAAATTCCGAGTTTAAAGAACTAAAATTAAAATAAAAGCAATGTTTAGGCCAGTGGCCGAATTAATTTCCTACCGGGTAGCCGCCCTCGACTTAACTATTTTTTCCTTTGTCAGCAAGCAACGGCTAACTTCCAATCGTCCTCTTGATCCAGCATTTTCTTTCGTTAAGGGAGAAAATTCGGGGTTCGGTGGCGATTTGGAAGTTGCCGTCGGCTCTGATTTAGTTTGCCTGACAACGAATCACCAACCAAGCAACGGCTAACTTCCAATCGTCCTCTTGATCCAGCATTTTCTTTCGTTAAGGGAGAAAATTCGGGTTCGGTGGCGATTTGGAAGTTGCCGTCGGCTCTGATTTAGTTTGCCTGCCAACGAATCACCAACTGATCCAGCGTTCGATTTTGAAGCTTTTCATAGAACCAAAACGTAAGTTCCTGCAATCCTCTTATTGTGATATTTTATTAATCCATAATTGACGAACAAAAAACATTTTATAATTACTATACATATTTCTATGTACACTTACTAATTATCTTGTTTTTATTTCTTTTCCGCGAAACACAATTGGTTTCATTCCCGACAATTGTGTTCATGGTCCTTCGTAGCCGTTCTACGAACCAGCAAGACGTGTACAAAAAATAGAGCTTTGATATCAAAGAAGAACACTTAAGCCAACAGGCAAAGAGTATATATTTGTCAAGAGGCGTCACTCGATATTTTTGTTGTTGCCAAAGCAAATTACTCGATGTTTTCTCAAGGTAGTCGTTGGTTTTTTTTATCAGCTGTATTTATAAAAACGCCTTCTATACATTTTCGTGGGGTATTTGTGTTTATTTTACTGATTGTATTAAATTAATTAATTAATTCTCTTTCCAAAAATCGTAATTATGCAAAGTCACTTTACCGCATAACTATATAGGATTCAATTAAAAAAAACTAAACAAAACTTCCTTGAGAATCACATTCGACATGACAGGGTTGCTTTGGCAACAACAAAGTATCGAGTGACGCCTCTTAACAAATATATACTCTTTGCAACAGGTGCCAAACATTCTACACATATACATACTTACATATTCATCATCTTCATACACCAAAACAAAAAGCAAAAAAATAATTACGGGTGAGTTTTACTGTTTATCGTGCTAAATAATAAATTCAGAAAAAGCATATGCAAGATCGGGTGATTTTCGCGGAGTTTTGAAACAAAAAGAAAAATTTTAAAAATAATAATAATTTTTTTGTTTGTGAGCGAGTAATTTTGCATTTTTTTCTCGTTGTTTTCCAATACTTGGAAAACTCTTCGGCTCGCTCCATTTTTGTATTGTCCGTCCGAACGGACATAAACAAAACAAAAAGTGATAATTTAATTACTGTGCAGTGATCTTTTTCAAAATTAATTTCTTGATAAATACTTGAACAAGTGTCCAAATTGGGAATTTCATCGCATTTTTGCCGTACGGCTTTAAATTGTTATTATTTTTTTTTCGTCGGTGGCACAAATATACAGCCAAAATCCATTGGACACTGTTTATATTCCTTTTAATTAATCACAACAACACAGCACTGCACTAGAAATTCAATTCAACTAATTATCACATACCAAGGTGAATTCGCCTATCTACACGCATTATAGCGGTGGGTGGTGAGCAACTTCGATATAGGAGTGCAAATCCCGAAATCAGTACTGCGAATCCCGAAACCTCAAAAAGGAAGTTTAAATATAAATTATTATTGGTATTTATTTTAAATAAAGTGCGCAAATATTTTTCAATTCAAATAATTTGGGATAATTTTTGAAATAATAAATAAATATTTTTGTATTTAAATTTCGAGTTTTTTCATTTTTCTCCTCCCTTATTTAGTTGTATTATACTAATATTTCTATATTTTGGTGAGTTATTTCGGGATTTTGGTTGGTGCTCTTACTGAAATTCATAGGTTCTTTCAAATTCACCCCATTTACAAAAAGAAAAAGGGAGTTTCGAGCACCATAGTGCTATTTCGTTAACAAGTTGGAAATTTTTAGCGGCAAAAAGTTTACGATACCTGTAGGCTACTTAAGTTTTACGCCATTTTTTAGTAAATTTGGATTATAAAAGTAGTTCAGCACTACGTGCATTTTTCGGATTTTGTCCAAGTGTTAATAATCCAAAGTGAAATTTTCATCCAACAAATTAATAAATAATGGCAAGTTTCAATCAATTGGTTCAGTCTTTGATAGATCTCGAGTCGGACTTTCGGGAAATCGAAAACCCAAATCAATCCGTCATCGAAACCCAAAGGAAGGACGCTAAAGAGCTGTGGAACAAAATAAAACGCAGCTGTAGTGAGTTTCAGGGGTCAAATGCTGCAGCATCTTCCAAAGATGCTAGTACAGCGAGGAAAAAAGTATAAGTTAGCGTACACGACTTATATGATGTGCATAGAGTTGATAGGTGACCTAGCTTCAAAGCAAAAAGATAATGCTTCTGAAAAATCAAGCGATGACTCAGTTAGGGAACGCAATATTAGGCTTCCGCCTTGTGAGACCGAAGTTTTTAAGGGAGAATATTTGTCATGGCCAACATTCCGTGATTTATTCACGGCCATTTACATAAAGAATCAAGGGCTCGCCTCAGTAGAAAAATTATGCCATTTAATAAAAAAACTGAGGGCGAAGCAAGAGAAATAGTAAGCAAATGTCCCCTTACAAATGAATGTTTCGAAACCGCGTGAAAAAACCTGACCGATCGTTACGAAAATAAACGAATACTAGATAATAGCCAATTGAAGATCCTCTTCAACCTCCTCCTCCCCCCCCCCCCTCCCCCAGGGGCTTAATCTGGAAGTGAAATCAAACAGCTTCACCGTGGAATAAATAATTGCATTTCGGCACTCCAGATTCACAAAGTTGACATATCAAATTGGGATGCGATCATTACGTACCTCGGTTCCACGAAACTTCCGGAAGCTACGCTTTCCTTGTGGGAGCAATCGGTTCAAGATAAAACCGAGATCCCAAAGTGGAGTGACATGGACAAATTTCTGACAAGTCGGTTCCAGACTTTGGAAACTGTTTTTGATTTGCGAAGCTCACAGCCGACCAAATCTCAACCCTCCAAATCACGTAACGAGGGGAACAGCAAAAAATTGAATACTTTTCAGGCAAGCGTATCAAATGCGAAATGCAAACTCTGCAGTCGTGACGCTCACCACATTCGATCCTGCTCACGCTTCCTAAAGATGACTCCGTCTGATCGCAGTAAGCATGTGAGGAGGAACAATTTGTGTCTGAACTGTTTGTCTTCTGGACATGGTGTGGCGAAATGCAACAGCGCATACAACTGTTCAACTTGCCACGCGCGACATCACACCCTCATGCATTTGGATCCAGTTCAGGCAACCTTATCATCCAAACAGAACTCTTCGATTTCAACGCCGAATGGTACCGGAACTACTTCCAAACGGACCACTTCGGAACATAGTCGCACTCGGAATAACAGTGACTCTACGAGTCAAGTCCAATCGTGTTTTTCGAACACACGTAAAGGGATCCTACAGGGAACTGCTCAAATCCACCTGCGTTATAGTGATACCGTATACTCGGCCCGAGCTTTAATAGACTCCCGCTCCGAGTGTTCATTTATTACGGAACGGCGTCGCCGACGTATCGGGCTTCCAGCCAAAAAAGTGAATGCTACAGTGTCAGCTATCAACAACAGGGTGTCTGCACAGCACAAGAAGAGCATTTCATGGTCAGAGATACCATCCATCGGAAGCTGGTCAGTATGATTGATATAATTTATATTGTTAACACACATTAAATCTAGCAAACTAGGCTTACTATTAGGAGCAAAACGGGTTGCAAATTTATTTATAATTTTTAAGTCACACGCCTGAAAATTATTAATAATACTTTTACTACGGGAATCACAGTTAAGCAGATCTACGTTAAAATCTCCACAAATAATGACGTGGTCATAATTTAAAGAAAGCTCTGTTATTTTGTGAAAAAGGTGTGTTAAATCGTTAGACCTATTGGGGTTATAAACACATGCCACAAAACACTTTGTACTGGCATCGCCTATTTCAATAAAAATACATTCAACCTCATTTGCATGCTCTGAACGATAAACCACTTTTGGATTTAAAACATCTTTGCAGTAAATTGCAACACCACCACCACGAATGTTATCTTTTCTGTCATTCCTCAGCAGTACATATTTATTTATAGAATAAGAATCATCATTAACGTTGGATCTGAACCAGGTTTCCATAAGGCAAATTAAATGAATATTTTGATCGGCAAATAAATAAGAAAGGTAATCAAGTTTCTGAGTCGTAAGACTCCGCACATTTAAGCGACACATATTTAATCTGTTATGACTTTTACAAATTTGACTCAAAATGCATCGCACATATCCACTGTCAGTGCAATTATTGGTCAAGTTAACCAAACTCATAGCAACGAAGCAAAATGACATCAACAAAGCAGTAAGAGGGGGGAAGTAGAAAAAAGAAAAGAACAATATAGAATGGAAATAAAATAAAATCTAATAACACATAAAGCATTGCATTGCAAATATAAGTATGCATTGTTGTTGTCATTGCTCGCTTACAGCAATTCGATCAGCGCTCTCTTTGTCACTGATTTTCACTGCTTCACCTTTTTGACGTGTACGCACATATACATCTCCACGTATAGAGAAAACAGAAGTAAGTTTTCTCTGTTTTTTTAGTTGCAGTGCATGCTGCAGTGTTTCGCGATTGTTCTTAGTTAGGCACTCATGCACAAAGATCTTTCCAATTTCGTTGCGCCCAATATCACTGAGAGTCATAGATCTTTTATTTAATTTGCAAAAATTTGAAATTGCTCTTAAAAGCAAGGAGCGGTCAGTGGATGAATTTAGTTTTATTATGACTAGAGCTACCGTTTTTGTTCTTGCTCTTTTGAATGCGAAATGCAGAGCGTATTGACGGCGCGGTCAACTGAACCGAGTTAGATATTTTTGTGAAGACTTCGCCTATATCTTCGTTTGGTGTTTGGGGGACTCCACTTACCAGCACATCAGATAGCACGGCATCGTTTTGGCATTCATTCAACTGAGCCTTTAATGAGTTGACATCAGATCGAAGCTGACTGCATTCACTTTCCGCTGCTTGTACTTTGGACTACAGACTGCTGAAGCTGCTCTTTAAATTCGAGATCTCAGCAGCCAACTCACTCACTCTCTGAAGAATCCGCTGTTCCGATTCTCTTAGTTGATCCCTTACTTTTTCTGCAATCTCCTCTAACATGCTCTCTTTCCACAGTATAAGTTTTGCTTTAAGGCGCGAAATCTCACCTGAAACCGCCGGGGGGCTCTCAATTTTCGTAGGCTTAACAAATGTTGGTGTGTGAAGCGGAGAATTAGCCGTTTGCCGTGTTGTGATGTTTTTCATTGGCGGAGCCGTATTGGTGATCAAATTAAAATTAAAAAGTTAATAAAACAAGCCAAGTAATTTTGCAATTTCAATATATCATCAGGCGACTTAATAATTGAAAACAATTTTAGGTCATCAGCGTAAAGGATACATTTAGCAAATGTAAAGCAATTGCTAATGTCATTAATATAAAGATTAAATAATAATGGACCTAGTATACTCCCCTGTGGTACCCCTGAAGAGGCAATAAAGGGAATAGAAAACTTCGCATCAACAGTAACAACACTCCGCCTGCTGGATAAATATGAACTTAACCATAACAAAAAGGAAGAATGAAAACCAAGGCATCCTAGTTTATTAAATAGTGCTCTATGGGGGGCCCTATCAAAGGCTTTCGAAAATTCAGTATAGATACAATCTACCTGCGAGCCAGCTGAAAAAGACTCAATGCAACACTCACTGAAAACAGGAAGGTTAGAAATCGTCGACCACTCCGCAACGAAACCATGCTGATAAGGAGAAATAAGGGACTTAACCACAAAGCTCAACTTAGCATAGATTGCATGTTCAAAAATTTTGGAAACAGTGGTCAGTTTGGATATGGGCCTGTAGTTACGCACCTCATTTTTGTTGCCACTCTTGAAGATAGACGTAATAGACGTAACCTTCCAATCATCAATAAAATTCCCAGAGGAGAGTGATTTGTTGAAAATAAGTTGGAGAGGATAAACCAGGGTCGGACAATTTTTCAATAAGATGGGAGAAAATCCGTCTAAATCTGTTTGAGAAGAAAACTTAAGATTATTAATAGCTCCACTAATATCATCAGAAGAAAGCTGTAGAGCTCCGATATTTAAGGCAGAGTTCAGACTATTCGAAAAATCGAGCGGTTGATAACTATCCTCCACAGAAAAATTGGATTTAAAAAAATCAGCAAATAAGGCTTTTCTATCTGATTCTCGTACTGCACTTCTTTCCAAGTACTTCTATCAAGAACTTCCCTGGCATTTCATACCCGCATCGGCTCCTCACATAGGGAGCTTATGGGAGGCTGGCGTGAAGAGCTTTCAAATCCATTTTCGAAAAGTAGCATCTGGACTCAAATATACGTTAGAGGAGTTTTCGACACTTTTATATAGAATTGAGGCTTTTCTTAGCTCAAGACCCCTTAGTCCCTCTTCAAATGACCTATCGAACTTAGAACCGTTGACTCCTGGACACTTCCTTATAGGCGCTCCTATGTTATCTCCCCCGGAGGTTGAGGTTAGCGAGAATCCAACATCAGTTATCAACCGATGGCAAGACCTGAAAAACATTGCATGGCTTCTTTTCTTTGCAGAATGTCTCGCTTTGTCGCAGCACGCAACAGGCCGGAGCAAGGTTCGCATTCCTTCCCGATTTCATGCCGTCTATGCAACAGCCACTATGGTATAAGGCTATACCCGCAATATCGTTCTAAGTCTCCGGAGGAGAGGTTGCAGATGGTACTCATCCACAAGTACTGCCCCAACTGTTTGTCGCCATTCCATCGCATGGAAACGTGTTCGAGAACGGCACGTTGTCATTATTGTGGTGAGAAACACCACACCACCCTACATATCGAGGTCGTGGCAAACAAGCGATCGACCACAACGCTGCAGTTACGCTGCCATAACGTAGACGACGATTCTGACGACACTTTGTCAATTCACGTCACTGAGGAGACAAAATCGTGGGCTCAACAGGTTGAGGAAGAGGAGTTGGAGCAAATTGAGGCAGCTGGCGTTCTTCCAATAGAAGGAAGTGGCGCTGCATTAAATGCTTTCCGCCCGCTGCTCCAACACGAAAGGCGGTCGCGCGACTTGACATTAAATACTTGCCAATCGCCGATACCACGAAGCCTTACAGGTAGAGAATTTCGTACACCAGTTCATCAACGTTTGGGAAGCTCAGCATCTCGTCCTGCTCCGCAGAAAAATTGGCGACAGGGCGGCTCGGCATCAAATACTTTCCGACCGTCCAAACGTCGCAATGATCACAGAGCTTCTAACGCCAACAAAAACCTATACGCGGACAGAGCATAATCGAGCCAACGAGATCAAATCGCTCACCCTCCAACGCGCAACAACGAAAGGATTTCGAGCAGGGAGAGTAGCCTGAATTGCATCTTCACCAATTTTGACCACCCTCGAGCCGGTAGCACCTACTGACATAGTCAAAATAGAGTCCGGTGGCCGACTTCACCTTGTACGGGCACTCATTGACCCATGTTCTCCGAATACGACTATCGACAAAGAGCTAGCACGAAAAATTCAACTGGATCGTGCAGGGGGTGGCCACAGTAAGAGTCTTCACATAACCTTTCGTGGAAAACATGGCTACCAGAGCGGATCTCGACACGGCGACAGTAGTTAAGGGGTATGCGAAAATAAGTCCACGAACAAATCCGGACCCAAAGATTGCTACGCAATTGCAATTTATGCGATTAGCAGATCCAACATTTTATGTTTCATCGCCTATTTAGCTCGTAATCGGCGCATATGTGTACGCCAAAATCATGGTGAGCGGTACACCAACTTCATCGATAGGAAGCCTGCTATTGCAACCGACCATATTCGGTTTGGTCATTTCCGGCTCCACGGCAGGCCAGCGCAGCAACATCTTTCATTTTTTATTCATTTTTAAATTGCCATTTTTGAATTTGTTACTTAAATTTCCATTACTTAAATATGTCCAAATATTAATCGACTAGTTTCGTAAGTCAAGCTTGCTGTTTTTTTCAAATTTTCAAATTGTTAAATTTTAATTTATGTAAATGTACCTTTCATAACTTCTTATGGTAGAATTTTCCTTTTTTTCAATTTAATGTTCATTTCATAATTAAATGTCAAACGTTGAACCGGCTGGTGTTAGCAATTCGAATATTGCTCACGGCAAGGGGGCCGGCATGGTTAGGCCAGTGGCCTAATTAATTTCCTACCGGGTAGCCGCCCTCGACTTAACTATTTTTTCCTTTGTCAGCAAGCAACGGCTAACTTCCAATCGTCCTCTTGATAATATACTTCAATTCTTACATGTCGATAACTACATGCTTTCTTACAGACTAGTTAAAAATAGAAAACAATTCAAACTTAAACTTATATAAGCTGTTATTAAAATTAATAACACTACAGAATCGATTTGGTAGATGTATAGTCCTAGTTATAGGTTCATTCATAGCACAATTCATTTTATGAGTTATTTCGATAAATAATCTATTATGCCGAAGATCACGCAGTGGAACATATGGAATGGATAAAGTAGATAAATCAAAGCAATTCGTGCTAAAATTTATTACATTATAAGTAAGCATGTGTGAGATAAAAGTTCTTCTGTCATGCAAAACCTGAAGACCAAGCAATTTGTGACTGCTGGTATATGATAGGAGGCCGTCTGGCCAGTGAAGCATACGTAAAGAAATTTTTTGGAACTTTCTCAATTCTATAGGAGTTTGATTCATAGAAAGGATTCCGTATTATTGAGTAATGTTAAACACCACGTCTGACCAAGGATATATAAAGTGCTTTCAACGTCATAGGGTCCTTAAAATCACTGGTGTTACGGCTACTGGACCCAACCATTCAACAAATTTTGAAACAGCGAAGTCAATGGTACTAGAAAAAGAGAGTTTGGAGTTAAAAATTACACTCAAGTCTTTATTCTCTTGGCAAGGATTAAGAGATTTAGTATTTAGTTTGTAGATAAAGTATGTCGCAGTTGTATTTTTGGAATAAGGTACAACACAGCATTGGTTTGAGTTTAAAAATAAGTTATTGTCTGCACACCATCCGTCAAAAGAGTCCAGATCAGAACCGTTAGAAATAAAATAAATAAATAAATGTAAGGCGCGATAACTTCCGAAGAGATTTTAGGCCGAGCTTCTCTTCCAATTTACGTCGTGCTTTTTTTTTTTAATTTTTCCTACAAATTGGCGGGACGGCACCTAGCTTCTTTATGCCGACTCCGAACGGCATCTGGGAGGCAGATGAGTTTTCACTGAGAGCTTTTCATGGCAGAAATACACTCGGAGTGCTTGCCGAACACTGCCGAGGGGCGACCCCGCTTAGAAAAATTTTCTTCTAATTGAGAAACCTTATTTCTAAAATTTTGATGTTCCTTTGCACGGGGTGTGAACCCAGGGCATTCGGTGTGGTAGGCGGAGCACGCTACCATCATACCACGGTGGCCGCCAATAGATAGAAATAGTTTGACAAATAAATAGTATTTTTTGTGAAATATATAGTTTTATTGTTATATTTCAATCGTTAAAGGGAGGAGTGATGGGGAAACATATTGAGTAAAATGTGCTAAATGAGGAGAAAAAATTTGTTTTGGGTGAGGAAATTGTGCTAAGTCATAAAATAGCTTCTGGGTTAGCATACATGTTTTTTATTTATCTTTTTCAAAGCTTCTACACTTAAAAGTATTGCAACTAAGGTATCCTCATTCACAGTTTTGAAAAAAAAGGTTATTTAAAAATTATTCAGTTTTTTTACGTCTCCTGTAAAATTGGTAAAAAGTACATTTTCACATTAAGCTAACGATATATGTATATAATTATATATATATATATTTTTTTTTGTATATTGAACATACATTTTTTCTTTTTATACACATATATACCTACCTAGGCCAAATAAAGTAAAATGTTCAATTTTTTTTTTTAAATCTAATATAAATGCATACATATGTATATGTAGCATTTTTTTCTTTTTTTGTATGTACATATTATTTAATAAATAAGTAATTTGCAATGCCCAAGTATGTACATGAGTATATATATAGCTACTAGAAGACCCGGCAGACGTTTTCCTGCCCTAAATTTGGCCTATCTGCATACATTTTATTAAGCTTTTTCCGTCTGAATCTGCCCTCCCCCTCTTCACTTTTCCTAATCCTTTTATTCACTCCTTCCTTAGTCTTTTTCGCTTCATCTATCTCCATCTTTGTCTCATTCTATCTCTTTCTCAATCTCCTTGTCCTTATCTCTTTTCTCTTCTCTCAATTTCTTCTTATTCTTCTGCGTCCCTTATTGCCTGTCCCAGAGGGTTGTATGTATTTTGTTCCAGTCCCAGTCCCAGTCCCAGTCCCACTCCGAGTCTCAGTCCCAGTCCTAGTCCTAATCCCAGTCCCAGTTCGTCTCGGGATAATATATTACTCTGTACTAAAGCAGTCATCAACACATTTCATTTGATATCCATATTTTATAAACACTGTCTAGGCATTCACTGGCCTACGTTTTGGCCTATATTTCGAGACCCTAGTCACCCAGGGGTATGAAAATTACCCTCTGCTAAAGCACTCATCCACAGTTTTCATTTGATATCCATATTCTATAAACATATTCTTGGGGTACCCGGGTCCACGTTTTGGCCTATATATCGAGACCCTAGTCACCCAGGGGTATGAAATTTACCCTCTACTAAAGCCTAAAGCACTTATCAACAGCTTTAATTTGATATCCATATTCTATACACACATCCTAGGGGTACCCATTTCCACGTTTGGCCTATATATCGAGACCCCAGTCCACTCAGGGGTATGAAAATTACCCTCTACTAAAGCACTCATCAACAGCTTTCATTTGATATCCATATTCAATAAACACATTCTAGGTGAACAAATGCGTGGTGGCAACGGCGCGCACCCACGTATTTGTTATAGATTTATTAAGGCGAAAAAAGGGAAGAAAATAGAATACCCAAAGGTTTCGTGTTAATAAAAAAGGAATTCACAGTGTGTTTTTATTTAATGTATATAAATACAACAAGTGTTAAGAAAGATTTTAAAAAGTGTTGTGAAAATTAAAATATTAAATATATTTATATTAAAGTTACACTTACGTGAACGTGGGATAACGTGTACCTTCGTTGCTGCTGGATTCAAAGAGGACGAGCCTCTTTGCGACATGAGCCGATGAACCCACGATACAGCTCCTTCGTTGGGTTTCCGGCAACAAATTTGTTTGTACCGTGGGCTCACGGCGGTAAAAAATCTAAGATACATACGTACTACCACTCACACATGCCTGTGTGTATTAGTGATCACAAGCATATGAGGGTGGTAATAAACGAAGGAAAATAAACAAAGAAACATTATGTTACGAGGGGGGGGAGATATATTTAGGCCTGTGTCCTAAACACTAGGGGTACTATGATCCACGTTTTTGCCTATATCTGGAGACCCTAGTGGCCCAGGGGTATGAAAATTACCCTCTACTAAAGCACTCATCAACAACTTCCATTTGATATCAATATTCTATAAACACATCCTAGGGGTACCCGGGTCCACGTTTTGGCCTATAGCTCGAGACCCTACTCACCCAGGGGTATGAAAATTACCCCCTACTAAAGCACTCATCAACAGCTTTCATTTGATATCCATATTCTATAAACACACTCTATGGGTACCAGCGTCCACGTTTTGGCTTATATCTCGAGATCCTAGTCACCCAGTCACCTATCCTATATTTCAAGTTAGATCAAAAATACACACGAAGTGCAAAACAAATTCTAAATAGGTTCAGTAGTTTAGGAGTCCATTGGCCTCACTTGTGTGACACGTGTTTTTTATATATTAAGATAAGCATACATACTCCCACACATATATTTTAAGGGCTTTATGGATATAATAAAAACACGGAATTATCTCAGTTATGGCGGGAACTAGATTTTGTTATCTTCTTTGAATTTATATGCTTGGATTTGCGACGTTTATTCGGTTTACACCCGGCGCTTATAGTTTTAATTAAATTATATATTAGTAAAATTATAATTACTTTGGCGACCTTCGCACTCGCTTTTACATAAAACCGCACTTTAAATAAATCGACTTGGTCACCACTTCACTCACTTGTACAATTTTTCAACTGAATTTTTCTGCTTTCGCAGACTGCAAGCGACCCAATTGGCGACCGGCAGCTTATCCGCGATCATCACCGAGAATTTGGTATAAACCAACTCGGGTAATTTGGTACGAATTGGGTCGAACTTCACTCACACATTCACACTCTTTTCTGGCAATACAGATATATGTAGATATTTGTGTCATGCTTTGATGGGCTAAATACTCAAGTACACTATGTAACAATAAATAGTAATTTAAAAAAAAAAACTAAAAAAAACACGCTTTTATAGCTAACCGAACTGAAAAATAGAAAATAAGTTTCAATTAAAATGAGTTTATATAACAGTAGTAGCAGGTCACACAATCATTTATAGTTAATCACCCCAAAACAAAATTATAATAAAATTTAAGTTATTAACAGAATACTTTAATTCACAGTAAAACGCGTGGGGTGCATTTGACTACATTTCATATTTTTCCTCTCAGATAGTTGCCAATAGAATGATTGTAACATTCAATATCAAGCACCCCACGCTTTTTACTGTGAATTAAATTATTCTGTTAATAAAATAAATTTTATTATAATTTTATTTTGAGGTGATTAACTATAAATGATTGTTTGATCTTCTACTACTGTTATATAAACACTTTTAAATTGAAAATTATTTTCTATTTTTTAGTTCGGTTAGCTATAAAAGCGTGTTTTTTAGTTTTTTAAACTATAATTTATTCTTAATTTTTTAGTTCAAGTAATTTTAAAAGTTTTAGTCGAGAGTGATGAAACCTCGAAACGCCAGCGGTCCATGGATGAATCCAACCCCACGGCACCCAAAAGGGCCAAGACGCAGGGAGGCTGGACGCGGTCTTTCGCCGAAATTGCCAAGGGTCGGCAGGTCATTGGCATTATAGACGAGAGCAGCGAAGATGGCAGGATCCCGAAACAACAGTGGAAGTGGATCGAGGCCACACTCGTTACGGTGGCCGTTAAGGCTAAGAAAAAAAACCCTGGTCCACCGCCATCTTACAACGATGCAGGGTGGTTCCAGAGCAATATCAAGCTAATTGCCTGTGACGACGCCAGGTCGGTAAACCTCTATAGGGACGCCGTCACGCTGATAGGGGTGGTATATCCGGGCGCGCGCCTCAAGGCAGTGGAGGCGCGTGATATCCCCTCACGACCAAGGGCTAGAGCCTGGGTTCCAGTGACGCCAACGGACCCAGCTGACATCCTGGAGCTGCTCCAGGAGTACAACCCGCCACAGGTTTGGAACTCAACCCGGATAAAACCGAGCTAGCCCTCTTCACGAGGAGTTACAAAGTACCAAATCGTACACCGTCAAGAATTGGGGGTACATTCTTAGCGTTTAGCGATCAAGTCAAGTATTTGGGAGTCATTCTGGAAAGGGAGCTTTTATGGAGTGAGCATATAGTGGAGCGATTCAAGAAGGCAGCAGCAGAGCTGTTCACCTGCAAGAGGCCAATTGCCACCTCCTGGGGATTCTCCCCCAAGGTGACCTACTGGATTTACACAGCCATTGTGCTCCCGATTCTTCTCTATGGTGCCTTGGTCTGGTGGCCTGCACCAGCTAAAAGTACCTATCTTAAAATGCTTCAAAAGGTGCAACGGAGTTCGGAGCTCTGCATTACCGGGGCTCTCGGCTCCACTCCAGATTCCGTTACATACATACATTTCAATCTATGGTAATTTGGGGTGGTCGTAAGTTCAATTGACCTTATGTCCGTTAACCATATGTCACCCCACCATCACATTATTGCATTGTCATCGAGCCTTGATACGTGTGCAAAGTTTCTATCAAACTTATGGCTTTCCAAAGTGGTAATAACGCGAATTGACCGTTGATCTTATGTCAGCGCACCGTCACATTAATGCATTGTCATTGAGCCTCGATACGCATCCCATTCCTGCTCGCTGACGGTCTCATTTCCGCTTTCGCATGCTCTTTTTCCGCTTTCGCTCTTTCTTCTTCCATCTCTTCTTCCTCCACCTGCTAAGCCCAGGATTTAGCCGGTCCCGAGAGGTTGATTGACAACGCGTCTTCGGACGTGTTTTCTTCGCCGTTTGTGGTCGTCTCGTCATATACCGGTCGACGCTCATCTAAATGAAGCGTGGTGTGGTGCTTCTCTTGCAGCTATACTTGCTGTTACATTTGTCCATGCGGTGAAAGGGCGACAGACAGTTTGGTCAGTACTTATGCAGAAGTACTGCCCGCAACTTCTCTTCTAGGGATTTTTTTCGGTATTCTGCACAGATTCTAAGGCTATGATCCCTGCCGCAGAGCTGGCAAGCAACGTCAAAACGCTTTGCGCCTCCCTCTGACTTGGCCAATAAGGTTTGTTAACGGGTCATGATCTGAAAGAATATTGGTATTATTGATCATGCCCAAATTGAGGTTGGCGGAATGTTGTTTGGGTGGCGTAAACCAAAAAAAATTATCTCTAATATATTTTCGCAAAAGAAAAAAAAACATCTTGTTTTACAACAAGAAGTTTAACTAAAATACTTGGCCCTACAAAAAAACATTTTATTGAAATAAAATATAATTGAAATAAAAAATTAAAGGCTATAAATAAATACTTATGCGCGCAAAGAAAAGAAGAAAAGACGGATTTAGCACGCATCCATGCGATGTGGATGGTGCTTTAGCGCCTTTAGTACATTTTATAATTTGATTTATATCGGTAGATGTCGCCGAAGTAGTCCTAAAAATTTGTTTTTGATTTGTGGTGAAATTGGTTTTCACAACAAGTGGCCTGCCACCACACGGAACGGTTCGAAACCTGTCTGAATTGGTATTACAGAGTTGCACTTCCACCATTCAACATTATTTTCGTATATTTCGTGTATTGTCGATAATGTTGAGGGTTGTGGAATTAAGTATTTTAAATCTCGGCCGAATGAATGATTGATTGAGATATGTAATACGCGACATGTGTGGTGTGTAGCAGCGCATAAGGCATAATGTCGGTAACGCAGTGCATTGGCAGTCAGAAATTAAGTGTAGAGATTTTGACATTTGCTACGCTTTTCCATTTCCTGAATGAAAAAAGTCATTCATTTAAACACGCGGTGGTGAGTAGGACTTGCTGCAGCTTAGATTGTATTTTTGTTAATTGAGTTTTCTTCTTTTGACTTTCAGATATCTGGCACTTTTGCTGATGGTGGATAGAAACGGCAAAAACACTTTCTTTCAAATTATGTACTTTAAAAATGCTGAAAAAGTTGGCTTGGGAAATATGTATGCCATAACGCAATATGACAGAAGTCATAGAATTTAAAATGAAACAAATGAGTTTGCTTGAATGCCCTTTCGGCGAAACCTGGCTGAATATGTGGGAGAAGGGGTTGTTAAACTAACTTCGTTAGTGCTTCAACAAAATGGCTATTTGGAACTGGTGCTTCGCGTACGCAGCTTATGGCACTTGTGGGTTTCTCCGGCACTCACAAAGAGCAGGCAGGCAAAGGCCAGCAATTATTGGTGATGGTGCTGAATGGCGCCGGCAACGAACCTTTGGATTATGATAGCCATGAACGGGATGATATACCAAATGACGTCTTGGAATTGGATGATAGCATCGTTTGTGGAGCGCTCCCAAGTGTCGTCGCTGGACATTACGCCACTTTCAATCCCTTGCTATGATTGGTTCATCCTGCGGTTAAAAAGTATGTGGAGTATGCTTTCGACATTTTCAAGCATAAACATGGCATCAAATATAAGCTGGTGGTGAACATAAATCTCGGAGGAATATTTTTAGACAGAATTCACGGTTCATACATTTGAAGAGTCGTGCGTGTTTGAGTTAGTTTGGCTGCTAAGACGAATGAGGTATTTCGCGCAAGGCGTGGCTATAAATCACTGGTGTATTGAATACATTATTGGTGACGGTGTTCAATGACACCGGCAACGGACTGTGGACACACTGATTTTATTTGTGAAAATTATAGTTAATGAACATGTCCATTCGGTATTTCCCCGACAAATTCTCAATGATGATAGCCACTCCATGTGTAAACTGATGATATTTCGAAGTAAGTATCCCATTTTACATTAGAAAGAGTTCAACAACGCGTTACCATGAGGAGCAAGTTGCCGGCATCGGAATATCGAACAAATTTATAGAAAGTATTAGATATATAAAGATGGGCGTGGGTTTATGACGATTGTGCCTATTCTAAAGAAAAGGAAAAGAAAACGTTGAAAATTAAGTAGAGGCCGAAGTTCTGTGGATAGGGCCGGTAGGTTTAGGGTTTCTTGCACCTGGTGGTAGTTTGCCAGTTGACTTGACATAACACGCAACACTATTCCTGAAACCAAACAGCCGAATAAAGCTTTCAATTCCTCTTCGGAAGCACGATATGGAATATTACAAAGGTATAACTGTTGGTTGTCGCATTGTTGGGCATTACTGGTACGTCGCTGTTCAAAGTCTTTATTGATACGAGATATATTAGCACATTGCGGCAAAGGCCCACCTGGAGATACGGAGTCCATTGTATTGTTGTCTAAGCGCAACGAGTTTTCATTATTGCGATTGTTATAAACCGAAAGTGATGATGTCGACTTCGAGTTCGACTGTGAGTATGTTGTGGTGGATATGGTAGTTGTCGATTGATAAGTGTTATTAGATGATTGTTGCTGTGGTGAATCAACCGACACAACAGCGTTATTAGCATTTACCTGTGCTGCTACAGCTTGTTGATCATTGCCTGGAGCGGCAGATGTAGCTACAGAGGAGAGCGAAGATGGCTGAATTTGCTGCGCGAGCTCTTCATCGTTCTCTGGCCGTGTTGTTCCGTCAACCTCTTCTTCTGAATACATGTCCTGATACCGAAATATCTTTATGAACATAATGTTTCTTAGGTACCTATGATGCCAATACAAAAGCTTGTGTGAAACGACGCATTGGTTGGCCATCCTTCGATTATTCGCCAGTAACTTGTACAACAACACCATTGCTCAATGTTGCTTGAGCATCCACCTGACTTATCTTAGCATGACAATTCTTAAAATTTAATTGCAGAATGCGATTATGGATGTTACGTTGTCCCACAACCAATATTGATTCTTCATGGATGAATGAAGAATTATTATTGTAGAAACGTTGTAAATGGTTTGGTGCAAGATTAAGTAGAATATAATATTGTCGCACAAATTCGCGACCAACAGCTTGTGGATAGGTTGTTGGTATTGAGTCACCTCCATTACTATTGCGCTTTAACTTTTAATCTATACTCTGCTTTGTTGGTTGGGTTGTTCCAAATTCTTACTACCAAGTTTTCTTGGCGTTTCTCCGGTTTCCTAGTTTCTTCGTTAAAATCTTCTTACCACCTCGTCGTCGTCTTCGTATTTTGGCTGCGATTCTGACATTTTTGCTTCCAGGTTCTTCTTGCTTTTGATGTCTTCAGTATGCGAGGATTTTCTCTAGTATTTTGTGAGTATTGAAACAAATAAGTGGGACAGGCCGCTGAACTGCTTAAAAAATGGAAGTCTTAGTTAGATATATCACATCAGCTGTGACATTTATTTATATTTCCATTTTAGTACAATGATATTGTTCTTATATTAAGGTAAATTTGATGAAGCTAAAAACTGTATTGGGCAACTGACGAAACGGTCAGCGAAGGTTCTCTGGACGGCGTTGCGCCAGATAATAATGGTCGGTGTCGCATTGAGGCGGATATCGATTTCCAACAAGTGGGTGCTGAAACCAATCGAACGCCTCGTTTACGGGTACGTATTCTTTAAACTGGTTTGACATATATTATTTTAGATTCATCAAAACCGCCGCTTTTATAAACAGACAACACCAACGGAGGGATAAGAGAGAAAAATCTACGCAAACAGCGCACCAAGAGAATGCAATGTCGCAACTGGCAGCTGCTGAAGCATTGAGGCAACACTTTGTGCAGTACAAGCAAGACATTTGAGTAGTAAAAAGGTACATAAACTTTTACATTTATTAATATGGTTGGTTCAATTGTGTGTTGGTTTCCAAACTTTCTATACACATCAATATTTTAAATGCGTCACTGCGAGATTAGTAGTTAATTTTCGAGTTTGTGACTGAAACGTTTCAAAATGCGAAAGACGGTGAAATGGTTGTATTGTACAAATATTGACTGAATCAGACGGAAAATATTTGATAGGGTAGGGCCGTTTCGTTCTGAACCTGTTCAGTTAACCGGGATCTCAACTGAGCAGGTGAATCAGATCTTCGATTTCGGTTCTATCTGTTCTTTTGGTTCGTTTTATCTAATGTTATTCTTTCTTTCTTCTCTTTCGCGAACATTGTACGTTCATACATACATACCTAGAAATTCACAGTGAGCACAAATGTTGATGACGCCACTTACTCTAAAGATATGCGTGGCCCTGCTACAAAGGATATGTATGGACTATTTATCAAAAACGTCTTTTGTAATAAAGTAATTATTACATTTATTAAACTTGAAACGTTTATGTTTACAATTTGTGTCTGTACTCTTTCAACTCCCTGGATCTCCCGACGTTAATTATACATATATATACTAACTTATTTATCCATAACCCGTTTAAATATACCTACACAAAGCATGACTGCATACGCACCCCCATCTATACTTGTTGACGCTCAAATGTTAATCGGATATACTTGTATGTCAACGTGGCCTTTAGGATTAGTTATTTAATTAATATCTGAACGATTGCGTGGTGGCAACGGCGCACCCACGTAATTGTTGAAAGGAGTATTCTGTGGCAGATAATGGATCTGCGTTAGGGTATGTTGGCCGCGTTCAGGGGAACGAGAGCAGGGTTATCGGTGTGTTGGCCTCGTTCGGGGTGAACGAGAGCTGGGTTATTTGGAAGAGATGAATGTGGGCTATTACAGTTCATTTTCCTCGTCCTCGGGCGGAAATTGTACCAGTTTTGCGATTGGTCTGGTAATTGGTCCTTTAATTGTATTGACGTCAACAACACGTACACGGTTATCGGAACCTGGGTGTGTGTTGAAGATTCTCCCAATTTTCCACTCGTTCGGTTGTCGGTTATTCTCCTTTACGACGACTAGGTCCCCAAGTTTTAAGTTGGGCTGTGGATGTTTCCAATTATACCGTTTCTGGATCTCGGTGAGATATTCCGATTTCCATATTTTGCAAAATGTCTGATGGAGGGCTTTCATCTTCTGCCATCGGTTGACAATTGGGTCAGGGTTTTCACTGCAATCGAGTTCAGGTGGAGCTAGAAGATGCCCCCCTACGAGAAAGTGGCCTGGAGTAAGCGGCTCCAGGTCGAAAGTGTCGTTGGATGAGGGACTGAGAGGTCTAGAGTTGAGGCAGGCCTCAATTCGACATAAGAGGGTTGTAAATTCTTCGAAAGTATATGATCGGACGCGATCTTTTTAAAATGGGTCTTAAAACTTTTTACCCCCGCTTCCCAAAAACCTCCCATGTGAGGAGCGCTTGGCGGTATAAAATGTCATTCTAAAGTATGATGGCTATATTTATTCAATGTTCCCTCCCTTGCTGCACGCAGAAATGCTTTAAACTCGGATCGTAAAGATCGCGAAGCTCCGACAAAGTTAGTACCATTGTCGGAGTAAACGTTTTTCGGACAGCCTCGTCTGGATACAAATCTGGCGAAGGCAGCTAGGAAGGACCCGGTACTAAGGTCGCGTGTCGCTTCTAGATGGATGGCTTTCGTCGAAAAGCAGACAAACAGGCAAACATATCCTTTTGAAATTCGACATCCCCTCCTTCGGTAGGATTTTATATCGAATGGTCCCGCGAAATCTACCCCAGTGTTGGTGTGTGGTGCGCTCTTTCAGAAGGATCCCCATAAGTAGCGTTTTTGTCTGCATCCTGTAAATAGTACAGACCTTACAGTTGTGGATAATTGACTTTATCATGACTTTAACGCGTGGGATCCAGTACTGAGTGCGGATATGACGTAGTATCAGCTGGTTCCCTCCATGCAGGGTGGCCTTATGAGAGGATTGAACTATAAGTCTGGATAACCTGCAAGTGTAAGGAAGGATAATGGGATGACTTTCGTTATGGGACATGTCTTTGGATGCCCCAGTGCGCCCCCAGTTCAAATGATGCCTTCTTCATCTATATATGGGTCCAGGGGTAAAATCTCACTCTTACCATTTATTGGCTTTCCTGACTTCAAATTTTCGTACTCTTCTTGATAGTGTTGCCTTTGGCATATTGTTATCAATATTTGTATTGTTTTTTCTATTTCGTCCGGGGCTATCGAATCAGAATCCCTCTTAAAGGAGGCTTTAGTTGTTGGGTGCGTATTCTGGAAAAACCGAAGAATATAGGATATAACCCGCAAAGCCCTTGGTTGATCGGAAAACCTATCCAGAATATCAAAGTTATTTTCGACCGGTGTTGCATAAACTTTCACCCTCTTTTCTTCGATACTTGTGTTATAATGCTCTTCTTGTGTTCGCCTATTTCCATTGTCTTCTTGTAACCAAGAAGGCCCCTGCCACCACAAAGAATTGTCGATTAGATCCGAAGCGAGGGGGCCTCTGCTCGCCAAATCTGCAGGATTTGACGCGGAGTCTACATGCCGCCATACTTTGTCTCCAACTTTGTCGATGATTTTCGTTATTCGATGTGCCACAAACGTTGACTACGAACGTGGTGGCTTTCGGATCCATGCCAGTACTATGGTCGAATCTATGCAAAGGGTTACTTTAATATTGGAAAGTTGCATATTTTCTATGGCGGACTCTATGATTTCTGCAAAATAGGACTGCGCCGCAGAGTTCCAGTCGTGGCAATGATATAGTTTTGACCGGGGCTGCTCTTGTCTTTGCAATTAACCGATTGGTTAATACTCGATCCTTTGTCTGAACCCTCAGGAAAACAGTGGCTACATATGCTTTTTCCGAAGCATCGCTGAATATTTCGACGCTGTCCTTTGGAGTAAAACGAACCCATCGCGGTATGCGGATATCGTTGATTTTTCCGTATTCTTGCATAAATGCGGTCCGACGATCTAGAGTAGTTTGTGATACTTCTTCGTCCCAACCCGTGCCTTCCAACCAAATATTTTGCATTATAATCTTGGCTACAATTTCCACTGGTGCCAGCCAGCCAAGAGTGTCGAACAGCTTTGCAATCGCAGAAATTATAGCCCTTTTTGTGATGGCATTGCTGTTTTCAAAAGGTTTAGCAGTAAAATAGAATAGGTCGGAATGCGCGTTCCAGCTTTCACCATACTAGCATCTTCAAACAATAGGAAGTCCTCTGTTAATAAATGCTGCTTCGGTATACCCTGCAGAATTTTCTTGCGATTGGACGTCCATTTTCGCAATGGGAAACCTGCCGATTGCAATGCCGGTGATATTTCTTCCCTTATCTTTATTGCAACTACGATGCTGTATCCAACGGCGAGTACATCATCAACGTACATGCAATTTCGCAGGATATCTGCTGCCATTGGATGCGATGTCTCCACGTCATCAGCTAGTTGGTGCAGCGTCCGAATCGCAAGGTAAGGAGCACAATTAACCCCAAAGGTTACTGTTTTCAATTCGTAAACGTTAATTGGTTTTTTGGGGCATTTGCGAAATATGACTCGCTGGTATTTTGTTTGGTCTTCATTGACCCATATCTGGCGGTACATTTTTTCTATGTCGCTGTTAAATACGTATTTGAACAGCTGCCAACGTAGTATAAGAATTGTTAGGTCGGATTGAAGAATCGGACCTGGATATAAGGCATCATTTAGACTTTTGCCATTAGTGGTAGGAAAAGATGCATTAAATACGACTCTGACTTTTGTTCTTGTACTTCCCTCCTTTATCACAGCATGGTGAGGGAGGAAGTAACAGTCGGTTGAGTCTGGCGGGATATTACTGACCTGTTTCATATGCCCTAAGGTTTCATATTCGGATAGAACTCTATTGTATTCCGTTTGAAGGACTGGGTTTTTCGCAAGTCGTGTCTCGTTGCGATAGAATTGAGAACACACACTTCTCAATGAGCGGCCTAAGTGAAACTCCTTCCTAAAGGGTAAGGAGACTACGTATTTGCCATCGTTGTTCCGAACTGTTGTGGATTTGTATAGCTCCTCGCAGTAAGTGTCATCGTTATTGATGCTCCTCTTCTTTGGAATTTCCTCTATCTCCCAGAAAGCCGCCAGTTGTTTGTCTAAAGTGACTTCGTTGAAATATGAAACTAGGGTTTTATTTGTATCAACCGCATCTGTCCGGCCTGTCAATATCCACACTCTATTAATGTGTTCAGCACATCTTTCCTAATGCCGCCTAATATAATTTGGGGTATATGGCTCCGCCCAGAATTAGATCGACTGGCTCATTGACAAAGAATCTTTTGTCAGCCAGTACTAAGTCAGGGAATGCTTGCCTAGTCATTGCGTTTATTTGGCAAGTTGGAAGATCCCCTGTTAATTGTGGTAAAACCAGCATGATCGTATTGATCTCGATTAATGGGTCTGTTGATGACCGCAGTTTTATGTTGCACGCTTCTTTTACTTGTGCAGACATTGTATTATTGATGCCCGAAACTAGGGCAAGCATGCGTTTAGTTGGCAGATTTATTCTGCGCTTGAGTTTCTCGGTTATGAATGAGCATTCAGATCCCGAGTCTATTAGGGATCTCACCGAATAGTCAACACCATTAAAATGAATATTATCCTGAGCTGTCCCTAGTAGTACTCCTTTACTTGTATTTGCGAAACATGAGTTCAAATTATTAATTGGAACATTTTCTCTTTCAGCATTGCGTCGTATTTGAGCTTCTCGTGACGTAGGTGCTCCGATAGTGTCTGAAGTATTTGTTGGTTTTGGCTGGTTCGAAATATGAAGCAGCGTATGATGTCTTAAATTACATGTGGCACAGTTCATTTGACTGGTGCACTTTGTTACCGAATGGCCAGCAGAAAGGCAGTTTATACACCCACGGCTGCTCTTAATTTGTTCAAATCGTTTAGTAGGCGTTAAAAGTAAAAACTTTTCGCACTTTGCAATTCGATGTGCAGGACTTCTGCACATCTTACACGTAGGTTTGGCTACGCTTGCACTTTTTGATAGGACCCTAATTTTTTAGCAGATATATCTGTTGTCGAACGAGATACTTTTGGCTTTGAAGGTTTGGAAACTGTATCCCCTCTCAGATCAGTCACGGTTTCTAGGGTTTGAAAACGATTGGATAAGAATGTATCCATATCAGCCCATTTTGAAATTTCCGTTTTGTTTTCAATTGTTTGTTCCCAGAGTGCCAGTGTGGTTTCTGGCAGTTTTGTGGAACATAGATATGTTATAATTGCATTCCAGTTTGATATGTCAATATGATGACATTGGAGCGCCGATATGCAATTATTTATTTCACGTTGAAGTTTCTTTATAGAGCTACCGCATTCACTCTCAACTGCTTTCAAACTAAAAAGAAATTTCAATTGGGCTTTAACTAAAATATGTTTATTTTCGTATCTGTCACAAAGATTTTTCCACGCTGTTTCGAAACCATCTTTCGTTAAAGGACATCGCCCAACTATCTCTTTGGCCCCACCTTGAGTCTTTTGGTTTAAATAATATAATTTTTCTACTGCTTCGAAGTTTTTGTTACGTATATATATAGCAGTGTTAAGTAAGTAAGTAAGAACATGTCTCTAAACGAAGGCCAAGAAAGGTAATCTCCTTTGAAAACGTCCGTACCACACGGTGGCAGGCGCACGCGATACTCCCTATCTCCTGAGCTTTATTCTTTCTTTTCAGCTTTCTCAAGCTTTTCCGAGAGTTCAGCCATCCCTGCCTGGCACTTGAGAAAGCTGAAGTATGTAACTTTGTGCTTCTTTTTGATGGCCGACTGCTCTTTTGCCTCGAGTTCTGAGGAGCTCAAGAGTTCTTCACATGTCTGCTCCGCCTTCTCCTATAGCGACTTCAACTCATTCTTTTGAACTAAAAGGGTGTGTTTTGTATAGTCTGAAGGTGACATATCATTATAGTCATTTTCAAACTCAGTCACTGCCTCTGCTTGGCGTATATAGGTATCCATTATATTAAATGAAAATTTTTTGAAATATTAACTAATTAATTGCCTTTGCAGAGAGTATTGAGTGAAAATGAACTGGAATGAAGGAATATATTCGAGAGAGATTTCTCGGTGGAGTAGCCTCGAAGCTTGCAAGAAAGCTAGTGGTTTAAAGGAATGTCCAATTGAGAGGTGGCGACGGCGCGCACCCACGTAATTGTTAAAAGAAAGTGCTAATGCAGCTGTGCTAAGGAATTGTGTAAGCCAATAAGTGATGGCTAGTGAAAAGTGGTGTTAGTAAAAAAATAAAAAATGTATGAACGCTCGTTATGGACTTTTTGGTAATTTAACCAAGGACTGTGATCTTTTGTATCACAAAAATTAGATCAGTCAAAACTGATTTGTGTATTGCCGCAAGTGAGAATAATAAATTCTTAAATTTTTTGATTTAAAAATTGTATGAGAACTAAGCCTATTGGCCACCCAAACAACAACAACAATATGTGCAGTTTAAAAAGAAGTGCAATTTGCACTCAAAGAACAAAATAAATTGCAGTCGTACTACCGGTGTAAATGCAAGTGATGTGTATGTGAGATAAAAAAAATTTTATTTAACTGAATGTGCGCGTAAATTCAATTACAGATTTCTATCTAAATAACCTTAAGAGATTAAAATTTTTTGCTGTGGATTAAATGAATTTTTTGAGATAAATCCTGCAAAGGTGAAAGTAGAAAAGTGGCGTTTGAGGTTATGTTAACCTTTTAGAGCAGTGTTGTGCTACCTTGAGCTGTGTCCGGAAAATCTTACCGCTGGTGGGGGATTATTCCGCATAGTCACAAGGCGTGATGCACAAACTTTAAATAACTGCGTTAAGCGCTTTTTTTTCTATTTTGGACAAATAAGACCTCACTCCACAACAAAATAACTTGCACGATTTTAACAAAGGGAAACACTCTACCGATTTATAATTTTATTTCTTGAAATTTTTATTAAAAAGTGAAAAGGAAAACCCTACCTAGCACGGAATGTTTATAAAACCACGTATCTTTTTATCAAAGTGTTGATCCGGGGTAATCGAATGTGATTTAAATATTGTTGTTGGATGTTTCCAAGGTATCACCAAAAGTGTATCAGTTGGTTATTGGCTGTTGTTGTTGTTTTCAATATAAACTCGCTGGTATCACCAAGAAAGTTGTATCACCATGAACAATTGCTGATATTTGATGTTGAAATTAGTGGTTTTTCCTGTGTATTATCACGAGTTTGGAATGCTTCCTTGCTTTAATGCCTAGAGAGTTGAGTGAACTGTAGTTATGTGAGTGGTTCTCTTTACCAGCGTGGTAAGGACCATGAACAAATGCGTGGTGGCAACGGCGCGCACCCAAGTATTTGTTATAGATTGATTAAGGCAAAAAAAGGAAAGAAAATAAGAACACCCAAAGGTTTTGTGTTAATAAAAAAGAATTCACAGTGTGTTTTTATTTAATGTATATAAATACTACAAGTGTTAAGAAAGATTTTAAAAAGTGTTGTGAAAATTAAAATATTAAATATATTTATATTAAAGTTACACTTACGTGAACGTGGGATAACGTGTACCTCCGCTGGCTGCTGGATTTAAAGAGGACGAGCCTCTTTGCGACATAAGCCGATGAACCCACAATACAGCTCCTGCGTTGGGTTTCCGGGCAACAAAGTGTCTGTACCGCGGACTCACAGCGGTAAAAAATCTAAGATACATACGTACTACCACTCGCACATGCCTGTGTGTATTAGTGATCACAAGCATATATGGGTCGTAGTAAACGAAGGAAAATAACCACAGAAAATTATGTTACGAGGGGGGGGGGGGGAGATATATTTAGGCCTGTGTCCTAAACACTAGGGGTACCATGATCCACGTTTTTGCCTATATCTCGATACCCTAGTGACCCAGGGGTATGAAAATTACCCTCTACTAAAGCACTCAATAACAACTTCCATTTGATATCGATATTCTATAAACACATCCTAGGGGTACCCAGGTCCACGTTTTGGCCTATAGCTCGAAACCCTACTCACCCAGGGGTATGAAAATTACCCCCTACTAAAGCACTCATCAACAGCTTTCATTTGATATCCATATTCTATAAACCAGGCATGCTTAACGAACGAAACGATATCATTTCGTTACGATAATCAACGTTAATAAACGAAACGAAGTCATTTCGTTTCGTTTATTAACGTTAAGAACGACAAATTAACGTTAATTTGACGATCTTAACGTTAATAAACGAAACGAAGTGACTTCGTTTCGTTTATTAGCGTTGATTATCGTAACGAAATGATATCGTTTCGTTCGTTAAGCATGCCTGCTATAAACACACTCTATGGGTACCAGCGTCCACGTTTTGGCTTATATCTCGAGATCCTAGTCACCCAGTCACCTATCCTATATTTCAAGTTAGATCAAAATACACACGAAGTGCAAAACAAATTCTAAATAGGTTCAGTAGTTTAGGAGTCCATTGGCCTCACTTGTGTGACACATGTTTTTTATATATTAAGATAAGCATACATACTCCCATACATATATTTTAAGGGCTTTATGGATATAATAAAAACACGGAATTATCTCAGTTATGGCGGGAACTAGATTTTTTATCTCCTTTGAATTTATATGCTTGGATTTGCGACGTTTATTCGGTTTACACCCGGCGCTTATAGTTTTAATTAAATTATATATTAGTAAAATTATAATTACTTTGGCGAACTTCGCACTCGCTTTTACATAAAATCGCACTGTAAATAAATCGACTTGATCACCACTTCACTCACTTGTACAATTTTTCAACTGAATTTTTCTGCTTTCGCAGACTGCAAGCGACCCAATTAGTGACCGTCAGCTTGTCCCCGATCATCACCGAGAATTTGGTATAAACCAACTTGGGTAATTTGGTACGAATTGGGTCGAACTTCACTCGCACATTCACACTCTTTTCTGGCAATACAGATATATGTAGATATTTGCGTCATGCTTTGATGGGCTAAATACTCAAGTACACAATGTAACAATAAATAGTAATTAAAAAAAACTAAAAAAACACGCTTTTATAGCTAACCGAACTAAAAAATAGAAAATAAGTTTCAATTAAAATGAGTTTATATAACAGTAGTAGCAGGTCACACAATCATTTATAGTTAATCACCTCAAAATAAAATTATAATAAAATTTTAGTTATTAACAGAATAATTTAATTCACAGTAAAACGCGTGGGGTGCATTTGACTACATTTCATATTTTTCCTCTCAGATAGTTGCCAATAGAATGATTGTAACATTCAATATCAAGCACCCCACGCTTTTTACTGTGAATTAAATTATTCTGTTAATAACATAAATTTTATTATAATTTTATTTTGAGGTGATTAACTATAAATGATTGTTTGACCTTCTACTACTGTTATACAAACACTTTTTAATTGAAAATTATTTTCTATTTTTTAGTTCGGTTAGCTATAAAAGCGTGTTTTTTAGTTTTTTAAACTATAATTTATTCTTAATTTTTTAGTTCAAGTAATTTTAAAAGTTTTAGTCGAGAGTGATGAAACCTCGAAACGCCAGCGGTCCATGGATGAATCCAACCCCACGGCACCGAAAAGGGCCAAGACGCAGGGAGGCTGGACGCGGTCTTTCGCCGAAATTGCCAAGGTTCGGCAGGTCATTGGCATTATAGACGAGAGCAGCGAAGATGGCAGGATCCCGAAACAACAGTGGAAGTGGATCGAGGCCACGCTCGCTACGGTGGCCGTTAAGGTTAAGAAAGACAACCCTGGTCCACCGCCATCTTACACCGATGCAGGGTGGTTCCAGGGCAATATCAAGCTAATTGCCTGTGACGACGCCAGGTCGGTAAACCTCTATAGGGACGCCGTCACGCTGATAGGGGTGGTATACCCGGGCGCGCGCCTCAAGGTAGTGGAGGCGCGTGATATCCCCTCACGACCAAGGGCTAGAGCCTGGTTTCCAGTGACGCCAACGGACCCAGCTGACATCCTGGAGCTGCTCCAGAAGTACAACCCGCCACAAGTTTGGAAGTCAACCCGGATAAAACCGAGCTAGCCCTCTTCACGAGGAGGTACAAAGTACCAAATCGTACACCGTCAAGAATTGGGGGTACATTCTTAGCGTTTAGCGATCAAGTCAAGTATTTGGGAGTCATTCTGGAAAGGGAGCTTTTATGGAGTGACCATATAGTGGAGCGATTCAAGAAGGCAGCAGCAGAGCTGTCACCTGCAAGAGGCCAATTGCCACCTCCTGGGGATTCTCCCCTAAGGTGACCTACTAGATTTACACAGCCATTGTGTCCCCGATTCTTCTCTATGGTGCCTTGGTCTGGTGGCCTGCACTAGCTAAAAGTACCTATCTTAAAATGCTTCAAAAGGTGCAACGGAGTTCGGAGCTCTGCACTACCGGGGCTCTCGGCTCCACTCCAGATTCCGTTACATACATACATTTCAATCTATGGTAATTTGGGGTGGTCATAAGTTCAATTGACCTTATGTCCGTTAACCTTATGTCACCACACCAGCACATTATTGCATTGTCACCGAGCCTTGATACGTGTGCAAAGTTTCTATCAAACTTATGGCTTTCCAAAGTGGTAATAACGCCAATTGACCTTATGACCGGTGACCTTATGTCACCGCACCATCACATTAATGCATTGTCATTGAGCCTCGATACGCGTGCAAAGTTTCAATCAAACTTATGACCATTCAAAATGGTAATAAGGCCAATTGACCTTATGGCCGTTGAACTTATGTCACCATACCACCACATTAATGCATTGTCAGCGGTCCCTGATACGTATGAAAGTTTCAAATTAATCAGACTTCTAGAAACCGGTGAAAATTAAGCTCAAAGATTCCGTTACATACAGGCCCAGCTAATAAAAGCGTGTTAAAAAGCATAAAAAGAAAAGGGCTGCGGTTACAAAATCTATTTTGGGATTCTAGCTTAATTTCCTTAACTACCTCTCTCCTGGTTTGTTTTTTTAATGTCATTAATTTATTGATGTGATTTTCTTTTTTCCATGCTGAGCAAATTTTTCTGTCGAATGCAATATGAGACGTGCCCCACACAGAATGCATTTAGATTCACAGTTATTTATGCACACCTCTTTTTCCCCACACTTAAGACATCTTTTCTCGGATCTACATGCCTTCTGTGTGTGACCCAACGTTCCACATTTATAGCATTGTCTTACCATGGGATAGAAATAGTGAATTCCAAGAACTGAATAGTGTAGAACTACTTCTGCTGGGATTTTATCTCCAGAAAAAATAATTTTAACTGACCAGGTCGAAACCCTGGTATCACTTCCCTTACGTTCCTTTTTAGTGAATCTTTTAGCTGACGTTATGGGAGTTTCGGAAATCAAACCTTCTTTGATTTCATCATCCGTATATTCTGGTGGAATGCCCTTAATAACACCGTAAGACTCAATTCTTTGCTCGATGAGAGCAGGTACTTCGTTTTGTCCTCATTCACCATCAAACCCATCTTTACCGCTTCTTTTTTCAGTTTGGAGTAAGCAGAGCTAACAGCGCGGGTGTTTAGGCCGATGATATCAATGTCATCAGCATATGCCAGTAACTGCACGCTTATATAGAATATTGTTCCAGTGCGGTTAAGTTCTGCAGCTAGTATAATTTTCTCCAGCATCAACTTAAAGAAATCGCACGAGAGGGGGTCACCCTGTCTGAAACCTCGTTTAGTTTCGAACGGCTCGGGGAAGTCCTTCCCAATTCTGACTGAGATGATGGTGTTGCTCAGCGTCATTTTGCACAGCCGTATAAGTTTTGCGGGGAAACCCAATTCAGACATAGCGGCATATAGGCAGCCCCTTTTCGTGCTGTCGAAGGCGGCCTTAAAGTCGACGAAGAGGTGATGTGTGTCGATTCTCTTTTCACGGTTTTTTTTCCAAGATTTGGCGCATTGTGAAAATCTGGTCTATGGTAGATTTACTAGGTCTGAAGCCGCACTGTTTACACACTTTCTGTTAATTGAAAACGACTTTTTTCAGAATTTTTTTTGTTGAAATGAAATTGCAGAGAAAAGGTCGTCCGTACTATTTGCTCGCTCAACCCGAAGTGAGAAACGATTGTCAACAAACAGCAGCCTCTCTTAGTGATGTACGATATGCGTAAATCTCTGCTAGTCACGCACAGCGATCATACCTTTCCAACAGTTTTTCTTCGTTACTCAACAGTTGAAACTCTTGATGGTAGCCAGTACTTAACCCATACGCGGACAAAACGGCAAATACCGTCAAATTTAGTTAAAAATACAGCGGCATGACGGGGTTTGCCGTCATGAACTATCTTAGGCATATCACGTCAGTTTTTTATGCGTTCAGTGAGTTCCGTCCTACCAGAACGGTTTAGTTCTTCGGTGGAAAAAAAAGAAAATTTGTAAAGCAAGTGAAAATTATATGAAGAAGTGTGAATATCTACAAATAAAAATTAAATTATAACCTACTAATTGAGTTGTAAAATAAGTCTGAGAACTGTGCGTTCTGTTTTAATAGAAACAAAAATGGATGGATACTACAAACAACGATTCTTAAGCTTTTTGAAGAACTCGATTCTGATGCTGAATTTGAAGTTGATCCCCTCAGCGAAGACGGAGAGTACGGCAACGACCCGGACTAAGTGCCAAATAAGGAACTTGAAAGATCTCGAGGTTCAGATGACGAGTCGATGAGGAAAATGGACCACAATGTAGCACACCGAGAGTTGCAAGTACTGAAGATTATGAAAAAGAAATCGGGCAGGACGATGTCGATTTGTATGTCCTCGATGAAGCAGATGTGAATTCCGATGAGAGTTCAGATGATACCTCAGAAGAGGGGCCGAATCTTAGTGAGGCAGAGCTTGGCGCAGAGTAAACCGTCAAGACAGGATTTACAGGTCTGCCCTTTGTTATAAACTTTGTCCATAAATAGGACATGACGGAAATATCCGCAAATTTAATTATATTTTTTATCAAAAAATTTCAATTGTTTAGTGATTTAAAATATTTTATTGAAATCCCGAAGAGTTTATCTCTATTGGATCCGAAGATATGGCAAGTGACCCACGGAAACGTAACCCCAAAAACCATTGTCTGCGAAAGGGTTAACATAGGTCAATCAAAATAATCTAAATAAAAGATTTGTAGGAATCAGTTCGCCTACCAGTCAGGGAAATCCACGGAGACGGCTATAAATAGCCTCACTGTAAAAATCGAAAAGGCTCTAGATTCAAACAATATAGCCCTCTGCGCCTTTATTGAATTATAAGGGGCTTTCGGTAACACAACACATAAAGCTATGATTGACAAGAACATACGCTCTATGATAATTCGATGGGAGCTCTCCCTGTTAAAGAGTAGAAAAATCCACTTGGAACTGGGAGGGACATCTGAATCAATTGCGGCCACAAGATGATACCCACAAGGAGCTGTTCTCTCCCCTCTCCTGTGGACCCTGGCCATAGACGACCTCCTTCAGTTAATGAAAACCAAGGGATTTGACGCACAAGGATATGCAGATGACCTAGTTATTTGAATCACAGAGATGCACGAGGAAACAATATCAGATCGCAAGTAACAAGCCCTTCCCATCAAAGAGAAATGGTGCGATACCAAAGGATTGTCTATCAATCCTAACAAAACTGTCATAGTGCCTTTCTTACTTACTTACTGAATGGGCTCTTAACCGTCTAAACGGTTATGGTGGTCCAACAAGGCGCGCCAGTCGCTCCTTCGCTCCGCCAACCGGTCCCAATTGGTAACAACAAGGGAGTTTAAATCGTTTTCCACCTGGTCCTTCCAACGGAGTGTGGGCCGCCCTCTACCTCTGCTTCCATAGGCGGGTTCCGATATAAACACTTTCTTGGCCGGAGCATCATCCTTCATTCGCATAACGTGGCCTAGCCAGCGCAGCCGCTGCGTTTTAATTCGCTGGATTATGTTGATGTCTGCGTATATCTCGTCCAGCTCATCATTAAATCTGCTTCGGTACTCGCCATCGCCAACGCGTAGAGGTCCATAAATCTTTCGAAGAACTTTTCTCTCGAACACTCCCATAGCCGCTTCATCTGCTGTTGTCATGGTCAGTGCCTTTCACCCCGAGAAGAAAAGCTTCCATCCCAGAACCATCCCTAACAAAAATACAATTCTCAATGGAGGCAAAATACCTAGGGGTCACACTGGATAGAACCCTACCGTGGAATGCTCATTTGGATACTATCCTAAACAAAGAAACAAGAGCTTTCTTTGCCTGTGCTTGACTTTACGGCAAAACAAGGGGAATATCTCCAAAGAATGGCAACAAAAAAACTAAGTAAACTGCATCTACTAGTTTGCATTGGCATAACGGGTGCGATGAGAACGTCCCCTGTTGATGCACTTAGTGCTCTAGTGGGAATACCTCCCTTCCCTATTCTGATAGAGAAAAAAGCAACACAGGGCGCACTAAGACTTCAAAATATCTTGGAGTTGAAGCCAGGAAACATGATAGGGCATATAAAAGTAATCCCGAATTACAACTGCGCGACGTAATGTCCCCTAAGCTCAAAATCTCACGGAACTTTGAAGTGTCCATTGTGGACTGGACCCACTGAGAAACAGGGAATCCCTATAATTACCCTGACTCAGAGGTCTGGTTCATGGATGGATCGAAATTCGTTGACGGAAGAACGTGAACTGGCCGAACTTCAAGAAATCGATACCAATGGGATGCTACCCCACCATATTTCAGGCAGAAATCCATGCAATAGAAGTCTGCGGAAGAGAATGTTGATGACGCCACTTACTCTAAAGATACATATGTGTGGCCCTGCTACAAAGGATATGTATGGACTATTTATCAAAAACGTCTTTTGTAATAAAGTAATTATTACATTTATTAAACTTGAAACGTTTATGTTTACAATTTGTGTCTGTACTCTTTCAACTCCCTGGATCTCCCGACGTTAATTATACATATATATACTAACTTATTTATTCATAACCCGTTCAAATATACCTACACAAAGCATGACTGCATACGCACCCCCATCTTACTTGTTGACCCTCAAATGTTAATCGGATATACTTGTATGTCAACGTGGCCTTTAGGATTAATTATTTAATTATTATCTGAACGATTGCGTGATGGCAACGGCGCACCCACGTAATTGTTGAAAGGAGTATTCTGTGGCAGATAATGGATCTGCGTTAGGGTATGTTGGCCGCGTTCAGGGGAACGAGAGCAGGGTTATCGGTGTGTTGGCCTCGTTCGGGGTGAACGAGAGCTGGGTTATTTGGAAGAGATGAATGTGGGCTATTACAGTTCATTTTCCTCGTCCTTGGGCGGAAGTAGTACCAGTTTTGCGATTGGTCTGGTAATTGGTCCATTAATTGTATTGACGTCAACAACACGTACACGGTTATCGGAACCTGGGTGTGTGTTGAAGATTCTCCCAATTTTCCACTCGTTCGGTTGTCGGTTATTCTCCTTTACGACGACTAGGTCCCCAAGTTTTAAGTTGGGCTGTGGATGTTTCCAATTATACCGTTTCTGGATCTCGGTGAGATATTCCGATTTCCATATTTTGCAAAATGTCTGATGGAGGGCTTTCATCTTCTGCCATCGGTTGACAATTGGGTCAGGGTTTTCACTGCAATCGAGTTCAGGTGGAGCTAGAAGATGCCCCCCTACGAGAAAGTGGCCTGGAGTAAGCGGCTCTAGGTCGAAAGGGTCGTTGGATGAGGGACTGAGAGGTCTAGAGTTGAGGCAGGCCTCAATTCGACATAAGAGGGTTGTAAATTCTTCGAAAGTATATGATCGGACGCGATCTTTTTAAAATGGGTCTTAAAACTTTTTACCCCCGCTTCCCACAAACCTCCCATGTGAGGAGCGCTTGGCGGTATAAAATGCCATTCTAAAGTATGATGGCTATATTTATTCAATGTTCCGTCCCTTGCTTCACGCAGAAATGCTTTAAACTCGGATCGTAAAGATCGCGAAGCTCCGACAAAGTTAGTACCATTGTCGGAGTAAACGTTTTTCGGACAGCCTCGTCTGGATACAAATCTGGCGAAGGCAGCTAGGAAGGACCCGGTACTAAGGTCGCGTGTCGCTTCTAGATGGATGGCTTTCGTCGAAAAGCAGACAAACAGGCAAACATATCCTTTTGAAATTCGACATCCCCTCCCTCGGTAGGATTTTATATCGAATGGTCCCGCGAAATCTACCCCAGTGTTGGTGTGTGGTGCGCTCTTTCGGAAGGATCCCCATAAGTAGCGTTTTTGTCCGCTTCCTGTAAATAGTACAGACCTTACAGTTGTGGATAATTGACTTTATCATGACTTTAACGCGTGGGATCCAGTACTGAGTGCGGATATGACGTAGTATCAGCTGGTTCCCTCCATGCAGGGTGGCCTTATGAGAGGATTGAACTATAAGTCTGGATAACATGCAAGTGTAAGGAAGGATAATGGGATGACTTTCGTTATGGGACATGTCTTTGGATGCCCCAGTGCGCCCCCAGTTCGAATGATGCCTTCTTCGTCTATATATGGGTCCAGGGGTAAAATCTCACTCTTACCATTTATTGGCTTTCCTGACTTCAAATTTTCGTACTCTTCTTGATAGTGTTGCCTTTGGCATATTGTTATCAATATTTGTGTTGTTTTTTCTATTTCGTCCGGGGCTATCGAATCAGAATCCCTCTTAAAGGAGGCTTTAGTTGTTGGGTGCGTATTCTGGAAAAACCGAAGAATATAGGATATAACCCGCAAAGCCCTTGGTAGATCGGAAAACCTATCCAGAATATCAAAGTTATTTTCGACCGATGTTGCATAAACTTTCACCCTCTTTTCTTCGATACTTGTGTTATAATGCTCTTCTTGTGTTGGCCTATTTCCATTGTCTTCTTGTAACCAAGAAGGTCCCTACCACCACAAAGAATTGTCGATTAGATCCGAAGCGAGGAGGCCTCTGCTCGCCAAATCTGCAGGATTTGACGCGGAGTCTACATGCCGCCATACTTTGTCTCCAACTTTGTCGATGATTTTCGTTATTCGATGTGCCACAAACGTTGACTACGAACGTGGTGGCTTTCGGATCCATGCCAATACTATGGTCGAATCTATGCAAAGGGTTACTTTAATATTGGAAAGTTGCATATTTTCTATGGCGGACTCTATGATTTCTGCCAATAGGACTGCGCCGCAGAGTTCCAGTCGTGGCAATGATATAGTTTTGACCGGGGCTGCTCTTGTCTTTGCAATTAACCGATTGGTGAATACTCGATCCTTTGTCTGAACCCTCAGGAAAACAGTGGCTACATATGCTTTTTCCGAAGCATCGCTGAATATTTCGACGCTATCCTTTGGAGTAAAACGAACCCATCGCGGTATGCGGATATCGCTGATTTTTCCGTATTCTTGCATAAATGCGGTCCAACGATCTAGAGTAGTTTGTGATACTTCTTCGTCCCAACCCGTGCCTTCCAACCAAATATTTTGCATTATAATCTTGGCTACAATTACCACTGGTGCCAGCCAGCCAAGAGTGTCGAACAGCTTTGCAATCGCAGAAATTATAGCCCTTTTTGTGATGGCATTGCTGTTTTCAAAAGGTTTAGCAGTAAAATAGAATAGGTCGGAATGCGCGTTCCAGCTTTTACCATACTAGCATCTTCAAACACTAGGAAGTCCTATGTTAATAAATGCTACTTCGGTATACCCTGCAGAATTTTCTTGCGATTGGACGTCCATTTTCGCAATGGGAAACCTGCCGATTGCAATGCCGATGATATTTCTTCCCTTATCTTTATTGCAACTACGATGCTGTGTCCAACGGCGAGTACATCATCAACGTACATGCAATTTCGCAGGATATCTGCTGCCATTGGATGCGATGTCTCCAAGTCATCAGCTAGTTGGTGCAGCGTCCGAATCGCAAGGTAAGGAGCACAATTAACCCCAAAGGTTACTGTTTTCAATTCGTAAATGTTAATTGGTTTTTTGGGGCATTTGCGAAATATGACTCGCTGGTATTTTGTTTGGTCTTCATTGACCCATATCTGGCGGTACATTTTTTCTATGTCGCTGTTAAATACGTATTTGAACAGCCGCCAACGTATTATAAGAATTGTTAGGTCGGATTGAAGAATCGGACCTGGATATAAGGCATCATTTAGACTTTTGCCATTAGCGGTAGGAAAAGATGCATTAAATACGACTCTGACTTTTGTTCTTGTACTTCCCTCCTTTATCACAGCATGGTAAGGGAGGAAGTAACAGTCGGTTGAGTCTGGCGGGATATTACTGACCTATTTCATATGCCCTAAGGTTTCATATTCGGATAGAACTCTATTGTATTCCGTTTGAAGGACTGGGTTTTTCGCAAGTCGTGTCTCGTTGCGATAGAATTGAGAACACACACTTCTCAATGAGGGGCCTAAGTTAAACTCCTTCCTAAAGGGTAAGGAGACTACGTATTTGCCATCGTTGTTCCGAACTGTTGTGGATTTGTATAGCTCCTCGCAGTATGTGTCATCGTTATTGATGCTCCTCTTCTTTGGAATTTCCTCTATCTCCCAGAAAGCCGCCAGTTGTTTGTCTAAAGTGACCTCGTTGAAATATGAAACTAGGGTTTTATTTGTATCAACCGCATCTGTCCGGCCTGTCAATATCCACACTCTATTAATGTGTTCAGCACATCTTTCCTAATGCCGCCTAATATAATTTGCGGTATATGGCTCCGCCCAGAATTAGATCGACTGGCTCATTGACAAAGAATCTTTTGTCAGCCAGTACTAAGTCAGGGAATGCTTGCCTAGTCATTGCGTTTATTTGGCAAGTTGGAAGATCCCCTGTTAATTGTGGTAAAACCAGCATGATCGTATTGATCTCGATTAATGGGTCTGTTGATGACCGCAGTTTTATGTTGCACGCTTCTTTTACTTGTGCAGACATTGTATTATTGATGCCCGAAACTAGGACATGCATGCGTTTAGTTGGCAGATTTATTCTGCGCTTGAGTTTCTCGGTTATGAATGAGCATTCAGATCCCGAGTCTATTAGGGATCTCGCCGAATAGTCAACACCATTAAAATGAATATTATCCTGAGCTGTCCCTAGTAGTACTCCTTTACTTGTATTTGCGAAACATGAGTTCAAATTATTAATTGGAACATTTTCTCTTTCAGCATTGCGTCGTATTTGAGCTTCTCGTGACGTAGATGCTCCGATAGTGTCTGAAGTATTTGTTGGTTTTGGCTGGTTCGAAATATGAAGCAGCGTATGATGTCTTAAATTACATGTGGCACAGTTAATTTGACTGGTGCACTTTGTTACCGAATGGCCAGCAGAAAGGCAGTTTATACACCCACGGCTGCTCTTAATTTGTTCAAATCGTTTAGTAGGCGTTAAAAGTAAAAACTTTTCGCACTTTGCAATTCGATGTGCAGGACTTCTGCACATCTTACACGTAGGTTTGGCTACGCTTGCACTTTTTGATAGGACCCTAATTTTTTAGCAGATATATCTGTTGTCGAACGAGATACTTTTGGCTTTGAAGGTTTGGAAACTGTATCCCCTCTCAGATCAGTCACGGTTTCTAGGGTTTGAAAACGATTGGATAAGAATGTATCCATATCAGCCCATTTTGAAATTTCCGTTTTGTTTTCAATTGTTTGTTCCCAGAGTGCCAGTGTGGTTTCTGGCAGTTTTGTGGAACATAGATATGTTATAATTGCATCCCAGTTTGATATGTCTATATGATGACATTGGAGCGCCGATATGCAATTATTTATTTCACGTTGCAGTTTCTTTATAGAGCTACCGCATTCACTCTCAACTGCTTTCAAACCAAAAAGAAATTTCAATTGGGTTTTAACTAAAATATGTTTATTTTCGTATCTGTCACAAAGATTTTTCCACGCTGTTACGAAACCATCTTTCGTTAAAGGACATCGCCCAACTATCTCTTTGGCCCCACCTTGAGTCTTTTGGTTTAAATAATATAATTTTTCTACTGCTTCGAGGTTTTTGTTACGTATATATATAGCAGTGTTAAGTAAGTAAGTAAGAACATGTCTCTAAACGAAGGCCAAGAAAGGTAATCTCCTTTGAAAACGTCCGTACCACACGGTGGCAGGCGCACGCGATACTCCCTATCTCCTGAGCTTTATTCTTTCTTTTCAGCTTTCTCAAGCTTTTCCGAAAGTTCAGCCATCCCTGCCTGGCTGGAGAAAGCTGAAGTATGTAACTTTGTGCTTCTTTTTGATGGCCGACTGCTCTTTTGCCTCGAGTTCTGAGGAGCTCAAGAGTTCTTCATATGTCTGCTCCGCCTTCTCCTATAGCGACTTCAACTCCTTCTTTTGAACTAAAAGGGTGTGTTTTGTATGGTCTGAAGGTGACATATCATTATAGTCATTTTCAAGCTCAGTCACTGCCTCTGCTTGGCGTATATAGGTATCCATTATATTAAATGAAAATTTATTGAAATATTAACTAATTAATTGCCTTTGCAGAGAGTATTGAGTGAAAATGAACTGGAATGAAGGAATATATTCGAGAGAGATTTCTCGGTGGAGTGGCCTCGAAGCTTGCAAGAAAGCTAGTGGTTTAAAGGAATATCCAATTGAGTGGTGGCGACGGCGCGCACCCACGTAATTGTTAAAAGAAAGTGCTAATGCAGCTGTGCTAAGGAATTGTGTAAGCCAATAAGTGATGGCTAGTGAAAAGTGGTGTTAGTAAAAAAATAAAAAAATGTATGAACGCTCGTTATGGACTTTTTGGTAATTTAACCAAGGACTGTGATCTTTTGTATCACAAAAATTAGATCAGTCAAAACTGATTTGTGTATTGCCGCAAGTGAGAATAATAAATTCTTAAATTTTTTGATTTAAAAATTGTATGAGAACTAAGCCTATTGGCCACCCAAACAACAACAACAATATGTGCAGTTTAAAAAGAAGTGCAATTTGCACTCAATGAACAAAATAAATTGCAGTCGTACTACCGGTGTAAATGCAAGTTATGTGTATGTGAGATAAAAAAATTGTATTTAACTGAATGTGCGCGTAAATTCAATTACAGATTTCTATCTAAATAACCTTAAGAGATTAAAATTTTTTGCTGTGGATTAAATGAATTTTTTGTGATAAATCCTGCAAAGGTGAAAGTAGAAAAGTGGCGTTTTAGGTTATGTTAACCTTTTAGAGCAGTGTTGTGCTACATTGAGCTGTGTCCGGAAAATCTTACCGCTGGTGGGGGATTATTCCGCATAGTCACAAGGCGTGATGCACAAACTTTAAATAACTGCGTTAAGCGTTTTTTTTTCTATTTTGGACAAATAAGACCTCACTTCACAACAAAATAACTTGCACGATTTTAATAAAGGGAAACACTTTCTACCGATTTATAATTTTATTTCTTGAAATTTTTATTAAAAAGTGAAAAGGAAAACCCTACCTAGCACGGAATGTTTATAAAACCACGTATCTTTTTATCAAAGTGTTGATCCGGGGTAATCGAATGTGATTTAAATATTGTTGTTGGATGTTTCCAAGGTATCACCAAAAGTGTATCAGTTGGTTATTGGCTGTTGTTGTTGTTTTCAATATAAACTCGCTGGTATCACCAAGAAAGTTGTATCACCATGAACAATTGCTGATATTTGATGTTGAAATTAGTGGTTTTTCCTGTGTATTATCACGAGTTTGGAATGCTTCCTTGCTTTAATGCCTAGAGAGTTGAGTGGACTGTAGTTATGTGAGTGGTTCTCTTTACCAGCGTGGTAAGGACCATGAACAAATGCGTGGTGGCAACGGCGCGCACCCAAGTATTTGTTATAGATTGATTAAGGCAAAAAAAGGAAAGAAAATAAGAACACCCAAAGGTTTTGTGTTAATAAAAAAGAATTCACAGTGTGTTTTTATTTAATGTATATAAATACTACAAGTGTTAAGAAAGATTTTAAAAAGTGTTGTGAAAATTAAAATATTAAATATATTTATATTAAAGTTACACTTACGTGAACGTGGGATAACGTGTACCTCCGCTGGCTGCTGGATTTAAAGAGGACGAGCCTCTTTGCGACATAAGCCGATGAACCCACAATACAGCTCCTGCGTTGGGTTTCCGGGCAACAAAGTGTCTGTACCGCGGACTCACAGCGGTAAAAAATCTAAGATACATACGTACTACCACTCGCACATGCCTGTGTGTATTAGTGATCACAAGCATATATGGGTCGTAGTAAACGAAGGAAAATAACCACAGAAAATTATGTTACGAGGGGGGGGGGGGGGAGATATATTTAGGCCTGTGTCCTAAACACTAGGGGTACCATGATCCACGTTTTTGCCTATATCTCGATACCCTAGTGACCCAGGGGTATGAAAATTACCCTCTACTAAAGCACTCAATAACAACTTCCATTTGATATCGATATTCTATAAACACATCCTAGGGGTACCCAGGTCCACGTTTTGGCCTATAGCTCGAAACCCTACTCACCCAGGGGTATGAAAATTACCCCCTACTAAAGCACTCATCAACAGCTTTCATTTGATATCCATATTCTATAAACACACTCTATGGGTACCAGCGTCCACGTTTTGGCTTATATCTCGAGATCCTAGTCACCCAGTCACCTATCCTATATTTCAAGTTAGATCAAAATACACACGAAGTGCAAAACAAATTCTAAATAGGTTCAGTAGTTTAGGAGTCCATTGGCCTCACTTGTGTGACACATGTTTTTTATATATTAAGATAAGCATACATACTCCCATACATATATTTTAAGGGCTTTATGGATATAATAAAAACACGGAATTATCTCAGTTATGGCGGGAACTAGATTTTTTATCTCCTTTGAATTTATATGCTTGGATTTGCGACGTTTATTCGGTTTACACCCGGCGCTTATAGTTTTAATTAAATTATATATTAGTAAAATTATAATTACTTTGGCGAACTTCGCACTCGCTTTTACATAAAATCGCACTGTAAATAAATCGACTTGATCACCACTTCACTCACTTGTACAATTTTTCAACTGAATTTTTCTGCTTTCGCAGACTGCAAGCGACCCAATTAGTGACCGTCAGCTTGTCCGCGATCATCACCGAGAATTTGGTATAAACCAACTCGGGTAATTTGGTACGAATTGGGTCGAACTTCACTCACACATTCACACTCTTTTCTGGCAATAAAGATATATGTAGATATTTGTGTCATGCTTTGATGGGCTAAATACTCAAGTACACAATGTAACAATAAATAGTAATTAAAAAAAACTAAAAAAACACGCTTTTATAGCTAACCGAACTAAAAAATAGAAAATAAGTTTCAATTAAAATCAGTTTATATAACAGTAGTAGCAGGTCACACAATCATTTATAGTTAATCACCTCAAAATAAAATTATAATAAAATTTTAGTTATTAACAGAATAATTTAATTCACAGTAAAACGCGTGGGGTGCATTTGACTACATTTCATATTTTTCCTCTCAGATAGTTGCCAATAGAATGATTGTAACATTCAATATCAAGCACCCCACGCTTTTTACTGTGAATTAAATTATTCTGTTAATAACATAAATTTTATTATAATTTTATTTTGAGGTGATTAACTATAAATGATTGTTTGACCTTCTACTACTGTTATACAAACACTTTTTAATTGAAAATTATTTTCTATTTTTTAGTTCGGTTAGCTATAAAAGCGTGTTTTTTTAGTTTTTTAAACTATAATTTATTCTTAATTTTTTAGTTCAAGTAATTTTAAAAGTTTTAGTCGAGAGTGATGAAACCTCGAAACGCCAGCGGTCCATGGATGAATCCAACCCCACGGCACCGAAAAGGGCCAAGACGCAGGGAGGCTGGACGCGGTCTTTCGCCGAAATTGCCAAGGTTCGGCAGGTCATTAGCATTATAGACGAGAGCAGCGAAGATGGCAGGATCCCGAAACAACAGTGGAAGTGGATCGAGGCCACGCTCGCTACGGTGGCCGTTAAGGTTAAGAAAGACAACCCTGGTCCACCGCCATCTTACACCGATGCAGGGTAGTTCCAGGGCAATATCAAGCTAATTGCCTGTGACGACGCCAGGTCGGTAAACCTCTATAGGGACGCCGTCACACTGATAGGGGTGGTATATCCGGGCGCGCGCCTCAAGGTAGTGGAGGCGCGTGATATCCCCTCACGACCAAGGGCTAGAGCCTGGGTTCCAGTGACGCCAACGGACCCAGCTGACATCCTGGAGCTGCTCCAGAAGTACAACCCGCCACAAGTTTGGAAGTCAACCCGGATAAAACCGAGCTGGCCCTCTTCACGAGGAGGTACAAAGTACCAAATCGTACACCGTCAAGAATTGGGGGTACATTCTTAGCGTTTAGCGATCAAGTCAAGTATTTGGGAGTCATTCTGGAATGGGAGCTTTTATGGAGTGACCATATAGTGGAGCGATTCAACAAGGCAGCAGCAGAGCTGTCACCTGCAAGAGGCCAATTGCCACCTCCTGGGGATTCTCCCCTAAGGTGACCTACTGGATTTACACAGCCATAGTGTCCCCGATTCTTCTCTATGGTGCCTTGGTCTGGTGGCCTGCACTAGCTAAAAGTACCTATCTTAAAATGCTTCAAAAGGTGCAACGGAGTTCTGCATTACCGGGGCTCTCGGCTCCACTCCAGATTCCGTTACATACATACATTTCAATCTATGGTAATTTGGGGTGGTCATAAGTTCAATTGACCTTATGTCCGTTAACCTTATGTCACCTCACCAGCACATTATTGCATTGTCATCGAGCCTTGATACGTGTGCAAAGTTTCTATCAAACTTATGGCTTTCCAAAGTGGTAATAACGCCAATTGACCTTATGACCGGTGACCTTATGTCACCGCACCATCACATTAATGCATTGTCATTGAGCCTCGATACGCGTGTAAAGTTTCAAAATGGTAATAAGGCCAATTAATGCATTGTCATCGGTCCCTGATACGTATGCAAAGTTTCAAATTAATCAGACTTCTAAAACCGGTGAAAATTAAGCTCAAAGATTCCGTTACATACAGGCCCAGCTAATAAAAGCGTGTTAAGAAGCATAAAAAGAAAAGGGCTGCGGTTACAAAATCTATTTTGGGATTCTAGCTTAATTTCCTTAACTACCTCTCTCCTGGTTTGTTTTTTTAATGTCATTAATTTATTGATGTGATTTTCTTTTTTCCATGCTGAGCAAATTTTTCTGTCGAATGCAATATGAGACGTGCCCCACACAGAATGCATTTAGATCCACAGTTGTTTATGCACACCTCTTTTTCCCCACACTTAAGACATCTTTTCTCGGATCAACATGCCTTCTGTGTGTGACCCAACGTTCCACATTTATAGCATTGTCTTTCCATGGGATAGAAATAGTGAATTCCAAGAACTGAATAGTGTAGAACTACTTCTGCTGGGATTTTATCTCCAGAAAAAATAATTTTAACTGACCAGGTCGAAACCCTGGTATCACTTCCCTTACGTTCCTTTTTAGTGAATCTTTTAGCTGACGTTATGGGAGTTTCGGAAATCAAACCTTCTTTGATTTCATCATCCGTATATTCTGGTGGAATGCCCTTAATAACACCGTAAGACTCAATTCTTTGCTCGATGAGAGCAGGTACTTCGTTTTGTCCTCATTCACCATCAAACCCATCTTTACCGCTTCTTTTTTCAGTTTGGAGTAAGCAGAACTAACAGCGCGGGTGTTTAGACCGATGATATCAATGTCATCAGCATATGCCAGTAACTGCACGCTTATATAGAATATTGTTCCAGTGCGGTTAAGTTCTGCAGCTAGTATAATTTTCTCCAGCATCAACTTAAAGAAATCGCACGAGAGGGGGTCACCCTGTCTGAAACCTCGTTTAGTTTCGAACGGCTCGGGGAGGTCCTTCCCAATTCTGAGTGAGATGATGGTGTTGCTCAGCGTCATTTTGCACAGCCGTATAAGTTTTGCGGGGAAACCCAATTCAGACATAGCGGCATATAGGCAGCCCATTTTCGTGCTGTCGAAGGCGGCTTTAAAGTCGACGAAGAGGTGATGTGTGTCGATTCTCTTTTAACGGTTTTTTTCCAAGATTTGGCGCATTGTGAAAATCTGGTCTATGGTAGATTTACTAGGTCTGAAGTCGCACTGTTTACACACTTTCTGTTAATTGAAAACGGCTTTATTCAGAATTTTTTTTGTTGAAATGAAATTGCAGAGAAAAGGTCGTCCGCACTATTTGCTCGCTCAACCCGAAGTGAGAAACGATTGTCAACAAACAGCAGCCTCTCTTAGTGATGTACGATATGCGTAAATCACTGCTAGTCACGCACAGCGATCATACCTTTCCAACAGTTTTTCTTCGTTACTCAGTTTCAGTTGAAACTCTTGATGGTAGCCAGTACTTAACCCATACGCGGACAAAACGGCAAATACCGTCAAATTTAGTTAAAAATACAGCGGCATGACGGGGTTTGCCGTCATGAACTATCTTAGGCATATCACGTCAGTTTTTTATGCGTTCAGTGAGTTCCGTCCTACCAGAACGGTTTAGTTCTTCGGTGGAAAAAAAAGAAAATTTGTAAAGCAAGTGAAAATTATATGAAGAAGTGTGAATATCTACAAATACAAATTAAATTATAACCTACTAATTGAGTTGTAAAATAAGTCTGAGAACTGTGCGTTCTGTTTTAATAGAAACAAAAATGGATGGATACTACAAACAACGATTCTTAAGCTTTTTGAAGAACTCGATTCTGATGCTGAATTTGAAGTTGATCCCCTCAGCGAAGACGGAGAGTACGGCAACGACCCGGACTAAGTGCCAAATAAGGAACTTGAAAGATCTCGAGGTTCAGATGACGAGTCGATGAGGAAAATGGACCACAATGTAGCACACCGAGAGTTGCAAGTACTGAAGATTATGAAAAAGAAATCGGGCAGGACGATGTCGATTTGTATGTCCTCGATGAAGCAGATGTGAATTCCGATGAGAGTTCAGATGATACCTCAGAAGAGGGGCCGAATCTTAGTGAGGCAGAGCTTGGCGCAGAGTAAACCGTCAAGACAGGATTTACAGGTCTGCCCTTTGTTATAAACTTTGTCCATAAATAGGACATGACAGAAATATCCGCAAATTTAAATATATTTTTTATCAAAAAATTTCAATTGTTTAGTGATTTAAAATATTTTATTGAAATCCCGAAGAGTTTATCTCTATTGGATCCGAAGATATGGCAAGTGACCCACGGAAACGTAACCCCAAAAACCATTGTCTGCGAAAGGGTTAACATAGGTCAATCAAAATAATCTAAATAAAAGATTTGTAGGAATCAGTTCGCCTACCAGTCAGGGAAATCCACGGAGACGGCTATAAATAGCCTCACTGTAAAAATCGAAAAGGCTCTAGATTCAAACAATATAGCCCTCAGCGCCTTTATTGAATTATAAGGGGCTTTCGGTAACACAACACATAAAGCTATGATTGACAAGAACATACGCTCTATGATAATTCGATGGGAGCTCTCCATGTTAAAGAGTAGAAAAATCCACTTGGAACTGGGAGGGACATCTGAATCAATTGCGGCCACAAGAGGATACCCACAAGGAGCTGTTCTCTCCCCTCTCCTGTGGACCCTGGCCATAGACGACCTCCTTCAGTTAATGAAAACCAAGGGATTTGACGCACACGGATATGCAGATGACCTAGTTATTTGCATCACAGAGATGCACGAGGAAACAATATCAGATCGCAAGTAACAAGCCCTTCCCATCATAGAGAAATGGTGCGATACCAAAGGATTGTCTATCAATCCTAACAAAACTGTCATAGTGCCTTTCTTACTTACTTACTGAATTGGCTCTTAACCGTCTAAACGGTTATGGTGGTCCAACAAGGCGCGCCAGTCGCTCCTTCGCTCCGCCAACCGGTCCCAATTGGTAACAACAAGGGAGTTTAAATCGTTTTCCACCTGGTCCTTCCAACGGAGTGTGGGCCCTCTACCTCTGCTTCCATAGGCGGGTTCCGATATAAACACTTTCTTGGCCGGAGCATCATCCTTCATTCGCATAACGTGGCCTAGCCAGCGCAGCCGCTGCGTTTTAATTCGCTGGATTATGTTGATGTCTGCGTATATCTCGTCCAGCTCATCATTAAATCTGCTTCGGTACTCGCCATCGCCAACGCGTAGAGGTCCATAAATCTTTCGAAGAACTTTTCTCTCGAACACTCCCATAGCCGCTTCATCTGCTGTTGTCATGGTCAGTGCCTTTCACCCCGAGAAGAAAAGCTTCCATCCCAGAACCATCCCTAACAAAAATACAATTCTCAATGGAGGCAAAATACCTAGGGGTCACACTGGATAGAACCCTACCGTGGAATGCTCATTTGGATACTATCCTAAACAAAGAAACAAGAGCTTTCTTTGCCTGTGCTTGACTTTACGGCAAAACAAGGGGAATATCTCCAAAGAATGGCAACAAAAAAACTAAGCAAACTGCATCTACTAGTTTGCATTGGCATAACGGGTGCGATGAGAACGTCCCCTGTTGATGCACTTAGTGCTCTAGTGGGAATACCTCCCTTCCCTATTCTGATAGAGAAAGAAGCAACACTGGGCGCACTAAGACTTCAAAATATCTTGGAGTTGAAGCCAGGAAACATGATAGGGCATATGAAAGTAATCCCGAATTACAACTGCGCGACGTAATGTCCCCTAAGCTCAAAATCTCACGGAACTTTGAAATGTCCATTGTGGACTGGACCCACTGAGAAAGAGGGAATCCCTATAATTACCATGACTCAGAGGTCTGGTTCATGGATGGATCGAAATTCGTTGACGGAAGAACGTGAACTGGCCGAACTTCAAGAAATCGATACCAATGGGATGCTACCCCACCATATTTCAGGCAGAAATCCATGCAATAGAAGTCTGCGGAAGAGAATGTCTGCGAAGAGGCTCAACCTCGAAGACAAGGTTTTGTTAGGTTGGGTTCCCAGACATAAGGGACATGAAGGTAATGAACATGCAGACTACCTAGCAAAGCAGGGTACTATAGCAGCATTCTTGTTCCACAGCTCTTCTGTGGACTCACAAACCATAAATAACTGGGAAACTAAATAATTCAGATGTCAGTGGATTGACTGCCCAGGGCAAAGACAGGCCAACTCTTTATACTTCCGGCAACGAAAGTATCAACCAAACTCATCAGTCTAAGCAGGGAGGACATAAGAACTCTCACTGGGTAGTATACGGGACACTGTGGTCTACGATTTCACCTTAGTAAGTTAAATCTATCCGACACTCAAATTTGTCGTTTCTGTGAGCTTAAAGATGAAACGCCGGTTCACATTCTCTGCGAATGCGTCGCTCTGGTAAGGCAGATACTCTCCCGTCTAGGTGGTGTGACTCTTAATCCCTATGTGATATGGAGTAGAAAGCCTGAAAAGGTACTTAGATGCTTTAAAAGCCTCCACATACAAAGTTATCCTGAAAGGTCATGCATCTATTGTGCACAAAGGTCGCAGTGCTTTCAGGCCTAAAAATTATAATAATAGTGTCAAAAGCGTACTGCGCCAGAAGCAAAAATGTCAAAGCAGCTAAAAAAGTACCAATTAGCTGATTTTCTTCCACCAACTATATGGTTCCCCCGGTGATGAAACTGTTTAGCCAGTTTAATCGTTTTTTCAAGCTCGCTTGCAAAAAAGCAACTAATGAAAAATTTTCAAGATCGATCATATATATATAATGTATCCAATACAACCGATTGTTCCTATAAGAGGTTTTACTTAATTCCTTCCTAGTTGTCTGAAATAATCGTCAAGATCAGTCATATATAAAATATACAACCATACAACCGTTTGTTCAAATAAAAGGTTTAATACAATGTCTAACAGGTAGAAGCTTGAAATTTCACAGGATGTTTACAAATATGCATTGTTGTATGAAAAAATCGCCAAGTCAGTCGTATATAGAATATATATCCCATACAATTGAGTGTTCAGATTTTATGAATTTTTAATATCTCGACGCATTATTGTTCAGTTATATTTACCTTAGATGTAATTCTTTATTTTGTACTTTAAAAGTAATATTAAAATATAATCTGTCATTTAAGTGCATGGTCTTACCGTATCGCCTGGAAGTATATCAACTGACAGTTTTGTCACAGGTGAAGCTGAAGTAAATACGGGCGGTTGATCCTGTACATCTTGCACAATGACTACAACATCAAGGCCAGCTATATTTCGACTGTCTTGTCCGGGCTCGGCATATGCATCCTATTAAAATAAAGCACATATGTATTAATCCGGTAGCTGAAGCGATTTAAAAAATTCCAAAAACTTAGAAGTTGGAATCTAAAAGCCAAGTCACATTGACAGTTTTTCATATAGATGCGTTTATTAAAATCTTATGCATTTTGAATAGATTGCACGTATTTTTATGGAGAACGGCAGGTCGAGCGACACTAGCACCATCTGATATAAAAAAGTAGCCATCTTCCAGCATTTGTTGCAAGCAAAGCATAAGAAGGATAATTTGATTTGGCTAAAGCTGATTTCACATATTGCAAGTGAAATTATTAATCCCACTTGCTGGTACTTTTTTCATTTCGAAAACCGCCACGTCATCATCGTCAGGCAATTTCGTAATGTTTATTTATTTCGACAGGTTTCACCAGGGATGGAACCGTGTTAAAACTGCTGATATCACAATCACCTAACCATTGGGCTATTGTGTTGTATTTGCTTTCTCGGCTAATTTCAGTTTTATCCCATTTTCACGCTCTCGCACAATTTGAGACATTCTGTCTTTACATTAATTTGTGCTAGGCGTGTTTTTTTATGCCCAGCTGCACTTGTACACAGGGTATTATAACTCTGATTGGATAACGGTTGGTTGTACAGGTATAAAGGAATCGAGATAGATATAGACTTCCATATATTAAAATCGTCAGTATCGAAAAAAAATTTTGTTGAGTCATGTCCGTCCGTCCGTCTGTCCCTTTAGACGATAACTTGAGTACATATTGAGATAACTTCACCAAAAAAAATTTGATACACGCTTATCTGGACCCAGGATAGATTGGTTTTGAAAATGATCGAAATCGGATGATAACCACGCCCACTTTATATATATAAAACATTTTCGAAACAACAAAAAGCCTGATTATTTAGTAAATAATACGCCTAGAATCTTGAAATTTGACTTGTGGACTGATATGGAGTCTTCATAAAAATTAAAAAAAAATTTCAAATGGGCGTGGCACCGGCCACTTGTGATCAAATCAATTTTACAAATATTATTAATCGTAAATCAAAAATCGTTAAACCTATCGTGAGAAAATTCGGCAGAGAGGTTGCCTTTACTATAAGGAATGCTTTGAAGAAAAATTAAAGAAAGCGGTTAAGGACGATGCCCACTTTTATATAAAAGATTTTTAAAATGGTCGTGGGCGAATAAAATTAGCTATAACTTTGCAAAAAAGACCTTTATATCAATGGTATTTCATTCCCCCAGTGGATTTATAACAATAAAAAGGAAAAACTTAAAATTTTAAAAAATGGGCGTGCCCTTTTATTGCAAAGCAATTTTCTATGTTTCGGCAGCCATAACTCTAAGAAAAATTAGGTCAGAATAGAACCATATGAATATGTATTATTGCGCAGCCTTGTAACCCTATTAAGCACACAAAACAAACAACAACAGCATTTCAAGTGTACAGCTGGGTATGTAATGTTCGGTTTCACCCGAACTTAGAGTTCCTTACTTGTTTGTTATTGGTATTGTACCACACCTCTTCACTGCAGAAGATTGTTTGTGTACTGTATTTAAACTCGTGCTCAGTTTATATAGTTATATGTTTGTATGTTTAATGGTGTGTTCAACTTTACTTAAGATTTTTAAGACTTGATAAGCTTAACACCGGTAAATAATAATTGTTATTCAATTATTATTTTTGGTTTTATTGGGAAAAACTGAAAAGAAGGAAAAATTTACTGGCATATTGCGATGGTACCATTTCGAAAACCGCCACTTCATCATCGTCAGGCAATTTCGTAATATTTATTTATTTCAACAGGTTTCACCGGGAATCGAACCGCGGTCAAACTGCTGAAATCACAATCGCCTAACCATTGGTCTATTGTGTTGTACTTGTTTTCTTGGCTAATTTCAGTTTTTTTTATTCTTTTCAGTTTCTCCCAATAAAACCAAAAATAATAATTGAATAACAATTATTATTTACCGGTGTTAAACTTATCAATTCTTAAAAACCTTAAGTAAAGTTGAGCACACCATTAAACCAGTGTTTTAAAATGCTGAACTAATTTTCAGTATTACAAAATTGCTTGAATTTAAATTTTGAAAATATTTCAGCAACAGAAAAAAGCAAAGCAAACAATTTTTTTTTTTTTTTTATTTTACTTCAGATATTACTTGAATGGATGCGAGCTGTCGTCGTTAGCAAAAAAAAAAGAAAATTTTAATATTTTACTGTGCTTTGAAGCTATAAGTATTTCATGATGAACTATTTTTAGTAAACATTTTTCAGTTTTTTAACAGCCGAAATTCTGGTTTCGAATTACTTGCTGAAAATAAGTAAAATAAAATCTTTTTTTACTATTTCAGCAAAGGGACATACAAACAATTGTACGATGTATTGTTCGTAATAGCCATCTACGAGTAGGTATTTCTTGTTTTTATGTTGTTCTAACCCCCGACACACATATATACGCATGCTTCTACTAAAAAAAAGACAAATACATACGTACGTACAAAATCTGCACCTCCACCGGTAGCTTGCATATGCACTGGAGTCACTCGGGGTTTTTTCCGGGACCAAAGCATGGCATTTCAATGTAGCATGGCTGAATTTCTCTCGGATGGTTCAAAATTTGTCACACAATGAGTAGCTCCTTGTGGAGAGACTATCCTTCGTTCGGCCCTAGATACCAGCACTGCCCCATCTACCTAAGAAATATATATTTATAAAACGGGCAAATATATGTCACATGCAAAACGCGATATTTTAGGCTAACCCCTAATACTTGTTGTCGACGCGATTTCTTTAAAACATGTATGGCTCCTTTCTGTTCACAACCAAGAGCGATTCACACCGCGTGGTTGTTGCATCCCTCCCACAAATTGTCATCCTCCCAGCAGCTCCTTGCAGCGGGACTGCTCCATATTCTCTTGCTCCGGGAAGGTATCGAATCAAATTCTGGTCCGTCTCCTGACGCCGGTCCTGAGAAATAGTTTTGCTGCATCTGGCGGAAAAGAATCTTTTTAGGACGGCCATACACAGGATTGTCATACAGGGTCATACAACAGGTTGTTCTGGGCTTGACCCCAAAACCCGACGTCCACGTAACCTTTATAAATCTTTTGTGGCTCCTTGCTGTTCACGTCCAAGGACGTCCCGTAGTCTATGCCTTAGCGCCTCCCCCCCCCCCCCCACTACCCTCCAGCAGCCCAGCTGCTCAGCAAGCCACAACTAGTACCCGCTGCTTTTCGCGCCCCGCGGAGCCAACAACTCAAACAGCTACTACCACTCATAACTACTATCTTCGTAGTAGAGTCGGTAGCAATGCTGAGCATCAGCCCCTGCCCCCGTCTCCTCCCCCCTCTTTTCCGGCAGCAATCGTGTAGGTCAGGGAAACAGGCTCTTAGTCCCTAACCCCGTTTGCACCTTTTGCCAGTAGAGAATATATATGTTTGCGACATCCGCCCAATGCAGCTCCTGCCTTGGGCGGTGCCACTTTCCTAGATGTTCTGGACTCCGCGACGGCAACCCCCCGACGGGTTTCATTGCGCCATGTTGCCAGGTCGCAAACCCCAATCTACCGGGTACCCCAATGCTTGCCCAAAGACGCCCAGTCCCAGGGCCACAACAGCAGTTGCGTCCTGGCCTTCCTCAACCCAGGCGTAGTCACCCGTCACATACTCGCAGAGTGGCGACGTCTCCCCCTATGCACTTCAGAATTCTGCAGTTAAACTTTAATGGACTAACTGGGAAGATCACGGAGATAGTCGATTTCATGAAGCGGCACAACATCCGCATTGCTGCGATTCAAGAGACTTAACTCACAGCAAGATCTGCACTGCATACCTGTTCTGGGTATAATGTCCACAGAAAAGATCGCATGAGCGGAAATCGAGGCGGCCTCGCGTTTATCATACACCACTCTGTGCAATATCATATATTTGATCCTGGCATCGACCGCAGGGACAATGTCTTAGAACGTCAAGGCCTATCTGTCCGGTCAGGCGATGCAAACCTAGAAATCATCAACATCTACATCCCTCCTGCCACCTGTTGCTCCAGTGGATACCGCGCTAATATTAGCGCCTTACTCACTGGCAACAATCGCATTATCCTAGGCGAATTTAATGCCCATCACGATCTATGGCATTCAAACTTGCGGGCGGACAGTAGAGGTGAGATGTTGGCGGATCAAATAGAAGAAACGACGTTCTGCACAATAAACGGAGACGCCCCACACGTATGGTAGGAAGCTGTCACAGTTTCGCCGGATATCTAAATCGTGAGCACAGAACTCGTAAACTGCGTCAACTTGCAGCCGACTTCATCGGTACAGAAAAACGCACTTTCATAAACTTTAAAAAAGGAAAGTGGGACGAATAAAAATCTTTTACAGATAACCTCTTTGCTGCCCTCCCTATCCCGACTGATGGCCGCCAAGGGGAGCGTGCTTTCCGCAAGGTCATTGAATCCGCCTCGGCACGTTTCATTCCCGCCGGGAGAATTCCCGAAATTCGGCCCCAATTCCCGGCGGAGGCCGCAAATTTAGCGAGAGAACGTGACCTTATGAGACAGCTCGACCCGGGTGACCCCAAATAAGGGATATAAAACAAGGCATCAGATTGCTTGTGGATGAACACAAGCGGGCGAAATGGGAGCAGCACCTAAGAGGTTGTAACCTCTCTGCCGGTGTGGGTAAACTTTGGTCCACCGTAAAGTCCCTATCGAATTCGTCTAAACACAATGACAAAGTTTCCATCGCCTTCGGCGATAAAGTGCTGTGGGATTCGAAAAAATGCGCGAGCGCTTTCTGCCGTCAATATGCAATGCATTCTACGGTCGACAAAGATAGACGGAGGGCCAACAGATACGCACATAAACATATTTTCAGCGCGTCACCAATTACCATCACCGCCAGAGAGGTTGAAGATGCCATTGGTCACGCTAAACCATCCAAATCAGTGGGGCCAGACGGCATAGCCATGCCGATGCTTAAAAGCCTAGGGAAAGAGGGTTTCAAATACTTAGCACATGTCTTCAACCTGTCTCTTTCCACCTTTGTCATACCCGAAAAATGGAAAATGGCCAAGGTGGTCCCGCTACTAAAGCCTGGGAAACCAGCTAACATAGGAGAGTCGTATCGTCCGATATCTCTCTTATCGCCAGTAGCAAAGACGCTTGAAGCCATTTTGCTCCCCTACTTCCAAGCAAATTTGCAGCTAGACTGTCATCAGCATGTCTTCAGAAAACTCCATAGCACCACCACCGCGCTAAATGCCATCAGCACCCAGATAAATTGCGGTTTAAATCAAAACCCCCACCATAGAACAGTATTCGTAGCGCTATACCTATCAAAAGCTTTTGATACGGTCAACCATGGCACGTTACTGCAAGACCTGGAAGGGTCTACCCTTCCCCCATGTCTTAAAAGGTGGAACGCAAATTATCTGGGTGGTCGGCAGGCATCGGTGCAATTTAGAAACGAAACATCAAAACCAAGAAGAATTAAACAAGGGGTGCCACAGGGGGTTTCCTATCCCCACTTTTGTTTAATTTCTACATATCTAAGCTACCTTCACCACCAGAAGGAGTCACTATCGTTTCATACGCCGATGACTGCACAATAATGGCCACAGGCCCAGGCCCACAGATCGATGAGCTCTGCAACAGAATAAATGGCTACCTCCCTGATCTCTCCAGTTTTTTCGCCTCGCGAAACCTGGCATTATCACCGACTAAATTTTCTGCGACCTTATTTACAACGTGGACGTCCCAAATGTCGACCATTTTGAACATCCACGTCGATGGTACTACGCTACCGACTGTCCTGCACCCCAAAATCTTGGGTGTGAAATGTTGATCAGGATCTACATTTTGGTGAGCACGCAGCCGCAATTGTTCCGAAAATCCAGAGCCGTAACAAAATCCTCAAAAACCTTGCTGGCAGTACCTGGGGAAAAGATAAAGAAACGCTCATTACTACATACAAATCAATTGGCCAGCCGTTCACGTGCTACGAGTCACCCATATGGTCGCCAAGCCTGAAAATTATCCACTGGAAGAAGCTACAGGCCTGCCAAAATACTGCTCTCAGAATCATCGCCACGGGCTGCCTTCTTATGTCCCCAGAACACCATCTACATAATGAGGCGAGAATACTCCCCATCAGGGAGAGAAATGAGATGCTAACCAAACAGTTCCTGTTGAATACCCGGAAACCTGGGCATCCAAACAGACATCTGATTGATGAGCCAACACCGCCTAGGGGCTTAAGGAGTCATCTCCGTAAGCATTTTGAGGAAATACGGCACCTGAGAACTCAGCCGTATGAAGCAAAAAAACACAAGCAGGTGCTTGGTGAACTCCACAAACAGGCATCGGACCTTTATGTCAGGAATTGCCCGGTGAATCCAGTACTCAAAGAAATTACCCAAAACTTGTTGAAGAGGAACGCATACTCCCCAGGGAAACGCGTGTCACTCTTGCTCAACTTCGTTCTGGATACTGTAACAGGTTAAACTCTTACCTATCCAGAATCAACCCCGACATACAAAATGTATGCCCCGCTTGCAATTTGTCCCCACATGACACCAACCATCTCTTTAATTATAATGTAGAACCAAGGCCCCTAACACCCCTTTGATTATGGTCCACCCCTGTTGAAACAGCAAGTTTCCTTGGACTCCCGTTTGAGCGTATTGATGACAATTTGTGATCGGTCGTGGCTGTTAGGTGGGGCGAAGCACTGCTACAACAACAACAACAACATTCACACCGCGTTTAAGTGCACCTCCGTTCCTTCCTCATCAGTTAGCACCAAAGCTGGTCTGATAGCAAAATTCTCGTTTGTTGCTAATTTTTGTAATTTTTTTTTTTATTTTTTTTTTAATTGATCTATTGCCTTCAAGTCGGGAGCAATATCTTCACTTTTATTTCAAAAAAATTTTTTTTTGTATAACTTCTCGGTTCACTTTTATAAATAAACCTTCCTTTTTTTTGATAAATTTTATTCAAAAATTTTGTTTTTGTAAGTTTTCAAAGTTTCACATTTACTTTTAAAATAAAATTTTTTCTTAGTTTGTTTGACGCGGTGCACGGCCGGGATAAACTTTTGTTTGATTAATAAAAATTTTTTTTTCCAAAAAAAGTTTTTTTTCTTTTTCTTTCTTTTATAAAGTTGTTCACGAGTTCATAAAATTTTAGTTTCTTTCTTCGCTTTTGATAAATTTTACATAAAACATTTTTTTTTTCAAAGTTCACTGTCAGTTCTTAATTTTTATTAACTTTAATAATTTGTTTTGTTAGCTTTGCACACAAGACATTTCAAACGTATCACAGTCCAACTTTTTGCAATCCATTTCCAAGCTCGGTAACCGCCGCAATTAAGCCACTTGCTCTCCAAAAAAAATTGTTTTCGAACTATTTTTTATTCACAAAAATGTTTACGAGCTATTTTTCCCCGTTGATCGGCTGTTTTCGAACTATTTTCCTTTGTATAGTTTTATATTTTTAGTCTCTTCAAACCTATAGAATTTATATTTTACTCCCATACTTCCCGCTCTTATTTTAATAAGCAATCTCTCACACAATTCCTGCAACATTTTCCTACAAAACTCCCACAGTGTAAGCCCTGCTGTTATGATACCTGTTACCATCTGTTCTCACTTCTGTTATTAGAATTTATGTTTGAACTCATTAATGTAACATTAACTTGAACTTCGAAACTGCTCATATGCTGTTAAACCATCTATTTGGGCTTGCCCTGTTAACATACTACAGGTTTGCTATACCGTATACCACCTACTAATAAACGAGAAGCATTTCCTATTGCTACCGGAAATAGAATGCTTATGTCTGGCGGATATCAGTCGAACCTCACAACACAGATCGTTTGCTCCTGCTGATATGAATACAAAGAGAGAAAACGGTCTGAAGCACTAAATTCATAATCTTTGAGTATAAAATTACCATTCCAGGGAGAGTCAAAAAAATGATATCATAACTGTGGCTAATTACCACAAATCTTTTGCATGATATGTTCCTGCGACTTTGCCATCTAAGTCTTCCAAAAGGTAATAGCAATTTCCCTTCACGGCCTTAACCCTCGCTTTTACTCCAGTAGGTGCTAGCTTAGCATTAAAGTTTTTGATTAGATTGCTCTGTGCAAAGTTTCGACGCGTTACTATTTGACCCACTTGAAAACATCTAAATCTCCAGATTTTTCTTTATTACTTCCCGTATTAACTGAAAATTGTCGCTACGCTCCAGTTTTACCGTATTGTCACTAAGTAGATTCAGATTCCGCAGAAGCTTATAATCAGCGGCGTAGGTAATCATGTGCTGTCCAAACACTGCGAAATACGGCGTATAACCTAAAGATTGGTGCAAGCTGTTTCGGAGTGCACAATTAATGTTGCTGGTAAATGCATCCCAATCTCGCTGATCTTTTCTATATAGCTTCTTAGGGCTTCGTTGATGGATCTGTTAACTCGCTCAGAGGCATTAGACTGAGGGGAATAAACAGCTGTTGTGATGTGGGAAACACCATATTTTTGCAAAAAATTCTCAAACTCTTTACTTTTAAACTGGCTACCATTGTCGGTTACGACACTTCCGTAATACCAAAACAATCAAAAATATTCTCTTTCAAATATTCTATTATTAAATTCGATGTAAATTTGTTTACGGGCTTCAAAAATACGAACTTCGTGAGATGATCAAGTGCAATTAGCAAGCCAATGTTACCCTTTTTGGAACGCGGAAATGGTCCTATCAGATCCATATATAAAATTTGAAAAGGCCTATCTGAAACAATTTGCTGATCCATTGGTGGTCTTAATGACTTTGAGAGTGTTTTCGACGTTTGACAGCTCTCGCAGTTTAGTACAAATTCGCGTCTCTGTATGACCCTGCCGGGCCAATAGAACCGACATCTAACACGTTCTACAGTTTTTGCTATCCCGCCATGCGCTGCTGATGGTTGCTCGTGGGCAGCAGAAATCAAATTGTGACGTAATTCTGTAGGCACATATAATTTCCAAGCATTGTCATCGGTATCGCTGTTTCCAGTTGCGAATTCGGTACGATGATAAATGTCCCCATCAATGACTTGGAAGTCCGGCAAATTTGAGGAATGAAACCGAAGCTTTAACTCCTCATATTCCGGCGAGTTAAAGGCATCGGAGCCTAAATCATTTTCGGGTAGGACTGGAAGTTCTATTACACTAATTTCGGACTCTGGCACGTCCTCATACATTCGAGACAGGGCATCCGCAATTACGTTCTCACTTCCTTTTTGTGCTCAATTGAAAAGTTGAAGCCTTGCAGTTGTATGGCCCACCTCGCTAGTCTCCCGCTAAGATCCTTTTGTTGCATGAGCCAACGCAAACTAGCGTGATCGGTCACAACCTTGAATTCCATCCCTTCAATATACATTCTAAACTCCTGCACTGACTTTTATCTCGGTTTCTCATAAAAAAAAATCAAACAGAGATTTACAAAAAATTTTAATTTTGAGGCCGTCGAAGGGTTAGGCTCATCCAAACCAAACAATACCCAAAAGAACGCATCAAATTTACTACGGAAATAAAGAAGGAAAGCGTTAACTAATGCACAACTACCTGTCACGCGTTGCATCGTTTGCGGTTCTTCTGGCAGAGGTTGAAGGCTAAGCTGTCGTTTTCCTTCCGTCTACACCCACCCAACCTGCTAAAAGAATGGTAAAAGTTGTTCTCTTAGCACACACATACTCACCATTGCTCCTACCACAAATATCCAATAGAAGTTAAACCCTCATTTTTCTTTACCAAATCCTTAAATTTTAATTAACGTTTGTTCAATCATACATTTCATTGTTTCTATATCTACTACCACGCTAGACTTGAATTTTTATTTTTGTATTTATTTATTACTTTGTGCTATATATATTTATGTACATATATGTTAACCTACCTAAACTGTTCCTTACATCATATATGTTAGCTTATATTTAAACATGTTTATCGAAATCGAATTCTCAATATTTCATTTTATTTCGAAGTCTCTCAATTCAAAAAATTAAGTTCACAAATTTACAAAAGCATATATTTAAATTAATTCTCTTGAGCAAAAAAACACTTCTCTGGTTTCTATGATTTCTTTACATTCTCCAAAATTCTTCTCATCTCTTATCATTAGTCAAACATGTTAATTTGAGATTTCCTCACTAAATACCATTTAAACAAAATCGCTCAGTATACAAATTCTCTTATTACCCTACTACTAATTCAAAAAAAAAAAAAAAAAAAAAAACAATGTTATTTCTCAATACTGTTTCTCTCACATTCAACATAATTCATATAACCAGAGATCTATGTAAATTCATATTTCACATAGTTTCAAACATATTTATACATCGCTCTCAGTTTGCGAGTGAGCGAGAATCACCGCTTGCACTTAATATGCAGTATGTTCACACTCGATGTTGCGCTCTCATATGCTCACAACACTTAGAATTAATTGAGTTGGTGCATGGAGTATGAACCAACAACGAAAGAAAATTGAAGTTAATGAGCAGCTGAGTATGAGAAGTTAGAAAACATATTTATGAAATTGAAATTCTATTTCAAATTAAAAGAAGGAAAGCAAAAAAATCTTTAGCAGAAAATCGAAATTATGTGAACGCTGTAACATAGCCTTCTTGCAACATAAACTGATTTAACGATGTTACATGGCCCAATTAACAGAGCAGCACAAAAAAACAAACAAAAGAAATTCAAAACCTCCTGCAAAAGTTTATTAATGTTCATAAAAAAAATCTGTATTATTAATAAATTTTTTTTTTTTGTACTATTTTTACCGTCAAATTTCTTGTAGAATCTTGTGACGATGTAACCCCTCAATTGGTGCAAATAAAAACATGAATTGCTGTATGGATATTAAAACAGATATACAGACCGGTTAATTTTTACTGTGATAACTTACTTTTTCTTCTCATTAAGGTGATAATTTTAATGAAAAGAAAAACAATGTGTCGAACATTCATCGCAAAAATAAAGTGCAAAAGTTTAAGTATTATCAAGACGATTTGACAGAGAAAGCAATTAAACCAACTGATTTGATAAGTTAAGCTCTCTGCATTTACTCATTTAATGAGTAGTCCGCCTTAAACCAATAAAATAACAATGACTTAGTAAGTCAGCGTAGTTAATCAATATTTAACTGGTCTGATATACGTACATGTCAAAGATGAGAGGCACTTACCGATTCATCCTCCTTCCGCTGGCCAGTTGATGGGGTGTTGACGTTTGTGGCTATAAAATTTTTGGAAGAAAACACAATCACTTTTTTATTTAGCACCTTTTCCTAACATACCCATTTGTGGTATGTTTTCTTGGGCTTTTGGACTCGCTCGCTCGCCCACATTCAACTTTTCACAATTAAATATTTTTTTTGTTTGTTTTTTTTTTTGTTTTTGTATGAACCTAAGAGCCTACATATATTGTTAATTTTTCTTTTTTTTTTTTTTTTGATTAGTAATTCCTACAAACTACAAAAACCAAAATATTTAGCCGCTATGCCTCCTGATCCTTGAAACTCCTGCCGACGTTAGGGACTCCGACTTGAAATTCTGCCTCATTTCCGTGAAAAAAATTCCTTCTTCTTTGGTTATTTTTATAGTAAGTACGCAAATTATTTATAGATAGGTAGAAATGCTTCCTGCGCTACTCAAAACTTCGGTGAGTTTCTAGTTTACTAAAAATTTTTGTTCGTTTATGTTCCGTGTTTTTTTCTTCGATTTTTCAAAGTTAAAAAATATTTTTTTTTCTTTCTCTCTTCTTATAAAGTGTTACTTTTTTTCTATTTAAACTTTTTTCACTTTAGTTGTTCCTTTGATTCGAAACCTAATCTTTTAATATTTTTGGTTTTGTTCTTATTATTGTACTGAAATATTCAAGCTTCCTACTAATAAATTTTTTTTTTCACTAATTAACTTTCCTTTCAAATTTTTTTTTTTTTTGTATAACTTTTCGGTTCACTTTTATAAATAAACCTTCCTTTTTTTTGATAAATTTTATACAAAAATTTCGTTTTTGTAAGGTTTCAAAGTTTCACATTTACTTTTAAAATAAAAATTTTTCTTAGTTTGACGCGGTGCGCGGCCGGGATAAACTTTTGTTTGATTAATAAAAATTTTTTTTTCCACAAAAAGGTTTTTTTTCTTTCTTTTATACAGTCGTTCACGAGTTCATAAAATTTTAGTTTCTTTCTTCGCTTTTGATAAATTTTACATAAAACAATTGTTTTTTTTTTTAAGTTCACTGTCAGTTCTTAATTTTTATTAACTTTAAAAATTTGTTTTGTTAGTTTTGCACAGAAGGGATTTCCACCGTATCCCTTGATTTTATTTAATTTTTATTTTTTCCCCGGACAACCGAACGTCTTTAAACTCCTTCAGTAACTGACAACTGACTTGTCCGACTTTTTGCAATCCATTTCCAAGCTCGGTAACCGCCGCAATTAAGCCACTTGCTCTCCAAAAAAAATTGTTTGCGAACTATTTTCTATTCAAAAAAATGTTTACAAGCTATTTTTCCCCGTTAATCGGCTGTTTTCGAACTATTTTCCTTTATATAGTTTTTATATTTTTAGCCTCTTCAAACCTATAGAATTTATATTTTACTCCCATATTTCCCGCTGTTATTTTAATAAGCAATCTCTCACACAATTTCTGCAACATTTTCCTGCAAAACTCTTACAGTGTAAGCCCTGCTGTTATGATACCTGTTACCATCTGTTCTCACTTCTGTTATTAGAATTTATGTTTGAACTCATTAATAGGGTTTTTTTTTATTACGCGAGGTCGAAAAAAACGCTCCAGCTAGCTAAACGATTTTATTATGTTGCTTCACAGCACTGGTGTCAGGGGTTAAAATAAATGTTGTGTTTGTGAAAATTTTAAAAGAAAAACGAAAAAAATTAGTAATCCTGTCGATTCATTGGTAAATATTTGTATTTAATTGTAAATATTAAATAAAGAGTGTTTATTTATTGTCTAGTTTGTTTCCCTGCCCGTTGGCCAGCAAAATGATGTATGCGAAGTGGTGAACGAAATACTGGAGGCCGTATATGCTAGCTCCAGTTCATCCTCTGAAGATTCGGAAAGCGAAAATGAACAGCATGAGAGGTGTAACAACTTCGAAGGCACGCTTGATGCGATGAGCGGGATGGACTTCAAAGCGCACATGAGACTCAAGCGTGAAACAGTGGTGTATCTTACCAGTAATAACAAAAGCTTTTTTAATTAGTAAATACATTTATAAACTAAAAAAATATTTGATTTCTCTAGCGAGGTATTCCACATCATCTTTTGTTGCTGACCAGTCTGGTGTTGGAAGATCACGTATCACACCCAAGAAATCCATTTACATGTATATATGGTATATTAGCAACAGCGAGACATTTCTCCAACCAGGGAATTTGTTTAGTGTAGCTACATCAAGCGCATGGTCCGTTGTCCAACGCGTTTCTCGCTATTTGGTATCTATTAATGATGAATATATCAAGTGGCCAGAGGGCATTCAGCTACAAAAACCGACTGAAAAGTTTTACCAAAAACAACGTATCCCTGGTGTTATGGGAGCTATAGACTGTACGCACATTGGTATTAAAGGCCCAAAGGATCAAAAAGAAATGTACTTCAATCGTAAAAAAAAACTTATAGTATAGTGCTGCAAACTATAGTGGATGCCGATACGATGTTGTGTTGTTCCTCCTTTTTGTTGTAATGAAGATTTTTGTGTTGTTTTTTAATATACATATGTATGTGTTTTGTATCCAATTTTTGTTTTTAAACAATTTTTTCCAAACAAATTTTTTTTCCAACTAATTCTTATTTTATTATTTTCTTCTCAAATAAATATATTTTTTTTTACAAATTTCCAAATATTAAAATTTTTTCTTTAAACTTTTCTTTTTCCTTTTCACCTTCACCCACATTTTTTCTTTGTACAAAAATAATTCTCTTTGATGTTTTTCTGTCAATAAATCTTGTTGTTATGTATTGCTTTGTAAAATAAATTTTTGGGTTTTTTTTTTGTTTTCACCAGTTTGCAGTTTTTTTTTTTGTTATATCCATGCCAACCGCGTTTTTTGTTTATTATTGATGTAAAAAAATTGTAATTGTGTACAAAATTTTGTGTTGTTTTTTAAACTTTATATTTGTGGTCGATGGTGCGTTTTGGCTGCGAAAGGACCATGTATATTTTTGCACTTGGCACTATTTATATTGTTCCTTTAATTCACTTCTTGAATTTACAAAATTATAAAATATAAAAAACTAAATAAAAATATTAAATTTTTTTAATAATTTGGGAAAACTTTAAACAACGTGACATTATACCTTGTAAATCTCTTCAAATCCTTTTCTCCCGGGAGTGGGATTCGAACCCGCAATCTTACGATAATTGAAATGGTTACAAACGCATTCAGTTACGTCATGCGTCAGCTGTTGTAAAGTTTTTCCTAATTTCCTTATTTTGCATATATTAATCTTATAGACATCACATACTTCGTATGGAATTATGTGTTGAAGTTATGCATGTTTGTAAGGCGGTTTCAGAGAAACTGATATTGTTGCTGTTTTTGTTCTATTTATAGAACTACAACGAATTAACCAAATGTTGTCTGTTTGTATGAGTTAATCGGGGATTACCCGTAATTCTTTAAATGTAAGAAAACATTTATTTCAAGCAATTTTTAATTTTATAATTTATTTAGTAATTTGGGAAAACTGAAATCTTCAATAAATGTTTATAGCTAGCCACACAAAACCATTTAAACCAAAGTACAGGTACTCCTGTACTGAAAATCTTCGCAGACTAAATAACACCTTTTTCTTGGAAATAGACTCAACGCAAATTAGAGTATGCAAGACCTTTTTCAAAGCAACTCTTTATATTAATAACAGGGTCATAGATACAGTCATAAAAAAAAGGTGCATAAGGATTTGTAGAGATTGGCCTTCGTGGGAAGCATAAGAACCATCCGACTGTAAGCACTGAAATTAAGACCAGTATAAGGGAATTTATAAAAAATATACCAAAAGTCGAATCTTATTACTTACGCCTTCAAACAACACGCCAGTTCATTGAAAGCGGTAAAAGTATTGGAGATCTATACATGGACTATAAAGAATGGCGAGAATCTAATAATTTAACTCCTGGAAGTAGAACTATGTTCTACATGATATTCCATTTTTAGTATTTCATTTTTTAAGCAAGAAAGAAAGATCAATGTGACCTCTGCCAATCGTTTTTAAATTCAGACGAAAATGGAAGAAATGATCTTAACGAAATTTACACTTTACATCAAGAAGAAAAGGAATTATGCAGAAAAGAAAAATATCTGGAGAAACAAAAATACAATGTAGCTGTATACGATCTACAGGCAGTTCTTTCATTGCCAAAAGGATTTTTCTCAAGCTTCTATTATAAAAGTCAAATAAATTGTTATAATTTTACCATTGTTATAAATATACCACGTTAATAGCAACCGCCAAAAAGACTGGTCCCCCATACATAGTTCACGAATTATCGCATAATGAATTTTACCCTGAAGTTACTACGAGAAGAATGGGGTCAACATTTTTTTCTAAATGAGGCCAACCACAAAGTTAATTGGCGTAACATTAAAGTTCTACGCGTGGATAAGGACAACATTGACTCTTTTTTTTTATAAAACGTCGTATAAGGACACAGAGTTTATAAAAGTCAATGTACAAAAAAACAACTTAAAGTGTACAGAATATTGGAATAGCTTCAAGTAAGTTTTTTTTATATTACAAATAATAGAAAAATATTATTGTTTAGCTTTATTTATGTCTTTTCTTTTATACCCTGGAAATTATTATAATTTTTCAGAATCAATTTTTGTATGTGTATATTTATACTATTGATGATTAACCCTTTCTCGCTCTGAAAGCATAACTGATTTTTTGTAAATTTTTAGATATTTCAGCCTACGCTCTGTTTATTTGGAAAATTTGCCTTTAGCAGAAGTTAAAAAACGAGATATAGGGGACCTGGTCAAAAAGAACATTATTCCAAAGAGTTTTTATGAGACATACTATAAAAACTTAATAGACACTTAATTTAAGTTTAATTCATTGATAATTTTTTTTAATAAGCAATAAGTTTTGTTTCGAATTACTGAATATGAGTAAATATTAATTATTTTTATTAAACATTAATAAATTGGCATTCCTGTATTTTATAAATAATATTTATTAATTCCAGTGAGAATTTTCAGTTAAACAGGGACTACTCAAAATAATACAACTATGTATATAAAAAAATTTCAGAAAAAGAGTAATATCTCAAAAATTTGTTATTTTCGTGGAACTACTAAACAAATAAAAATGAAACAACGGTTATATTATTTTTGATGATATTTTCGTACAATTACATTTTTTTTCCTTGTAATATATTATTAATATTTACGGAAACAATTTTTCGTCTCTACTGAAAATGTTCAAATTTTGAGTTGTTACACTTTAACCTAACAAGTGCGATATGTATATTGGACAACAGGAGTACTTACTCAGACATTTTTATGTAAAGTAGTTTTTTTTAAGTAGATTGTGTTCCTTTATGGTAATACTCCTCGTCGATGTAGATTTTTTTTAAGTAGATTGTGTTCCCCTACTGTAATACTTTATTGATGTAACCTGTGGCGAGCCTGGGTCACTTCATGACTACAGAGTTTTGAGAAGATCCAAACTCGTTAACGATGCCGACAGACTACACGAACAAATGTTTGCAGGTTCATATTTTATAGTTGGGGACTCGGCTTATCCGACGACGAATTGGTTGGTGTCTCCATATAAAGGCTACGGAAATTTGACTCAAAGTCAGCGAAAATTTAACGAAATCCATTCTTCGACGCGAATGGTTGTTGAAAATACGTTTGGACTTTTTAAAGGACGTTTCCGAAGACTTATGAAGTTTACGGAGAAACAGATTAGCAGACGATTACCAACATCGTTGACAGTGCGTGTGTTTTGCATAATATTTGCATCACCCGTTACGATTTGTGTGACGCTGAAGAAAATGAAATGGGCGATGCAATTTCCTTTGAGATTGAAGAGGAAATAGAGGAGTCGAATTCCAATTCCAACTTAGATAGAAGGGAAAATCTTTTTAATTATTTATTGCAACACAATTTAATTTAAAATAACCTTTTGACTTGGAAGAATAAATTATTATAAAAATCTGAAGATAACACGTTCATTTTCCTTCGACCAATGCTTGTAAGTATAATGGGATGCCAGAAAATTTCCCTCATTACCAAGGTGCTTTATGAGATTCGATAAGGGACTCGTAAAACTAACGGCAAACGCAGATGGCGTTGGAATTGTCATAAGTGGAAAGTGCCTTCCAACGATTAGCTCTTTGATGGATCGGGCGCTTCGGGATATTCATACCTGCGTATCTAATTTCTGGTTGAAAACCAACGAGAAGAAGACGGATATGGTCTTGTTTACAAAGAGGCACAAGGTCCCAAATTGGACCAGGCCTAAGTTAGGAGGGGTGACCGTACAATAGAAACCTTGTACAAAATATCTAGGAATCATCCTAGGCAGTAAGCTGTCATGGAAGCTCAAAGGACATCAACCAGCCGGGCATCTGCACCAATCCCATTCAGGGAGCGGACGTTCCAGGTGCATGCCCTCAATTCATTGTCCTTCAAACGTTTGCCATGGTCGTCATCAATAGAGAGTGTATTTATCCGAGGCTTGTTGTTATATTTCATTGGAGTATGGTCTTACGTGGTGGGTCCCAAGCCCAGCGCACAACCCGCTCAGCGGAGGTGAAAATATTACTTGGCACGTTTATATAGCGAGCCGCTTGCTCCAAGACAGACGCCCGCTTGCAGCCGCACCTAGAGGTGTACAGATTGAAAAACAACAAGGCCGTGTGCGCTGATGGATTGCCTGCGGAGCTATTCAAGTTCGGCGGCGAGAAGTTGGTAAGGCGCATGCAGCAGCTTCTTAGCAAAATATGGGCGGACGAAAGCATGCCCGACGGTTGGAATCTAAGTGTTCTTTGCCCAGTCCACAAGAAGGGGGATACTGCAAAATGCACCAACTCTCGTGGAATCAGCCTTCTCAATATCGCATATAATGTCCTTTCAAGTGTTGTGTGCGAAAGATTGAAGCCCACCGTGAACTGGCTGATTGGACCTTATCAGTGCGGCTTCAGACCTGGTAAATCTACCATCGACCAGATTTTCACAATGCGCCAAATCTTGGAAAAAACCCGTGAAAAGAGAATCGGCACACACCACCTCTTCGTCGACTTTAAAGCCGCCTTCGACAGCACGAAAAGGAGCTGCCTATATGCCGCTATGTCTGAATTTGGTTTCCCCGCAAAACTTATACGGCTGTGCAAAATGACGTTGAGCAACACCATCAGCTCAGTCAGAATTGGGAAGGACCTCTCCGAGCCGTTCGAAACTAAACGAGGTTTCAGACAGGGTGACCCCCTATCGTGCGATTTCTTTAATTTGATGCTGGAGAAAATTATACTAGCTGCAGAACTTAACCGCACTGGAACAATATACTATAAAAGCGTGCAATTACTGGCATATGCTGATGACATTGATATCATCGGCCTAAACACCCGCGCTGTTAGTTCTGCTTACTCCAAGCTGGAAAAAGAAGCGGTAAAGATGGGTTTGATGGTGAATGAGGACAAAACGAAGTACCTGCTGTCATCGAGCAGAGTCAGCGCATATGCGCCTTGGCAACCACGCTACTATTGGCAGCCATAATTTCGAAATAGTAAAAGACTTCGTTTATTTGGGAACCAGCATCAACACTAGCAACAACATCAGCACTGAAATCCAGCGAAGAATCAATCTTGCCAATAAATGCTACTTTGGACTAGGTAGGCAATTGAAGAGTAAAGTCCTCTCTCGGCGAACGAAAATCGTACTCTACAAGTCACTTATCGTACCCGTCCTGCTATATGGGGCAGAAGCATGGACCATGACAACAGCAGATGAAGCGGCTTTGGGAGTGTTCGAGAGAAAAGTTCTTCGAAAGATTTATGGACCTCTACGCGTTGGCGATGGCGAGTACCGAAGAAGATTTAATGATGGGCTGTACGAGCTATACGCAGACATCAACATAGTCCAGCGAATTAAAGCGGCTGCGCTGGCTAGGCCATGTTATGCGAATGAAAAATGATGCTCCGGCCAAGAAAGTGTTTCTATCGGAACCCGCCTATGGAAGCAGAGGTAGAGGGCGGCCCCCACTCCGTTGGAAGGACCAGGTGGAAAACGATTTAAACTCCCTTGGTGTGACCAATTGGCGCCGGTTGGCGGAGCGAAGGAGCGACTAGCGCGCCTTGTTGGACGGCCATAACAGTTTAGACGGTTAAGCGCCAATTAAGTAAGTAAGTAAGTAAGGAAGTCTTTTTTAATTGCCTATTATTTCTCATTCTCTTTAGTTCATTTAGTGGCTCATTATTACAAGGACTCTTTCCTGACAATTTGCTACAACCTAAGTCCTCAATACATAATCCTTCCAAAGACTTTACTCGACTCTGCGCCACGTATGCTTGTCCCTCCTCGAACTCCAAAGTATTTTGATGTCACTTATACAGGACTGTATGTAATATTTGTTCCAAATTATGAGCCAAATCGGACCACAAATACAAGTATTTTTAATATCTCAATCCTTGCGCCAATTGGCGGCGATTTTTTATAGGTCGCTTTCTATTCATGTAGGTATGTGTTCCAAATATGAGCGAAATCGGACCACAAATATGATTTTTGGATATATCGATCCTTGCGCCACCTAGCGGCGATTTTTTTTTCATAAGTCGCTTTCTATTCTTGTATGTATTATGTGTTCCAAATATGAGCCAAATCGGACCACAAATACGATTTTTTTGGAATATCTCGATCCTTGCGACACCTAGCGGCGATTTTTTTTCATAGGTCGCTTCTATTCTTGTATGTATTATGTGTTTCAAATATGAGCCAAATCGGACCACAAATACGATTTCTTTGAATATCTCGATCCCTGCACCACCTAGCGACGATTTTTTCTTATTATTGCATTGTCATTGGGTTCTGAACCATGTTCCAAGTTTATAGCTTGTAGCTTATCGGAAAGTTTCTTAAATTTCAATTACAAAATTCGTGCCAGCCTGTCAAGTCAGGCTAAACCATTTAAAAAGATAGATGCGATAAAATATGTAACTTTGTAACTATGAATTTTAGTAGCGGATCAACAACAACCAAAGAGGATAAATATAATAAGAGACGTCACTCGTTAATTTGCATAATGTTTTTGGTTAGGGTAAACGCAGGTTTTTTGTTTTGGGCGAGATCTGCATACATGTGTTTATACCATTTCGTGGGGTATTTGTGTTTATTTTTCCCACTGTATTTAATTAATTAATTAATTTTCTTTCCAAAAATCACATTTGCATAAGGTGCCTACACGACATGGATAAATGCAAGACAATTGAAAATGTCCCTCATGGAAAACATTAGGCATCATTTTTTTTTTAATTTCCAGCGAGTCACTCGCCACTCGTAGCAGACTGGTGGCTCTTATTATATTTATCCTCTTTGCAACAACTATCAATTTTGATAGACTTAAACTTTTTTCTTCCCGTTTATGTTCAAAATTTGAAAGAAAATGGGCAAAAGCGTATAGAGTAAAACCTCGCTTTTTGCATGATAATGTTAAATGGCTTTCAGGTACAATTAACTTTTCTTCGTTTACAAATATTTCTGTGAAGGAAAGCCAGCCCAGAGGTTGACCTGCAATAAGCTTCGATGATTGCAGTCAAAGAAGTAAAGAAAGAAAAGTTAAGAAACTTACAGAAAACATTGACAGCAGTCAATTACTTTTAGCAGCCGAAATGCAAATGCGCTCGTCCGGGAAGAGCTCAGCAAGAATAGTAAAAGAGCTTGCTTTCGAATCTCCAGAAAGGGGAAATGCTATTAAAAGTAAAGAACAGCGAGCAATAAGATTGAGACTCTTTCGTCTGATGAGGCGTTAGCGATGATTTTGGATTTACATTTATCCATAAAAAAATATCGTTTACTTAAGCAATATACCAAGCATATATGTATGCCCTAATTTATTTCCCTCATATGAACGTGTTTGGGCTACAAAACAGTTGAAAACATAACAGTGAGGGAATCGTTCGGTGAAATAAATTTACAGTCGTTGATAAATCACACGATAATAAGTTTGTGTGCTTCATGTAATAATGTTTTAGAAGCGAACCTAGACTCATGTACTGGCAATGAATTTAAAATTTTATTTAAATGGGTATGCGATGGTGCAAATCAGAGCCCTTATAAGCATAATTGGTCAGACGAGCGTAATAGTGATGAAAACTTATGTATCCCTTGTTCCGATTCAAATGTATGTGAATAATTTTAAAGGAGAGAAGTTGATACTGTACCAAAATCTGGTCCGAACTATTTTCGACATTGTCATCCTATTAAAATAATGTTTGCTAAGGAAACCACTGACTTAACAAAAATGGAGGTAAAGTATATCAAGGAGCAAATAGCAGAACTCCGCCCAACAAAGGTGAACGTGCTGGTTGATGACGTACAACAACGCCCTAGTATATATGTTCACACAAAAGTAATTGATTTTGAAGGTTTTTTTTTCATGACCTACTTAAAAAATTTTCGTATGTATACCCTGTCCGACCCAAAAATGTCCGCTAAAAACGTTGTCGAAACAGTATTTTGAAAAAAAAAATGAAATTTTCCAATCAAATGAAATTTTTTTTAGTAGGTTATGAAAAAAACCTTAAAAGTCAAAAAAATGAAATTATTCAGGGTTGAAATTTGTTTTTTGGGTATGCGTAGTGGAACTTTTTTTCCTGAGCCCAAATCCTATCGAAAAATCGATGGCGCGATATCAGTTAATAAATCGACCCAGTCTAATGCACACAGCCCTTTCCAATTGTAATTCGTTCCAAGTATATTATTTGTGTGGGAAAAAACCAACGGAAATGAAAAATACTTCAATTTTATCAAAAAAAAAAAAAAAAGAAACCATTGATCCTCAACTTTTAGAATTTGGCTTGTCACCGTTACACTCGTGGATAAGATTTATGGAATGTTTGTTGCATGCATATAGCTTACAGGTTGGAAATAAAATCATGGCAAGTTCGGGGATCAGAAAATAAATGCAAGGTACAGCGGAGAAAAACTATTATTCAGGAGAAATTAAGATCGGAAATGGGCTTATTAGTAGATATGCCAAAGCAATCATATGGAAATACAAATGACGGCAATACCGCTAGACGTTTTTTTAGAAATTCAGAAAAGTCAGCAGAAATAACCGGAATAAATTTGGACCTTTTGCAACGATTTCATGTGATACTAGAATGTTTAGCATCGGGATATTCCATTGATGCAGAGGCATTTGATCTTTATGCATCTGAAATTATGGACCTATATTTAAAACTTTATCATGGTATTATATGCCAGTTACGGTACATAAAGTACTCTGTCAAGGCAAGATTGTAATTGATCATTGCATACTTCCTATTGGCCAATTATCTGAAGAAGCCCAAGAATCGAGAAATAAGGACAATAAACGCAACAGATTGGAGTTCACACGAAAGAATTCTCCATACATTTCTAACTTAAGGAAATCTCCCAAGACGAAGCATTGAGCCATTATTTCAGATATATTAAAATTGTTTAAAAACCCGTTATTAAATATCGAATTTGATGAGAATTAAACTGATTCGCAAAAATTCTGTCTAATAAAAAACTAATTTCTTAGTTTATTTTGGTTTTTCATTGTAAGCACTAATATACATACATTATTGAGGTACTTATGCAAACATTTCCAATGTGTGGTTCTTATGAGAAGTGGGCGTGGCAGTGGGCGGATTTATACAATTTTTTTCTGAACCTACTTTTCGTCACGAAAATGATATGTGCAACAATTCATAATTTTATATCCGCTAGTTTTCAAGTTATGATTTGTGTCATCCTAATTTCGAATTTCGTACACTGTGCGGCGATGCACTTATTTGGTTGAGTGATGCGTTACAGTATGAGCTTCAGCTACTTTTTATAACGAACCAATGGATTAGACAGGTCACATCGATACATGAGAAGTAAAAACTACACCGGGAATCACAACAAAATTAAAGAGGAACTGCAAGCCTTCCAACCAAATTTTAACAAACCTTTCGAATTAACCACATATGCTAGCAATTACTGTATAAGAGCCATATTAACGCAAAACCGGATACTCATATCTTTTATTTCGCGAACACTCAGCTAAAAAGAACAAAATTATTTTACGAATGAGAAAGAGTTACTCGTGATTGTGTGGTCGTTACAGAAACTCTGCAATTACTTATATATAGTATAGGCATAGCAGATCTAACAGCTTACACTGACCACCAATTTTTAATCTTCCCCATATCAGAAAAATTCCCTAATGCCGTTACGGATTACCGTTATGCGAACAAAGTTAATATACTCTGAGCCATGGCGGAACGA